>NC_134692.1:103758898-104101041 GCF_050947455.1 Rhinoderma darwinii | reverse complement strand
TGACAGTTGTATTGTTGTCACCTGCGAACCGGTATCTAGCAATGCTGCAAACGGGATTCCATCTATCTGGATAGTGACCACAGGACAGCACCCAATGTATCGGGGAATCCACTCTGACTGATCTGGACCTATGCGCTCTCCTCCCGAGGGTTGGTCCTTGGCCTGGGGGAGATTCACATTTAAATGCTGGCATTCTCGCTCAATGTGACCACTTCTCCTACACCGCCTGCAAATGGGTCTTCCTTGGGAATCAAACTGGTCAGTGGGCCTTCTCCCAAAATTTCTATAACTGTCCCCACCGGGGCTGTAATGTTGCCTACCTCTCGGAGACCAGCGATCTTCATCTTGTCGTCATTGCTGTTTAAGTTCTCTCAGCTCTCGGCACATTTCTGTCAGATCCTTAGCCAGTTCTGCAACCTGCACTTGCAACTCCTTTGCCACATCCTGCACTTGTGTCTGAGAACACTGTGTGACAATTTCGTTGATGCCAGACATTGGCGTTGCACCGCTGGGGTTCTGTTCAGGGCGGGTTTGGACTGGGTTGGACTCTGATTCGGTCCCTAGGACTCTGATTGCCATCTCTTTAAAGCCTAGGAACGAGCTGTCTGGTTCTGCAGTGCTAAGATTCTCAATTGCATGTTTGTATCTTCTTTCCTTGCTCCTTCAACAAATTGATCCCTCAGGGTTCTGTCTGTACTCAGCACTTCATGTGGATCCACTTGTTTAATAGCATGCAACGCTTCCTGCAAACTGAGGGAAAAATTACGTAACGACTCACCAGGCTGTTGCTTCGTGCCAAAGAACCGCATCTTTAGTTCAGAGATAGTCCGGGTATCAAAGGAAGTGCTCAGCCGCTCAAAAATCCGTTCCACTGTCCGTTTTTCAGTGTGAGGTCAGGACTTCCCCTCCCTCAAGGCTGCTCCTCCTAACTGACCGATCAGCATTTCCACTTTTTGCTCTGCGGTAATCAGGTACAGCCGGAACACGGCTTGCATCTTCTCTTTGAAGTCTTTCAGGCTGTTTGCATCTCCATTATGGTTGGGGAGCCAGGGCGCTCCAAAATAATACGGCATCGTTATCGGCGTTGCGTGCGCTGTGCTGGGGGTCCCACTGCTGCCAGGCAGTTCATGATCTCCCTCCATCGACATCTTATCAGAGACCTTCCAGTCGTGCTGTCTTTACTTAACAACAGTCTGTCCCTGCAGAGAATACGCAGCAGGAAAACATTGCAGTCATCCGCTTACTGTCACACACACAGAGCGATTTCACAGTCCTGCGCTCTCCAAGCGAATCACAACTTCCTTTACAAGATGGCTGCCGCAGGACCTCCTGTTTAAGGTCACACCCTCCTGTTTAAGGTCACACCTCGTGGTACATCCTGTTCGTGACCCCAATTTGTGGTAACGCGGGCGCCGAGTCGCGGTGGGCGGGGCTCTCTGATCTGAAGTTGGTATTCGTGCCCTTTGGTCACGGTGGCGCACTTTCTCTCTCCCACTCCTCGGGCCGCAGAACCAGTGAAATAAGTGGTGCTTGTGGGATACACTTTTCTCTGTCCCCTGGGATGTTATGTGGTGTACCCCGAAATAAGGATGTGCCAAGAGACAGGGTTCAATAAACTTTCACAGTAGTTTTACTGGGCATAATATGCTTGGTGGTTACTGTTGTTACAGAGGCAATGTCTTTAAGTAGTATAAACATATCACAGGGTATTACAAATGGTGGTACCTGCTTCACCTCCCTGACTCTGTCTGTAAATCCTCCAAGTGTGCTCTGAGCTCTGGTCCTATTTCTTCTCTATACTGTGCTGGAAGGTGCACTGCTGACTGTCCCAATCCAGTTGCACTATCACAGAGGAATGGGGGATTCTAGGCTGTGTGCAAGCTCCTTGCTTTGCTCTAGGCACTCTCAGTAGTGTCCAAGCTCCTTGTCTGGCTTCTGTACCACATGCAACACACACTGACCTGCACTCCTTTCACTTCCACATGGCTGTTGCTGATCCTCTCACAGAATTCCTCTCAGTTCCACATGGCTGCTGCAGCATGTCACTGAATACAACTTCTGAAACTGACTTGTCTGCTCTCCTCTGATGCACACTGAGCTCTGGTCACTGATTGGTCAGCGTCATACACTTCTCTCCACAACGCCCACTTGGTCATATAGTAAAACACGCCCAGTTGTCCATTGAGAAACTCATTAGCATAAAGCTAATATAGGTCATAACTACGTCAAAAATGATAGTTTTTCTAAATAGAAAACACTGCTGTGATCTACATTACAGCGCCAATTACATCATGTACAATATAGGCCACTTATAATGTGGTGACAGAGCCTCTTTAAACAACAGTTACATACACAGTGGGGAAGATTTACTTATCAAATTGCGTCAGAATTCTAGCTCAAATTTAGTTAGAATTTTGAGGTACATGCCGTGCACAACATTTAGGAACTGTTTTAGACACTTTGTTCAACATGCTCGACAAGGAGACATGTCTTAACTGGAAAGGGCATGGTCAAAGGCAAAAGGGGCCTGGCTTAAATGCAACATCGTGCGCCAAGAATCCGCCAATATTTTGTTGCAAGAAATTGGCATAAACTAAGCCAACTAACAGGTGGTATAAGGAAGAGAAAAGTGTCTAGTATGTCTAGTAGCAAGATGCACTAAATTTATCATATAGCATGCACCTCTTTGATAAATTTGGAGTATTTTCTGACTACCATATTTAAGTATACACTGTCTAAAGTTAGACCGTATTAGTAAATCTGCCCCAGTGTATTAAGGGTGCATTGAGCAATCACCGTGCTATAGTAATTAACCATTCGGTTTATACATCAAATGTAAACATTTCAAATAAGAGTGTAAAACAGTGCATAATAATTAACAATTCATGTGTACAACATATCTGGGTTTGTTTTTGAATATTCATCCTTGTGATATATCACAATGAGCATGGTTTAGCACAGAGAATGCGTAGTTGGATTTGTTAGAAGCATTGTTGATGCTTCACTATGACAACGGAAGTTTGTCTTCCGTAGTCCAATGAACCAGCGACTGCTGAGCATGCGAAATAAGCCGGTCAAGAGGAAGTGTCTACTTCATTGTTGTGATACAAGTAAATTAATGATACAATATACGATTGCAAGGATGAATATTCAAAGACACAAACAGATATGTTATATATATTTATTGATATTTATTATGCACTGTTGTAGCACTGTTATTTGAAACGCTTACATTTGATGTATAAACCGATAGGTTAATTACTATAGCAAAGTGATTAATCAATGCACCCTTAACCCCTCGTGACTGCCCATTGTCTTTTGACGGCAGACGGTGCATCTTGTGTTGTTGCTGTAGAAAAGCTCTAAGCAGGAGCTGTTACTAACAACTCCTGTACTTAGAGCAGCCTCAGGAATATGTCTTGAATCGGAGAAGCCTCTGATCCTGGCCATTTATCTCTTTGTTTACAGTGGTCCATGACTGCGGAATGATCAAAATAGACACCTCTCTTCAATCGCGTGACCGGATTTCCCGGTGACACGATCAGAGATTGGGGAACACTTTGCTGTCTGTTCTGTAAGCCTGCTGTAAGGGCACACTATGTGTTGTCCTAATAGCAGCCTGTGTCACAGTGACATAGTATAATGCATTAGCATACAGGTTTAGGGTATGTTCACACACACTAATTACGGACGTAATTCGGGCGTTTTTGCCCCGAATTACGTCCGAAAATAGCACCTCAATAGCATTGACAAATATCTGCCCATTGAAAGCAATGGGCAGACATTTGTCTGTTCACACGAGGCGTATATTTACGCGCCGCTGTCAAATGACGGCACGTAAATAGACGCCCGCGTCAAAGAAGTGACCTGTCACTTCTTTGGGCGTAATTGGAGCCGTTACTCATTGACTCCAATGAATAGCAGCGCCAATTACGTCCGTAATGGACGCGGCGTTCAAGCGCCTGCACATGCCGTTACGGCTGAAATTACGGAGATGTTTTCAGGCGGAAACATCCTCGTAATTTCAGCCGTTACGGACGCTGTCGTGTGAACATACCCTTATGCTAATACATTATGAGTATAAAATAAATTTGTTAAAAAGTTATCTCTTCATGGGATTAAAAAAAATGGAAGAAAAAAACCCCAAATAATAACAAAGAAGCTTCCACAAAAAAGATGTAGTATAAAGTATATTTTGTCGCCCATATACAACATAAGAACAAAAAAAATACACATATTAGGTATCTATATGACCTTAATAAACGGAAGAATTAATTTTACAGGTTATTTAGCATCAAACACAAATGGTACAAAAAATAAACAGAAAAAGCAATGCAGAAATTAGCTGTTTTCTATATGCACACTACAAAAGTAAATTACATACATTACACAGTAATTTATTTGTATCCCCCAAACTGAGCCAGAAACAAATACAATTTATCTTGCATTAAACAAGGCCTCTTAATGCCAGGTCAATTAAAAAATGAAAAAGTTATGGCAACTGAAAGACAGAGAGGCAAAAACTAAACAATTTAGCTGTTCATTAACCCCTTCAGAGCCCATTTTTCAAATCTGACATATTTCACTATGTGGTAATAACGTTGGAATGCTTAAACTTATCCAAGCGATTCTGAGATTGTTTTCTCATGAGACATTGAGCTTTAGGGTAGTGGTAAAATTTGGTCTATATACTCATTGTTTATTTGTGAAAAATTGCAAAATTTAGAGAAAATTTAGAAAAAAATAGCATTTTTCTGAATTTAAATGCATCTGCTTGTAAAACAGATGGTTATACCACCAAAAATAGTTACTAGTTCACATTTCACATATGTCTACTTTAGATTGGCATCGTTTTTTGAGCATTCTTTTATTTTTCTTGGACGTTACAAGGCTTAGAGCATAAACAGCAATTTCTCATATTTTTAAGAATTTCAAAAGCCTTTTTTTTAAGGTACCTGTTTAGTTCTGAAGTGGCTTCGAGGGGCCTATATATTAGAAACCCCAATAAAACACCCCATTTTAAAAACTAGACTCCTCAAGGTATTCAAAACAGCATTTAGAAAGTTTTTTTTAACTCTTTAAGCATTTCACAGGAATTAAAGCAAAGTGGAAGTGAAATTTACAAATTTCATTTTTCTTGCTGAATTTCAAAATTATTAAAAACATTTCTGTAACACAGAAGGTTTTACCAGAGAAACAATACGAAATATGTATTGTCCAGATTCTGTCGTTTTTAGAAATGTCCCACATGTGTCTCTAGTGCGCTCGTAGACTAAAACACAAGCCCCAGAAGCAAAGAAGTACCTAGTGCATTTTGAGGCCTCTTTTTATTAGAATATATTTTAGGCAGCATGCCAGGTTTGAAGAGAGGTTGAGGTGCCAAAACAGTAGGAATTCCCAATTGTGACCTCATTTCGGAAACTGCACCCCTCAAGGAATTTATTTATGCTTGTTGTTAGCATTTTGACCCAACTGTTTTTTCACAGCGCGTATTTGAATTGGCTGTGAACGAAAAAAAAAAATGAAATTTTTTCCAATAATATCTAGTTTTGGCTCAAAATTTCTTATTTTCACAAGGAATAAAACACTCCATTTTGTTGCCCAATTTGTCCTGACTGCGGCAATACCCCATTTGTGGTGATAAACTGCTGTTTGGGCCCATGGGAGGGCTCAGAAGGAAAGGAGCGCTATGTGTTATTTGGAATCCAGATTTTGCTGGATTGGTTTTCGGGTGCCATGTCGCATTTGCAAAGCCCCTGAGCTATCAAAGCAATAGAAACCCCCAATAAGTGACCCCATTTTAAAATCTACACCCCTTAAGGCATTCATCTAGAGGTGTAGTGAGCATTTTGACCCCACAGGTATTGTCTAAAAGGTATTGTGCAGCAGATGGTGCAGCGTGAGATTTGCAATTTTCTATATATACAGTGAAGGAAATAAGTATTTGATCCCTTGCTGATTTTGTAAGTTCGCCCACTGTCAAAGACATAAACAGTCTAGAATTTTTAGGCTAGGTTAATTTTACCAGTGAGAGATAGATTATATTTAAAAAAAAACAGAAAATCACATTGTCAAAATTATATATATTTATTTGCATTGTGCACAGAGAAATAAGTATTTGATCCCCTACCAAACATTAAGGGTTCAGCCGCCTCCAGACCAGTTACACGCTCCAAATCAGCTTGGTGCCTGCATTAAAGACAGCTGTCTTAAATGGTCACCTGTATAAAAGACTCCTGTCCACAGACTCAATTAATCAGTCTGACTCTAACCTCTACAACATGGGCAAGACCAAAGAGCTTTCTAAGGATGTCAGGGTCAAGATCATAGACCTGCACAAGGCTGGAATGGGCTACAAAACCATAAGTAAGACGCTGGGTGAGAAGGAGACAACTGTTGGTGCAATAGTAAGAAAATGGAAGACATACAAAATGACTGTCAATCAACATCGATCTGGGGCTCAATGCAAAATCTCACCTCGTGGGGTATCCTTGATCCTGAGGAAGGTGAGAGCTCAGCCGAAAACTACACGGAGGAACTTGTTAATGATCTCAAGGCAGCTGGGACCACAGTCACCAAGAAAACCATTGGTAACATGTTACGCCGTAATGGATTAAAATCCTGCAGTGCCCGCAAGGTCCCCCTGCTCAAAAAGGCACCTGTACAGGCCCGTCTGAAGTTTGCAAATGAACATCTGGATGATTCTGAGAGTGATTGGGAGAAGGTGCTGTGGTCAGTTGAGCTCTTTGGCATTAACTCAACTCGCCGTGTTTGGAGGAAGAGAAATGCTGCCTATGACCCAAAGAACACCGTCAAGCATGGAGGTGGAAACATTATGTTTTGGGGGTGTTTCTCTGCTAAGGGCACAGGACTACTTCACCGCATCAATGGGAGAATGGATGGAGCCATGTACTGTCAAATCCTGAGTGACAACTTCCTTCCCTCCACCAGGACATTAAAAATGGCTCGTGGCTGGGTCTTCCAGCACGACAATGACCCGAAACATACAGCCAAGGCAACAAAGGAGTGGCTCAAAAAGAAGCACATTAAGGTCATGGAGTGGCCTAGCCAGTCTCCAGACCTTAATCCCATCGAAAACTTATGGAAGGACCTGAAGATCCGAGTTGCCAAGCGACAGCCTCAAAATCTTAATGATTTACAGATGATCTGCAAAGAGGAGTGGGCCAAAACTCCATCTAACATGTGTGCAAACCTCATCATCAGCTACAAAAAACGTCTGACTGCTGTGCTTGCCAACAAGGGTTTTGCCACCAAGTATTAAGTCTTGTTTACCAAAGGGATCAAATACTTATGTGATTTTCTGTTTTTTTTTAAATATAATCTATCTCTCACTGGTAAAATTAACCTAGCCTAAAAATTCTAGACTGTTCATGTCTTTGACAGTGGGCAAACTTACAAAATCAGCAAGGGATCAAATACTTATTTCCTTCACTGTATATGCAATTTCAGTATCCAATATATTGTGCCCAGAATGCACCACCGGAGATATACACCCCTTAAATTGTAATGTGGGTTCTGCTGGGTACGGCAATACCCTACATGTGGATGTTAGCTGCCTGGGCACATAGCAGGGCTCAGAATTGAAAGATGAGGGGGATAAGCTGTGCGGAGTGCATCAGGGTAATAAAACTGGTGTAAATTAAAAATCAAGGGATGTATGATAAATTTGAAAACACTCTTTCATACAGAGCCCTGGCTTATCGGGACACGTGTTGCATTGGTATGTTGTGTCCTTCCTTATCCCCGTCTTTGAGCAGACTCTGCAGCTCTTTTGATTCTTTCCCTTCTTGCCAGTTTGGGGAACTTCTCCTGGAAAGTGTTGCCCTGGTACGATGCGTGTGGCCTCGCTTCCAGAAGTACTGGGTGCCCCCCCTTCCTGGTCCCTAAAGATTAGGTTTCTGATAACCACCTCTTGAAATTCCAGGAAAGTTCCCCTCTGGCCTGCACATCGATGTAGCACGTACGCATTGTACAATGCCATCTGTATGATGTGCACGGCCTGCTTCTTATACCACACCCTCGATTTCCGCATGGTGCTGTAGGGCTTCAGGACTTGATCTGACAAGTCCACCCCTCCCATGTACCTATTGTAGTCCAGGATGCAGTCTGGTTTGAGGGTCTCTGTACTGGTAACTCGTACAGGTACATGGGTACTGGTGTGGCCAAGTATTGTTGTCAATACAAGGACATCTCTCTTGTCCTTGTACTTGACACACAATATGTTGCTGCTAGAATGTGCCCTGCTCTCACCCCTTCTGAGTGTTTGCCCAAGCAGTATCTTAGGGAGGCCTCTCATATTTTGTCTAGCAGTGCCGCATGCCGCAGTACTTCTGGAATCGAGGCACTTTAAGAGTGGGACGCTGGTATAAAAATTATCCAGGTAGAGGTGGTAACCCTGGTCCAGCAGTGGGTGCACCAAATCCCACACAATTTTTGCATTAATTCCCAGTAAGGGGGGGCATTCTGGGGGCTGAATACTGCTGTCCTTCCCTTCATATATCCTAAGTTTGTAGGTATACCCTGATGCACTCTCGCACAGCTTATACATCTTCACGCCATACCTTGCCCTCTTACTTGGCAGGTACTGGCGGAATTTAAGCCTCCCTTTAAAATGTACCAAGGACTCCTCAATGGAAATACACTTTTCGGGGGTGTATGCTTGGGCAAACCGGGCACTGAAATGGTTTAATAGGGGTCTCAGTTTATATAAACGGTCAATACTGGGGTCATCTCTGGGTGGGCACTGCTCATTATCAGCATAATGTAAGAAGCGAAGTATTGCCTCATAACGCATCCTGGACATGGCCATACGGTACATCGGGGTGTGGTATAAGATGTCCGTACTCCAGTAGGTCCTAATGGACGGCTTTTTCAGAAGCCCCATGTTCAGTTGAAGTCCCCAGAACTTGCCCAACTCTGCTGCATCTACAGGGGTCCACCTGTGGGATTGGGCATAAAATGATGTGGGGTTCTTAGTAATATATTGTTGGGCATATAAATTTGTCTGGGAGGCCATTAGCTCTATAAAGTCATCAGTGAAAAAGTACTTGAAAAAGTCCATCTCACTGAGCTCTGCCGTGTTAAATTTGAGCCCCGGGCTGCCCGTATACTCGGGGATTTTTGGGCTCATAATTTTCTGGTGGGGGGTCCATATGGGGTCACTTCGCTCGGGGGCTTGAGCTGCGACACACACTTCTCTCGGGGGTTTCAAGTGTGGTGGTAGTCCTGGGACATCTCCTAGGTGGTCCCTCCTCTTCATCACTAGATGAGGAGGTTGACAAATAAAAAAGAGTCTCACCATCCGACGAGTCTGTGTCGGAGGCAAGGAATGCATAGGCCTCTTCGGCAGAAAATGACCTTTGGGACATCTTTTTTATTATTTGTGCGACACGTATAATTTGTGTGCTTAGACACGTGTATTACGTATATGGCAAAAAAAAATCCCTAACTAAAAGCAATAGGATGCTACTTTTTATTTTTTCTATTTTTTTTTTTTTTTTTTTTTAGAGAACAAGTGGACTTCCCTGACACTAAAGCTAACTAGGGCGAGGGTTCCTAACACTAAAGCTAACTAAATTTTTTGTTAACTTCCCTAACGCTAAACCTAACTACGGCGACGATTCCCTGACACTAAAGCTAACTAGATTATTCCGAGCTTCCCTGACACGAAGCCTAACTACGGTGACGGGTTCCTGACACTACACCTAAACTAGAGTATTCCGAGCTTCCCTGACACTAAAGCTAACTACAGTGATAGATCCCTAACGCTAAAACTAACTACGGTGACGGATTCCTGATGCTAAATTCCCTGACACTAAACCTCACTATGCTTTTTGATGGTTTCCTTACACTAACTAACCCGAATACTAAACTAGCTAGATGATAACTTTCTAAAAAAAAATGTAACATTTTAATACATTTTTATATATTTTTTTTTGCTTTTTGTATTTTATAAAGAAGAAAAAATAAAAAAAATTATCCGCAGTGACCAAAAAATGTGGCCCTGAAGACTAAGAAGTGGTCAGTGATAGATCACTAACCAAAAACGGGGGTGACAAGGGGAACACAAGGAGGAGGAGGAGGACAGGTGTGGGAAGTGGATGGAGCAAGTGGGAAGTACAAAAAAGTAAGTTTTTGAAGGTTTTTTTGATGTTTTCTTTTCACAATTCTCCTACACAACCGCTCTGAACAACTCTCCTACACCAACAGAGAAGTTCAGGGCGGGTGCGGCAGGATGTGGAGTCTGGGGCAGGAAATGATGTATGCGATCCCTGCTATTGGTTAGTAGTCACTGACTAACCAATAGCAGCGATCGCCGGGGCGGGACCACTTCAATTGGTCCCGGAGTATTGAGCTGTGATAGCGTGCTGTCAGAAACAGCAGTTATCACAGCTCAAGCACGCGTCGGGATTAAATGGCGCCTTGTTTACTCAGGTCAGTACTATTATTGAGCTGAACGCGAACGATGTGCTCAGCGCGACGTAATAGTACTGACCTGAGCGGGAAGGGGTTAAGGACTTTTCAGGCCTGCTCATTAAGGGGTTAGTTACATTATGTTTGCAACTGTTGTTCAAGCTTTAGAAAGACCCAAACATGGTAACGGGTCAAAACTTTGCTTATCTTCAGTATGGCTATTTGGGCAGAATAAACATGGAGTATTAAACAGGATGCTGTTGCATTTGCCACTATTTTTGATCTCGGATTGGAGGTGATGGCATACTTGCATCTTTTTACTGCTGTAGTTTGTTGCTGTCTCACCACATGACTTCGGACTCTCTACTCTGAGTGACTGATCTAGTGGTTTCCTGATCGGACGCAAGAGCTGTCACTCAGAGCAGTGGGAGGGATAAGGCCTGACCAAAGTACTGAACATGGAGAAGCCGCCTCCATTGCACTTGCAAAACACGTGGCTGGGTATATCAAAATGAAGATTTATCGGTCTGCATGAACAACAACATACTGTCGGTATCGTTACGATGCACTCCCCACTCTGAATATATCACTGTCAGCAATTTTGAGGTGTCTGTTCAAAAAGATTCCCTTTAAATAGAGATAAAAGCGGGCTGACTGGGCAACCTTGCGCTCTGAGCATGTGCCACTTGACATTCCTGCCAGCCCAGTCGAGAGACTCAGTGGACCCTGGTAAAGTATGTACATTACAATAATATTCTAAATTGATATCCTCCTGAATTTCTCCTTTGTTAATTGTAGTCAAAATGGCTGCCTATAAATATTCAGCCAAGATTATGGCTCTGTGCAGTCCTCCTAGAATACATAATTGAGCAGCTTCCTTTAGATACGGACAGCTGACTGCAAGAGGTTTTGCTACATTTTTACATATTTTTTGTAAAATATTATTGTAAATATGTTTTGGTAGTAAAACATAAATATTACTATTATAAAATGATTGACTGTTCATGTGGATAATTTACTTCGATTTTTTTTTTATTTGCAAAAGTTCTAATTGCTAATGTAATATCCTTAATAAGAAATTGTATTTTGGTTCTTTCTGTACCTGTCACATCCTTTCCCCATTTCTTCAGTATAGTCTCCTTAAACTTTCTTTTAAAGTTATATATGTTTCTCCTCTCTGTCTGTCTCCATGCATAGGTTGGCGTTTCGAGAACAGTATAATGTTGCTTTAACTCTGCAATTATGTGAGCATTTTCCTCTGACACAGATCATGTAGTCAATGCTTTAAAATGTCCTTGTGGAATATGTTATATAGGACAATGCACAAGGAGATTTCAAATGCTGTTTAATGAACAGAAATATACCATCGTGAAAGGTAATATAGATTCCCTTGTTGAAAGACATGCTTTCTCTACAGACCATAATTCTAGTCAATTAAGGCTTCTAATTCTTGATCCAATGACATTGGGACAAAGGGGATGACAGATAAAAGTGTATTGGATTGAAATGTTTCTACAGAATTTCCCAATGGGATTTGTGAGTGGATAGATATTGGCTGTTAGTTTTGGGGAAACTCTAGGTTCTGTTCTTGTGTTATTAGTAATTGAGCTATAGAGTGCCTTCTGTAATCCAGATCAATCTTTTTATATATATATATATATATATATATATATATATATATATATATATATATATATATATATATAAAATTTGTTTGTTGGAGTTTTCTTCTTTTTAACATTATTTTCCTTTTATACAGCATTGTTGTTACTTTTTTAATATATATTTGTAAAATTCCTAAAAAAATATACATAATGTCACATAGGGAAAATATTTCTCTTAATTCATGAATGGTTGGTCTGCATGACCACTGGGTCTTACATATGAGCTTATAATTGGCACCATCCCTTTTATTCCCTCTATTGGTCATTACCATGCTGTTATATAATGACATTCGCGAGACTGGTACTCCCTAATGTAAATTTAACATTCAAGCCAGAGGGGTTAGTGATAAGCCTGGGGTAGGACACTCTCTCTTGGTGCCTAAGGTAGGGGTGACAAAATACACCCTACCATCCTTTGTTGCCTGCTCAGCATGGTGGTTGTTTAGTGGACAATCATTTATCTGATTGTAAGAGAATCTTACAGCATTGTTAACTGCTTGGACACAGCGTTCAATTGGCTGTATAAATCAATTTAAAGGCAGATTATTGATTCCGAAGATAAGGTAGAAAAATCCAGCACTGCCTCTGTTAAAATCATTACTTGATATCTCCATTAAGTCATTAAAATAGTATTGGTATTACAGATAAAATAGTGGAAGATTATCCCAACCTGAGGTCCACCAGGCTATCTGTACACTCTCCATATATCCGGTAGCTGTTGCCGCCAAGTAAAGTGTCGGCATTGGTGAGCTGATTAATAATTGACTTTATTTACGATATATGGATCGTTGTTTGTTTTAATCTATAATTTGAGCTCCCCCTCTATGGTGCCCTAGGCGTCCGTCTACTCCATCTGGTCCCAGCCGTGGGATCAGCCATCAAAAATTGGCATGTTGTATCTTTGTCAAGAAGTTAGTGGTAATGGCATAATTGTGTTATTTAACTGTTACTTCAACCTCGGATGGTAGGCATTGCCAAACAACGTATCCTGTATGGAGCTTAGTTGGCTCTTTTGACTGTAAGGCCCTTGTCTGACCGCTTAGTCTCACCTAATACATTATTTAGATGTAAAAAAGAACTACTAGCTAAAATATATAAAACTATTATTTACGTGAAAAATGTGAAAATGTAATCTGTGCTTGAAGTTAAAGAACTGAAAGCTGCACATGGTTTACTCTGATGATCTCATGTTCTGATTTCTGTCAAGGTAAGTGTTATCACAGGGACATTGAATGAACTAAAAATGTCATTTACATCAATGTCCACATCCTGAATGGCTTGAAAATTGGCAATGGTATGTGTCTATATATATATATATATATATATATATATATATATATAAATATATATCACAATTACTGTACCGTGTTCCAAATCATTATGCACATTGGATTTAAGTGTCATAAACATTTAATTATTCGTTTTTCAATTAAACTCATGGATGGTATTGTGTCTTAGGGCTCTTTGGATCATTGTAATCAATCTGAGACACCTGTGATAATTAGTTTGCCAGGTGTGCCCAATCAAAGGAAAACTACTTAAGAAGTACGTTCCACATTATTAAGCAGGCCATAGGTTTCAAGCAATATGGGGAAGAGAAAGGATCTCTCTGCTGCCGAAAAGCGTGAAATAGTGCAATACCTTGGACAAGGTATAAAAACATTGGATATTTCAAGAAAACTTAAGCGTGATCATCGTACTGTGAAAAGATTTGTGTCTGATTCAGATAAAGGCATAATGAGGAAGGTTTCTGCCAGACTAATTAATAGGATTAGGAGAGCAGCTGCTAAAATGCCATTGCAAAGCAGCAAACAAGTATTTGAAGCCACTGGTGCCTCTGGAGTCCCGCAAACCTCAAGGTGTAGGATCCTCCAGAGGTTTGCAAGTGTGCATAAAGCTATAATTCGGCCACCCCTAAACAATGCTCACAAGTAGAAACGGTTGTAGTGGGCTCAGAAATACATGAAGACTAATTTTCAAACCGTGTTGTTTACTGATGAGTGCCGTGCAACTCTGGATGGTCCAGATGGATGGAGTAGTGGATGGTTGGTGAATGGCCACCATGTCCCAACAAGGCTGCGACATCAGCAAGGAGGTGGCGGAGTCATGTTTTGGGTTGGAATCATGGGGAGAGAGCTGGTAGGCCCCTTTAGGGTCCCTGACGGTGTGAAAATGACCTCTGCAAAGTACCTCAGTTTATGACTGACCACTTTCTTCCGTGGTACAAAAAGAAGAACCGTACCTTCCGTAGCAAAATTATCTTCATGCATGACAATGCACCATCTCATGCTGCAAAGAATACCTCTGTGTCATTGGCTGCTATGGGCATAAAAGGAAAGAAACTCATGGTGTGGCCCCCATGTTCCCCTGACCTCAACCCTATTGAGAACCTTTGGAACATCCTCAAGCAAAATATCTATTAGGGTGGGAGGCAGTTCACATCAAAACAGAAGCTCTGGGAGGCTATTCTGACATCCTGCAAAGATATTCAAGCAGAAACTGTCCAAATACTCACAAATTCAATGGATGCAAGAATTGTGAAGGTGATATCAAAGAAGGGGTCCTATGTTAACATGTAACTTGGCCTGCTAAGTTTTTTTTGATTGAAAGAGCTTTTGATTTCAGTAAATATGACCGCCTGATGCTGCAAATTCAACAAATTACCATTTTAGTTCTCTTTACAACCTTTAAAATGTTTTGATCTCTGTTGTGAATAATAATTTGAAACAGTGCATTTTGAGTTTTTTACTTCTAAAAAAAATCTGTTATCATTAGGGGATTTGTTCAATAAAATTTGCATTATACTCCAACGGTTGATGGCTTAAAGATTATACTGACTGTCATTTGCATCGACTAAATAGGAAAATCAGCGAAAAATAACATTTGCATAATAATTTGGAACGCGGTGTATATATGTAACTATTACAAAGATTGTAAGGTTACAGATTACATGGGGTTTCAATTGGTAGAGCATCCAAATGACTCTTCTTTTCTTTAAAGTAATGCTGTAGACTTGTCGTGTAACATGATGGTGTTACAAAAACATCTACTTATTAGGGTGTCTAATCTATCCTCATAGTTTGAGTGGACAAGAATATTTTTTTTATTCTATATTGGTATTTTTACTAAATACAACTGCTGAATTAGCCTGAGTTTTGTTTATCCAACTGCAGTAAAGACTTATAAGGGAAACTAGTATTCATTTTACATCAGTTAAGACACCCTGGGCCCTGCTGAAAAATATTGGAAAATTATTGATGCGTTCACTTATACTACATAATACAAATCCTGCTCAGCATGCAATAATGGGTGTTTTTTTTCTATTTGTATTTACAAGATAAATATTAAAGTCAGAGCAATTCATTTAATATTCATAATGCAGCTGTTTTATCCTTACCCAAAGCTATATTTATACATAAACTTTTCTGCTTGTCATCTTTTCTTTAATAGTACTATTTATCCCTGGCATTTGAAAACTGTAGATGTCACAAGAGCAGTTTTTGAAGTCTTAAAAACTTTAGTTTGCAAGGTTGCAAGCTATTGTAATCTGTTTTATTTGCCTGGAGCTTGAACTCTATCTATGTAATTGGCTGTAATTTGTTTTTTTGAATGGCACCGGGATTCATTCACTTTCGCATTTGCCTGCACTGCTACTTGCAATGTGCTTTAAGGAGTCCCATTTTTCACCATTCACCCTCATTTCAAGAAAATGAAGTATTTAATGACCACATCTAATCAGAGGAAAACATGCATTCTAAAGAAAAATGAATATCAAATGTAAAATGAGTATAATCACAATTGGTCCAGAACACTAAAATGTATGTATATTTTTGGCTCCAAATCATTCTTTAAAAGGTCATTATCATTATGTGAAGTTGAGGTTTTAGCAGTGTTCAGTACTATCAATTTACAATGCAATGAAGTTTCTCAGTTATATTGAAGAAGCATCTAAGGACATCTTCATCTATAAACAATGCACGGGTTGGAGTTGATGAAAGCTGAAAATTCGGGGATTAAAAATAGACATTTTCTAATTGAAATTTAATGTCTTCCCATATGTAGCATCAATAGTAAACAAAGTACTTCTTCAGAAAAGGCAATACTAGGAGAAATATGTTAGCCGAACCATGAATTCCTGCAGGGCAGGATAACTGCTCATATAATCCATACAATTAAAAAGCTTCTTTAGAACCCTGTGCTCATTGTCACCATGTAAACCTACTTCTGTGAAGAAATATGTATATGGATTTACTAGTTACCATTGAAAACTGTGCCACCCTAAGGTAACTTTACTGTTAGTCTGATTATTATTACCTTAGGAAATAGTTGTATCAAATTAGAAAAATGGTCTGGTTTTATTCCCAAAGAAACAGCGCCACTTTTGTCTGTAGATTGTGTGTGGCATTGCAACTCAACCTTATTCATGTAGATGTGGCTAGACTGCAATACCATCACATGGAAAAGAGTGGTGCTGTTTCTGGAAAACAAATAAGACCTTTTGGTCCTCAGCTCATACAACCCCTGGACGAATAACAACCCCTAGAAGAATGGAGTTAAAAAAAAGAATGTCATAACATAGCTGGACACATTAAATATACATTAGGTAACATGAAAAGTTATTAAACACAATAAATATTTCTGTAGATAGACTATTATGATTGTTTTTCTTGTACACAGGTACTCATAGTTGCACACAATATTCCACGTGTGGTCTGACTGGTGATATGTATGGAGGCAAAAATATGTTCTTGCTATGAGCATCAATGTCTCTTTTGATGCATCCCATGGCTTTATGTGCCTTGGAAGCAGCTGCCTGACACTAGTTGCTTAAGTAAAGTTTACTTAACCGGTTAAGGACTAGGCTGTTTTACAGCTAAATGACCAGAGCAAATTTCACAATTTTGCTATGCGCTTCTTTAGATGACTATAACTCAGCAGGTGAATAAAGTTCATCTTTGAATTTTACACTCTTTTTAAAGGACAGATAGGGCTTTGTTTTAGTGGCATTTGTCAGTATATATCATTTTTATTTTTTTCTCTAAAGTGGGCAAAATTGGAAAAAAAATGCAAGAATTTAGCAATTGCGCCAGTTTATGCTAGCATTTTTCACACACGGTATGGACCACGGACAAAATTAATCTCCTTTCACATTCTTCCACTTCTCCCGTGCATGGGGATACCAAATATGTGTGCCTTATTCACTGTGCGGGCATGTGCCAGGGCTTGGCATAAAAGGAGGCTTTTCTGCCTTTTCGGTCCAGGAATTTAGCATTTGATTTTATAGCAGCATACTGTTTTCTGGGGGGTGTAATGCTGCTGAAACATTAGAATCACCCCATAAATGACTTCATTCGCACAAGTAGACCCCACAAGGTTTCCTTCAAGGGGTTTATCATATTTTTAGCAAGTCCAGTTTTCTTCTGAAAGTTTCTTGAATAAGATGGAACAAAAAAAAATCAGCTATTTTTTAGCAAATGCGTCAGTTTAGGCTAGTATTTTTCACACACGGTATAGACCACGGACAAAATTCATCTCCTTTCACATTCTTCCACTTCTCCCGTGCATGGGGATACCAAATATGTGTGCCTTATTCACTGTGCGGGCATGTGCCAGGGCTTGGCATAAAAGGAGGCTTTTCTGCCTTTTCGGTCCAGGAATTTTGCATTTGATTTTATAGCAGCATACTGTTTTCTGGGGGGTGTAATGCTGCTGAAACATTAGAATCACCCCATAAATGACTTCATTCGCACAAGTAGACCCCACAAGGTTTCCTTCAAGGGGTTTATCATATTTTTAGCAAGTCCAGTTTTCTTCTGAAAGTTTCTTGAATAAGATGGAACAAAAAAAAATCTGCTATTTTTTAGCAAATGCGTCAGTTTATGCTAGCTTTTTCACACACAAAATGGACCACGGACAAAATTCATCGCATTTCACATTCTTCCACTTCTCCTGTGCATGGGGATACCAAATATGTGTGCTTTATTCACGGGCATGTGCCAGGGCTTGGCATAAAAGGAGGCTTTTTGGCCTTTTCGGTCCAGGAATTCTGCATTTGATTTTATAGCCGCATACTGTTTTCTGGGGGGCCTAATGCTGCTGAAAGATTAGAATCACCCCATAAATTACTTAATTCACGCAAGTAGACCCCACAAGGTTTTCTTCAAGGGGTTTATCATATTTTTAGACAGTCCAGTTTTCTTCTGAAAGTTTCTTGATTAAGATGGATCAAAATAAAATTAGCAATTTTTTAGCAAATGCGTCAGTTTATACCAGCATTTTTCACACACGGCATAGACCACGGCCAAAAATCATCTCCTTTCACATTCTTCCACTTCTCCTGAGCATGGGGATACCAAATATGTGTGTCTTATTTATCACATAGAGAAGTAGGAGGGCGGACGATAGAAGAAGCTTATTTCACAAATCGCTTTTTTTCAAAGCTGGTTTTACAAAACTCAACAGATTTTCTATAACACTTCCAAAAAATCTGCTCTTGAAGCAGAAATCCCAAAATATTCATCTAGGGGTATAATGGGAATTTATTTTTTTGGGTTTTCTAAAATAAGAAATTGCAGGTTTATGCAAATGGAGCCCTCCAGCAGATGAACTTTAGAGAATATGCAAACATGACATCCACCCCCCACCCACCCATTCCCTCCCTCACCCTTGGAGTAAAATCAGGGGAAAAATAAAAACGTAATGTAGGGCAAATATATTTTCAACGAATTAACTAAAATCTAATAATTCAGAACAGTGTGGTATTTTTTTAAAACATGGCTCAATGCACAGGCCTGGTTGTGAGGGACATGAGGGACAGAAATATCGGGAATCTTTGCGGTGCCCGTCTTTTCTGCAGACGCGGCACTTTTTCTGGGGGTTGCTTCTGGTTGGTGTTGGGGGAATCCGACTGATGAAGTGTCTTTCAGTCAGTCGCGTGACATCCTCAGACTGGGGGCATTCTCGGGTGTCCTGAACATCAAAAATGAGGCCTTCAATAATTTTTTCCTGGAAATCCAGGTATGTGTCTCTGCCTCTGTTTTTTTTGTAGAGCACAAATGAGTTGTGGATGGCCACCTGTAAGAAATAAATGGCCACTTTTTTGTACCAGGTTTTAGTTTTGCGTTTTACTAAACAGGGCTGTAAAACCTGGTCGCTTAAATCCACCCCCCCCCCATGTACTTGTTATATTTGGACACGCTCACTGGTTTGTGCTTGTCCGATGTTGCCCCCCTTTCCCTCACTGCCACTGTTCCTGCGGTATGAATCGTGCTTAGCACATACACATCTTTGCGATCCCTGAACTTGACCGCCAGCAATTCTTCAGATGCATAAGCACAGGAGTACCCCTTCACCATGCGCTTCCCCACTAATTGCTGTGGAAAACCAATTCTGTTTTTGCTCATGGTACCACATGCCCCAGTCCTTGCAGCATGCAAATGCCTAAACAGGGGCACACTCGAATAAAAATTATCACAGTACAGGTGGTACCCCTTGTGAAGCAGAGGCTGCATTATCTCCCACACGATCTTACTGCTGGTGGAAAGATCAGGGGGGCATCCAGGAACATTTATTGTGCGGTCCCGCCCTTCATAAATTCTGAAGGCGGTGGTATATCCTGACCCGCTTTCAAACAATTTGTAGAGCTTAACGCCATATCTTGCCCTTTTTGAAGGTAGATATTGGCGAAAGCTAAGTCTGCCAAGAAAGTTGAGGAGGGATTCGTCCACACTTACATTCTGCTCAGGGGTGTAGAGTTGCAGAAATAAATTATTCAGGGAATTTATTAGCGGTCTTATTTTGAACAACCGATCCCGGTTTGCATCGGTACTTGGGGGGGCCTGTGCGTTGTCATTGAAGTGGAGGAACCTCATTATTGTCTCATAACGAGACCTGGGCATTACTGCAGAATATACTGGGGTGGCTTGGGCGGGTCTTGGGCGGGTCTTGTTGACCAGTAAGACCATATAAATTTGTTTCGTGGACAATCTGATTTAGGATGTCGTCCGTTATAAATAAATGGAAGTAATCCATTTGGAAAAAATTTGTATTGTCCACGGTTATGCCAGGAGTGGCAGTAAATCCGTGGATTCTAGGCCCAAAAGATGGGGCAGGTGCCCATACAAGAGCCTGGACTGAAGGGACCAGGCTGTCCCATGCTACAGCGCTACTTGGCCCTGCGCTTTCAAGTTCTGCAGTTTCAACTGCATCAGGGACAACGTCCCCTGAAGATGAACCTGAAGTGACGCTGTCATCGTCACTACCTAAAACAGGTTCCATCTCGGACGCCATCTCTGATGCGGTCTCCGACTCAGACCACAGCATGGCGTATGCCTCCTCGGCGCTAAACAACTTCCTCGCCATAACGTAACTAACACTAACACTAACTAAACAAATTGGTTTTTTTTTGTTTTTTTTTTAATATAAAACACACAAACTAACTGCTATATATATCTACACTACCGCTAACAAAAAAATAAACCGCTATTGCTATATATATTATATATATGTGGATATATATATAATTATATACTCCCTACCTGCCTATTCTAATAGAATAAAAGATAGAAAGGTAGATATATAGAAAAAACGATAGATGGATAGATAGATTGTATAGATAGATAGAAATCTATCTATACAGAGAATGTTTTAGAGTGTAACTGTAACGGCAAGGGGTAGGGAGACGGACAAGTGAGCCCTAATCTACCCGCCACTCTGTCCCTGCCTACTTGCAACGACCCGCCCTAGGCGACGGGGTACAACTGGGCGGCGGTCCCTGCGCTCAGTAAGTGCACGACAAACACGACAAACATACAAGGAATACAAGCAAGGAAAAGGGGCCGTTGCCCACGGCAACACCGTGAGCAACCAGAGTGGTGAACGAGCCGAGTCAAGCCAGGAGTGTGCGAGGTACAAAACGAAAAGCAGAAGAGTAGTCGGTAAGCCAGGGTCTGTATGGAGCAGGATCAAAAATAGCAGGAGCTGTAGCTGGGCCAGGAAACCACAAGGAGGGAAACACAAGCAATAACAAGCACCGAGGGACAGGAAGTGCAGGCTTAAATAGACCGAGGGCGGGAGCTAGCTGAGTCTGGCCAGGTTACGATAGGCTCTCCCACTCCTAAGCCTGCCAGCCTGAATGGTGGAAGCAGGAGTCAGTCTCAGGGATGTATTCTCAGGTGCTGACTGATTAGTTCTGGGAGTTAACCCCGCTGTGCCTGGCAGATCCTTTACAGTACCCCCCCTTTTATGAGGGGCCACCGGACCCTTTCTAAGTGGACCTGGCTTACTGGGGAAACGCAGGTGGAACCTCCTGACCAATACCCCAGCGTGAACATCCCGGGCGGGTACCCAAGTCCTCTCCTCGGGCCCGTATCCTCTCCAATGGACCAGGTACTGGAGGGAGCCTTGGACCATCTTGCTGTCCACAATCCTGGCCACCTCGAATTCCACCCCCTCCGGGGTGAGGATGGGAACAGGAGGTCTCCTCGAGGGAGCCAAGGACGGGGAGCAGCGTTTGAGGAGGGAGGCATGAAACACGTCGTGTATCCGAAAAGACGGGGGTAACTCCAGCCGGAAGGAGACAGGATTGAGGACCTCAATGACCTTATACGGCCCAATAAACCGGGGAGAAAACTTCTTGGACGGAACCTTGAGACGCAAGTTCCTAGACGACAACCACACCAGATCCCCGACCATAAACAGGGGGTTAGCAGAACGTTTTTTATCAGCCTGAGTTTTTTGTACGCTCTGGGACACCTCTAGGTTTTTCTGAACCTGGGCCCAGACTGTGCACAGTTCCCGATGAACGACCTCTACCTCAGGATTGTTGGAACTACCAGGTGAAATGGAGGAGAACCGTGGATTAAACCCAAAATTACAAAAAAAAGGAGAGACCCCTGACGAGTTACTGACCCGGTTATTAAGGGAAAATTCGGCGAGGGGAATGAAAGAGACCCAATCAAATTGACAGTCAGAGACAAAACACCTTAAGTATTGTTCTAGAGATTGATTAGTCCTCTCCGTTTGGCCATTGGTTTCAGGATGGAAGGCAGAGGAGAAGGACAGATCAATCCCCAACTTCATACAGAAGGCTCTCCAAAACAATGAAACAAATTGTACCCCTCTGTCCGAAACAATATTGACAGGGACCCCATGGAGACGCAGGATGTGTTTGACAAACAAGGTAGCCAACGTTTTGGCGTTGGGTAGTTTCTTGAGGGGCACAAAGTGGCACATCTTACTGAAGCGGTCCACCACCACCCACACCACCGACTTGCCTTGGGATGGAGGCAAATCGGTGATAAAATCCATGGAGATATGTGTCCAAGGTCTCTGGGGAATGGGCAACGAACGCAGTAAGCCCGCTGGTCGGGACCTGGGAGTCTTGGACCTAGCACAAACCTCACAAGCGGCGACGTAGGTCTTAACGTCTTTAGGCAACCCAGGCCACCAATAATTTCTGGTAATGAGGTGTTTGGTAACCAGGATGCCTGGATGGCCAGATAGTGCGGAGTCATGATTTTCCCTAAGTACCCTTAGCCGGAATTGCAGGGGAACAAACAGCTTGTTCTCAGGAAGGTTCCCGGGAGCTGCACCTTGATCAGCAGCAATTTCAGAGACTAAATCAGAATCGATCGAGGAAATGATTATACCTGGAGGCAAAATACAAGCAGGATCTTCCTCCGAAGGAGGGCTGGCCATGAAGCTACGCGACAGTGCATCAGCCTTAATATTTTTAGACCCAGCCCTATAGGTAACCAAAAAATTGAATCTGGTAAAAAATAACGCCCATCGAGCTTGTCTCGGGTTTAGCCTCCGGGCAGATTCTAGGAAAACCAGATTCTTGTGGTCGGTAAGGACCGTTACCTGGTGCCTAGCCCCCTCCAGGAAGTGGCGCCACTCTTCAAATGCCCATTTAATGGCTAAGAGTTCGCGGTTGCCAATATCATAGTTACTTTCAGTTGGCGAAAACTTCCTGGAGAAGTAGGCACAGGGGCGGAGATGGGTGAGGGAGCTGGTACCCTGGGACAAGACAGCCCCCACTCCCACCTCAGATGCGTCAACTTCCACGATAAATGGCTCCATTTGGTTGGGCTGAACCAGCACCGGGGCCGAGACAAAGCACTTCTTAAGGACCTCAAAAGCCTGGACAGCCTCAGGAGGCCAGTGGAGGAGATCAGCACCTTTGCGAGTGAGGTCCGTAAGGGGCTTAGCGATGACCGAGAAGTTAGCAATAAATCTCCTGTAATAATTAGAACCCCAAAAAACACTGTAACGCCTTCAGGGAGGCAGGTTGGACCCATTCCGCCACAGCCTGAACCTTGGCGGGGTCCATGCGGAATTCATGAGGAGTGAGGATTTGACCCAAAAATGGAATCTCCTGTACCCCAAACACACATTTTTCGGTTTTGGCAAACAGTTTATTTTCCCGAAGGACCTGGAGCACCTTCCTGACATGCTCCACGTGGGAGGACCAGTCCTTGGAAAACACCAGTATGTCATCAAGGTACACTACCAGAAAAATCCCCAGGTAATTTCTCAAAATCTCATTTATGAAATTATGGAAGACCGCAGGGGCATTACACAACCCAAAGGGCATGACGAGGTATTCGAAATGGCCTTCGGGCGTGTTAAACGCAGTCTTCCACTCATCCCCCTCTTTGATGCGAATAAGGTTATACGCCCCCCGTAGATCCAATTTAGAAAACCATTGGGCCCCCTGAACCTGATTAAAGAGATCAGGAATCAAAGGAAGGGGATACTGGTTCCTTACCGTGACCTTATTCAGGCCACGGTAGTCAATGCATGGCCTAAGACCACCATCCTTCTTCCCCACGAAGAAGAAGCCAGCACCTACCGAAGAATAAGAGGGACGAATGTAACCCTTGGCCAGGGATTCCTGGATATACACTCTCATAGCTTCACGTTCGGGACAAGAAAGATTAAATATCCTACCCTTAGGAAGCTTAGCTCCTGGTACCAATTCGATAGCGCAATCGTATTCTCTATGAGGAGGTAACACTTCGGAGGCCTCCCTAGAGAAAACATCAGCGAAGTCCTGAACAAACTCGGGTAGCGTATTCGCCTCCTTAGGGGGAGAAATAGAATTAACAGAAAAACATGACGTACAACATTCATTACCCCATTTGGTTAGCTCCCCAGTATTCCAGTCAAACGTAGGATTATGCAACTGCAACCAGGGAAGACCTAGAACCAAATCGTACGATAATCCCTGCATCAACGGTACAGAGCATTGCTCCAAATGCATGGAGCCAACAAGAAGTTCAAAAACAGGGGTATGCTGTGTAAAATAACCATTAGCAAGAGGAGTGGCGTCGATGCCCACTACCGGGACAGGTTTAGGCAAATCAATAAGAGGCATAGCAAGGGACATAGCAAATTCCACAGACATGATATTAGTAGAGGACCCTGAATCCACGAAGGCACTGCCGGTAGCAGACCTACCACCAAAAGAGACCTGAAAGGGAAGCAAGATCTTAGTACGTTTCATATTTACTGGAAATACCTGTGCGCCCAAGTGACCTCCCCGATGATCACTTAGACGCGGAAGTTCTCTGGCTGCAACCTTACACTTAGGACAGTTGTTCACTTGATGCTTGTCGTCCCCACAGTAGAAGCAGAGACCATTCTTCCTGCGGAATTCTCTACGTTGTTGGGGGGACACGGAGGCCCCGAGTTGCATAGGTATCTCTGAATCTTTCAGGGAGGAACGAAGCAACGGAGCTTCGGGAGGCATCATGGGGGAGTCGGAGGAGAAAACACATAAACGTTCACGTTGTCGTTCCCTGAGACGTCGGTCAAGTCGTATCGCTAAAGCCATAACCTGGTCTAGGGAGTCAGAAGAGGGATAGCTAACTAGCAGGTCTTTCAGGGCATTCGACAGACCCAACCTAAACTGGCACCTTAAGGCAGGGTCATTCCACCGAGAAGCTACGCACCACTTCCGAAAGTCAGAGCAATACTCCTCAACAGGTCTCTTACCCTGACTTAAAGTCACCAGCTGACTCTCGGCAAAGGCAGTCCTGTCAGTCTCGTCATAAATAAGTCCGAGAGCAGAAAAGAAACAATCAATGGAGGAAAGTTCAGGGGCGTCAGGAGCCAAGGAGAAGGCCCACTCTTGGGGCCCTTCCTGGAGCCGGGACATAATTATACCCACCCGCTGGCTCTCAGAACCTGAGGAATGAGGCTTTAAACGAAAGTAAAGCCTACAACTCTCCCGAAAGGAGAGAAAAGCCCTCCGGTCCCCTGAGAACCGGTCGGGCAACTTGAGGTGGGGTTCAAGAGGTGCGGTGAGGGGAACTACCAGGGTAGCATCAGGCTGGTTGACCCTCTGAGCCAGGGCCTGGACCTGTAGGGAGAGACCCTGCATTTGCTGAGCCAGGGTCTCACGGGGATCCATAGTGGTGTCAGGGACCAGGGGTAGACTAGGTATGGGCTTGTTATTATGTAACGGCAGGGGGTAGGGAGACGGACAAGTGAGCCCTAATCTACCCGCCACTCTGTCCCTGCCTACTTGCAACGACCCGCCCTAGGCGACGGGGTACAACTGGGCGGCGGTCCCTGCGCTCAGTAAGTGCACGACAAACACGACAAACATACAAGGAACACAAGCAAGGAAAAGGGGCCGTTGCCCACACCGTGAGCAACCAGAGTGGTGAACGAGCCGAGTCAAGCCAGGAGTGTGCGAGGTACAAAACGAAAAGCAGAAGAGTAGTCGGTAAGCCTGGGTCTGTATGGAGCAGGATCAAAAATAGCAGGAGCTGTAGCTGAGCCAGGAAACCACAAGGAGGGAAACACAAGCAATAACAAGCACCGAGGGACAGGAAGTGCAGGCTTAAATAGACCGAGGGCGGGAGCTAGCTGAGTCTGGCCAGGTTACGATAGGCTCTCCCACTCCTAAGCCTGCCAGCCTGAATGGTGGAAGCAGGAGTCAGTCTCAGGGATGTATTCTCAGGTGCTGACTGATTAGTTCTGGGAGTTAACCCCGCTGTGCCTGGCAGATCCTTTACAGTAACTGTATTTTTTGTGTAACTGTAACTGTAATCTTCTGGCAGCAATTCTCCCGAGTCTCTTCTTCTCCTCAAACTGAAACAATGTTTGAGGAGAAGAAAAGAGGCAGGAGATTTACTGCCAGAAAAGTCAAAATAAAACAAATGTGGTCGCTGTGATAGGTTTTCACAGCGACCACATGTTCAGGGACCATCAGATTGGTCCCTGATACTCTGCCCAGTGCCCAGAGCTGTTGGTAACAGCGTGGGCACAGGGCTGTGTGCACGCGATCGCGTGCACACTGTTTTCTATCCAGAAATGCATGTGATCGCTGTGATTGGTTGTCACAGCGATCACATGTTCAGGGGCCAAAAGATTGGCCCCTCACATTCTGCCCAGTGCCCATGGCTGTTAGCAACAGCCAGGGCACAGAGCTGTGTGCACGCGATCGCGCGTGCACAGTCTCTGAAGTGCCGCCGTAAATAGTCTATACGGCGGACTTCAGAGACCCTGA
Organism: Rhinoderma darwinii; assembly: GCF_050947455.1. Taxonomy (NCBI): domain Eukaryota; kingdom Metazoa; phylum Chordata; class Amphibia; order Anura; family Rhinodermatidae; genus Rhinoderma; species Rhinoderma darwinii. Next base: position 104,074,422 of record NC_134692.1, on the reverse strand, counting down.
CCGCTGGCCGTATAAATACGGCCAGCGGTCGGGAACCTGTTAAAGAGGCTCTGTCACCAGATTTTGCAACCCCTATCTCCTATTGCAGCAGATCGGCGCTGCAATGTAGATAAGAGTAACGTTTTTTTTTTTTTTTAAAACGAGCATTTTTGGCCAAGTTATGACCATTTTTATATTTATGTAAATGAGGCTTTCTAAAGTACAACTGGGCGTGTTTAAAGTAAAAGTACAACTGGGCGTGTATTGTGTTCGTTACATCTGGGCGTTTTTACTTATTTTACTAGCTGGGCGTTGTGTATAGAAGTATCATCCACTTCTCTTCACAACGCCCAGCTTCTGGCAGTGCAGACACAGCGTGTTCTCGAGAGATCACGCTGTGATGTCACTCACTTCCTGCCCCAGGTCCTGCATCGTGTCAGACCAGCGAGGACACATCGGCACCAGAGGCTACATTTGATTCTGTAGCAGCATCGGTGTTTGCAGGTAAGTCGATGTAGCTACTTACCTGCAAACGCTGATGCTGCTGCAGAATCAAATGTAGCCTCTGGTGCCGATGTGTCCTCGCTCATCCGACACGATGCAGGACCTGGGGCAGGAAGTGAGTGACGTCACAGCGTGATCTCTCGAGAACATGCTGTGTCTGTGCACTGCCAGAAGCTGGGCGTTGTGAAGAGAAGTGGATGATACTTCTATATACAACGCCCAGCTAGTAAAAGATGTAAAAACGCCCAGATGTAACAAACACAATACACGCCCAGTTGTACTTTTACTTTAAACACGCCCAGTTGTACTTAAATATAAAAATGGTCATAACTTGGCCAAAAATGCTCGTTTAAAAAAAAACAAAAAAACTTTGCTCTTATCTACATTGCAGCGCCGATCTGTTGCAATAGGAGATAGGGGTTGCAAAATCTGGTGACAGAGCCTCTTTAAGATTAACATGACCTAGTTTCAAAATGCAATTGACCTGACTCGCCGCAAGAGTCGGGTACGAACTTCTGGGTTTAGTGATTCCTAGTCCTAGCAACCACTGCATCCTTGCACAAACCTCCACAGCAATTACAGGCTCAAAACTTAGCTGCTTATGGCGAGATCTCACATTCTGTCTATAAGAGCACTAACTACTATATTGGTTCAACAGTTACCGACTGATAACTGCTGTTTTAATGCATACCGATATGCAAATGACCTAACTCTCCACAAGATTTTGGTCTGAGCTTCTGGGTTTAGTGATTCCCGGCATCCCCTGCATCCTCCCACAATCCCCCATGGCAGCCTACAGACTCAGGATGCGAGATCTCGCTGGTTATAGCAAGATCTCGCATTCTGTCCAAAGAAGCACTAACTAATTTATTAATAAAGTACTTAGTGCTCTGTTAGACAGAATGAGATAGCTTGCTATAACCACCGAGATATCGCTTCCTGAGCCTGTAGGCTGCCGTGGGGGATTGTGGGAGGATGCAGGGGATGCCGGGAATCACTAAACCCAGAGGCTCAGACCCAAATGTTACGAAGAGTTGGGTCATTTGCATATTGAAACCAAGTCATGTAGGGAGCTTTTTTAAACCCCGTAATGACCAGGCCTAATTTGGCCTTAACCCCCTCCCGATTTGGCTACTTTTGACCTTCCTGACAGAGCCTCATTTTTTAAAATCTGACATGTTTTACTTTATGTGGTAATAACTTCGGAATGCTTTTTCCTATCCAAGCGATTCTGAGATTGTTTTCTCGTGACACATTGGACTTTATGTTACTGTTAAAATTTGCTCAGTACATTTAGTATTTACTTGTGAAACGCACCAACATTTTGTGAAAAATTGCAAAACTTAGCTTTTTTCTAAATTTAAATGTATCTGCTTGTAAGACAGGCAGTTATACCACACAAAATTGTTGCTAATTAACATCCCCCATATCTCTACTTTAGATTGGCATTGTTTTTGATCATCCTTTTATTTTTCTAGGACGTTACAAGGCTTTTCTCACATTTTCAAGAAAACTTCAAAAGGCAATTTTTTCATGTACCAGTTCAGTTGTGAAGTTGCTTTTAGGGCCTTATATATTAGAAACCCCCAAAAATTCACCCCATTTTGAAAACGACACCCTCAAAGTATTCAAAACAGCATTTAGACAGTTTCTTAACCCTTTAGACGTTTCACAGGAATTAAACCAAAGTAGAGGTGAAATGTACAAATTTCATTTATTTTTTTGCAGAAATTCATTTTTAATACATTTATTTTGTAACACAAAGATTTACCAGAGAAACACAATTCAATATTTATTGCCCAGGTTCTGCAGTTTTAGGAAATATCCCACATGTAGCCCTAGTGTGCTACTGTACTGAAGCACAGGCCTCAGAAGCAAAGGAGCACCTAGTGGATTTTAGGCCACCTTTTTTAGGCACCATGTCGGGTTTGAAGGGCTCTTGCTGTGCCAAAACAGTGGAAATCCCCCAAAAGTGACCCCATTTGGGAAAAAACACACCTCAAGGAAATTATCTAGGGATATAGTGAGCATTTTGACCCTACAGGTTTATTGCAGAATTTTTTGGAAGTAGGCCGTGAAAATATAGGTTTAGCTAATTTTTTCTCATTTCCACAAGGACTAAAGAAGAAATATCAGATTTGTAAAGCAATTTCTCCTGAGTAAAACAATACCCCACATGTGGTCATAGACGGTTGTTTGGACACACAGCAAGGCTTAGGAGGGAAAGAGTGCCATTTGACTTTTGGAGCTCAAATTTAGCAGGAATGGTTTGTGGAGGCCATGTCGCATTTGCAAAGCCCCTGAGGGACCAAAACAGTGAAAACGCCAAAAAAGTTACTCCATTTAGGAAACTACACCCCTTGAGGAATTCATCTAGGGGTGTATTGAGCATTTTGACCCCACAGGTGTTTCATTGATTTTATTAGAATTGGGCAGTGAAAATAAAAAAATCCTTTTTCTTCAATAAGACGTAGCTTTACTTTAGCTCAACATTTTTCATTTTCTCAACAAATAAAGAATAAATAGAACCCCAACATTTGTAAAGCAACTTCTCTGGAGTACGGAAATACACCATATGTGGTCATGAACTGCTTTTTGGGCAAGCGGTAAGGATCAGAAGAGAAGGAGCGCCATTTGGCTTTTGGAGCACAGATTTTGCTGGATTGGTTTCTTGACACTAGAGATGAGTGAACCGGGACAACCGAACTCGGTTTCGGTCCGAACATCGGGAAAAGTTCGGTTCGCAGCGAATCCGAACTTCACCGGGTTCGGCCGAACACGTTTTGACCGAACCCGGCGGAGATAGTCACTGTCCAGGGTGCTGAAAGTGTTAAACGATCGGCAGTAACTGTTTCAGCACCCTGGACAGTGACTTCCGATCACAATATACATCAACGAATATAAAAAAAAAAATAGAAGTTCCTACTTACCGATAACTCCCTGCTTCTTCCTCCAGTCCGACCTCCCGGGATGACGATTCAGTCCAAGTGACCGCTGCAGCCAATCACAGGCCAATCACAGGCTGCAGCCAATCACAGGCCAATCCCAGGCTGCAGCGGTCACATGGACTGCCGCGTCATCCAGGGAGGTCGGGCTGGATGTCAAGAGAGGGACGCGTCACCGTTGCCTTGGTGACGCGTCCCTCTCGACATCCAGTCCGACCTCCCGGGATGACGCGGCAGTCCTTGTGACCGCTGCAGCCTGGGATTGGCCTGTGATTGGCTGCAGCCTGTGATTGGCCTGTGATTGGCTGCAGCGGTCACTTGGACTGAATCGTCATCCAGGAATGTCAGGCCGGATGTCGAGAGGGATGCGTCACCAAGGCAACGGCCGGGAGACCGGACTGGAGGAGCAGGAAGTTCTCGGTAAGTATGAACGTCTTTTTTTTTTATAGGTTACTCTATATTCTGATCGCAATTTACTGTCCAGGGTGCTGAAACAGTTACTGCCGATCAGTTAACTCTTTCAGCACCCTGGACAGTGACTATTTACTGACGTCGCCTAGCAACGCTGCCGTAATGACGGGTGCACACATGTAGCCACCCGTCATTACGGCAGCTCCATAGACTTCTATGGGCTGCCCGTGCCGTTATTACGGCCTGAAATAGGACATGTTCTATCTTTTTCAACGGCACGGGCACGGCCCGTGGCCAATAGAAGTCTATGAGCCCGTTATTACGGGTCGTAAATACGACCCGTAATAACGGGAGTTTTTACGGTCGTGTGCATATATGCAAATTAGCTTTGAAATGGACAACTCAGCGTTTTTTTTTCATGCTCCTCTCCTGAAATATTCTGTGCTGCTGTGAACTCTGCTCTTACCATTACGTAGCTATCAGTCTGTTACCTCTCCTCCACTCCTGTCCTCAATAACACCTTCATATGATTGGCAAGTCACCACCCCGCACAAGATCCGCACGCTCATCTCCTGAAATACTCTGTGCTGCCTTAAACTCTGTGGACAGGTCAGGATCCTGTTTCTTTTAAATGCTGCTGGGGAACCCGCTCGATCCACTATATAAGGCTGCGCCTCCATCCTCTTCTGCCCCAGTCACTTATTCCCAAGCACTGTAGCGCAGCCTTATATGGTGGATCGAGCGGGTTCCCCAGCAGCATTTAAAAGAAACAGGATCCTGACCTGTCCACAGAGTTGAAGGCAGCACAGAGTATTTCAGGAGAGGAGCACGGCCGGCCACGGGCAGCCGGTCGTTTTTCCGAGCCGTGCTCCCATTATAAAGTATAGGAGCACGGCCCGTAAAATAAAAAAATAGAACATGTTCTATCTTTTTAACGGCACGGGCACCTTCCCATGAGAAAACGGGAAGGTACCCGTGGCTAACAGAAGTCTATGGGCCGGATATTTCGGGTCGTAATTACGACCCGTAATAACAGGTGTTTTTACGGTCGTGTGCATGAGACCCCGTAATGAAGGGTGGCTACATGTGTGCACCCGTCATTACGGCAGTGTTGCTAGGCGACGTCAGTAAATAGTCACTGTCCAGGGTGCTGAAAGAGTTAACTGATCGGCAGTAAGGATGGGTTCACACGACCTATATTCAGACGTAAACGAGGTGTATTATGCCTCGTTTTACGTCTGAAAATAGGGCTACAATACGTCGGCAAACATCTGCCCATTCATTTGAATGGGTTTGCCGACGTACTGTGCAGACGACCTGTCATTTACGCGTCGTCGTTTGACAGCTGTCAAACGACGACGCGTAAATTGACTGCCTCGGCAAAGAAGTGCAGGACAATTCTTTGCAACGTAATTTGAGCCGTTCTTCATTGAAGTCAATGAAGAGCAGCTCAAGATTACAGGCGTCAAAGATGCCTCGCATAATGCGAGGAGGAGCTTTTACGTCTGAAACGATGCAGCTGTTTTCTCCTGAAAACAGTCTGTCATTTCAGACGTAAAAGCCTGCTACCGTGTGCACATACCCTTACTGTTTCAGCACCCTGGACAGTGAATTCCGATCCGAATATAGAGTAACCTGTAAAAAAAAAAGACGTTCATACTTACTGAGAACTTTCTGCTTCCTCCAGTCCGGTCTCCCGGCCGTTGCCTTGGTGACGCGTCCCTCTCGACATCCGGCCCGACATTCCTGGATGACATTACAGCCCATGTGACCGCTGCAGCCAATAACAAGCTGCAGCGGCCTCTGCAGCCAATCACAGGCTGCCGCGTCAGGAAAGAAGGTCGGACTGGAGGAAGAAGAGGGACTCGTCACCAAGACAACGACCGGGTACGTATGAAATGCTTTTTATTTTATTTTTAATCAGCAGCCTCTTTTCTCTATCAGTGATTGATAGAGACAAGTGGCTGCCGATTTGTATAATATTTTTGACCGGGTTCGGTCAAAACGTGTTCGGCCGAACCCGGTGAAGTTCGGATTCGCTGCGAACCGAACTTTTCCCGATGTTCGGACCGAAACCGGGTTCGGTTGTCCCGTTTCGCTCATCTCTACACCTGAAAATAGACATTATTAGTCAAAAACCACAAATTAGCAATATTATTTAGACGGATTTGATACTGCAGAATCAATAGGATTATAAATATGTGAAAAAAGAATATAATAATTAATCATAATATATATAGATAAATACTACAAAAATATATCTATGAATATAAATATATTTAATAATAAGTGAATAAATATATGATGAAGAAATATATAAATAAATATAGTAATTAATAATAATACTGTGTACATGAAATAAATGCAATAATATGTGAATATCGATATCATACGTGTTTCATAGTATGTGAATATAAAAACAATAAGAGAAATACATATAGTGATGTAAACTACAATAAGGTAAGCAACGAGTTACCAATACATACCCCCTGAAAAACCTGAGGATCGTATAGCTAAACAAATACAGATAAAAAGATGTGAAATAACCCTCATGACTCATGAGTCATGAGTATACAGCACCCACATATAGCCATCCGATTATACAAAATATTAATGAAGATGGAAGAATAGGTCCCAAATAGGGACACTGTAAACATCACATGCAGATCAACCCGTCAAAAAGCATAGAAGACTGTAACACCTGTAGAGGGAATAAAGGTCTATATCAAAAAATCTCCACCAAACTATAATCATAACACTAAAGAAGAACTACAAAATATGCCCCATACACAGACGACATAATAATGAAAATATAGCACAAGTCTTCCCATCAGACACATGTAAACATGCAAAATTAACCCCTTCCCTCTTTAGCCACTTTTGACCTTCCTGACAGAGCCTCATTTTTCAAATCTGACATGTTTCACTTTATGTGGTAATAACTGCGGAATGCTTTCACCTATCCAAGCGATTCTGAGATTGTTTTCTCGTGACACATTGCACTTTAAGTTACTGGCAAAATTTGCTCAATATGTTCAGTATTTAATTGTGAAAAACACCAAAATGTAGCGAAAAATTGCAAAAATTAGCATTTTTCTCAATTTAAATGTATCTGCTTGTAAGACAGGCAGTTATAATACACAAAATTCTTGCTAATTAACATCCCCCATGTGTCTACTTTAGATTGGCATCGTTTTTTTAACATCTTTTTATTTTTCTATGACATAACAAGGCTTAGAACTTTAGCAGCAATTTCTCACATTTTCAAGAAAATTTCAAAAGGCTATTTTTACAGGGGCCAGTTCAGTTGTGAAGTAGCTTTGAGGGCCTTATATATTAGAAACCCCCAAAAAGTTACCCCATTTTAAAAACTTCACCCCTCAAAGTATTCAAAACAGCATTTAGAAAATGTCTTAACCCTTTACACATTTCACAGGAATTAAAGCAAAGTAGATGTGAAATTTACAAATTTCATATTTTTTGGCAGAAATACATTTTTAATACAATTTTTTTTATAACACAGAAGGTTTTACCAGAGAAATGCAACTCAATATTTGTTGCCCAGTTTCTGCAGTTTTAGGAAATATCCCACATGTGGCCGTAGCATGCTACTGGAATGAAGCACCGGCCTCAGAAGCAAAGGAGCACCTAGTGGATTTTGGGGCCTTATTATTGTTAGAATATATTTTAGGCACCATGTCAGGTTTGAAGGGCTCTTGCGGTGCCAAAACAGTGAAAATCCCCCAAAAGTGACCCCATCTGGGAAACTACACACCTCAAGGAAATTATCTAGGGGTATAGTGAGCATTTTGACTGCACAGGTTTTTTATTGGAAATTATTGGAAGTAGGCCGTGAAAATTAAAATCTACATTTTTTCAAAGAAAATGTAGGCTTCACGATTTTTTTTCTCATTTCCACAAGGACTAAAAGAGAAAAAACACCACAAAATTTGTAAAGCAATTTCTCCCGAGTAAAACAATACCCCACATGTGGTAATAAACGGCTGTTTGGAGACACGGCGTGGCTGAAAAGGGAAAGAGCGCTATTTGGCTTTTGGAGCTCAAATTTAGCAGGAATGGTTTGCGGAGGCCATGTCACATTTACAAAGCCCCTGAGGGGACAAAACATTGGAAACCCCCCACAAGTGACCCCATTTTGGAAACTACACCCATTGAGGAAATTATCTAGGGGTATAGTAAGTGTTTTAACTGCACAGGTTTTTTGCATAAATTATTGGAAGTAGGCCCTGAAAATGGCAATCTAAATTTTTTCAAATAAAATGTAGGTTTAGCTAATTTTTTCTCATTTCCACAAGGACTGAAGGAGAAAAAGCACCATAAAATTTGTAAAGCAATTTCTGCCGAGTAAAACAATAACCCACATGTGGTAATAACCGGCTGTTTGAACACACGGCGGGGCTTAGAAGGGAAAGAGCACTATTTGGCTTTTGGAGATCACATTTAGCAGGAATGGTTTGCGGAGGTCATGTCACGATTGCAAAGCCCCTGAGGGGACAAAACAATGAAAACGCCCAAAAAGTGACTCCATTTAGGAAACTACACCTCTTGAGGAATTCATCTAGGGGTGTAGTGAGCGTTTTGACCCCACAGATGTTTCATAGAACTTATTAGAATTTGGCAGTGAAAATAAAAACAATCCTTTTTATTCAATAAGACGTAGCATTAGCGCAAATTTTTTCATTTTCTCAACAAATAAAGGAAAAAAAGAAACCAAGATTTGTAAAGCAATTTCCTGAGTACGGCAATACCCCATATGTGGTCATAAACTGCTGTTTGGGCAAACAGCAGGGCTCAGAAGGGAAGGACCGCCATTTGGAGTGCAGATGTTGCTGGATTAGTTTCTGGGCGCCTGTGGGCCCAAAACAGTGGAATCCCCCCAGAAGTGACCCCATTTTGGAAACTACACTCCTCAATGCATTTACCAAGGGGTGTAGTAAGCATTTTAACCCTGCAGGTGTTTTGTAGAAATTAGTGTGCACTCGATGTTGCAGAGTGAAAATGGGATTTTTTTCCATAGATATGCCAATATGTGGTGCCCGGCTTGTGCCACCATAACAAGACAGCCCTCTAATTATTATGCGGTGTTTCCCGGTTTTAGAAACACCCTACATGTGACCCTAATCTTTTGCCTGGACATATGACAGGGCTCAGGAGTGAAGAGTACCATGTGAAATTGAGGCCTAATTTGGCGATTTACAAAGTATTGGTTCACAACTGCAGAGGCTCAGATGTAAAATAATAAAAATAAATCCTTGAGAAGTGACCCCATTATGGAAACTGCACCCCTCAAGGCATTTATTAAGGGGTGTAGTGAGCATTTTCACCCCACAGGTCTTTTCCATAAATGATTGCACTGCGGATGGTGCAAATTAAAAATGTATATTTTTCCCTAGATATACCATTCAGTGGCAAATATGTCATGCCCAGCTTATGACGCTGGAGACACACACCCCAAAAATTGTTAAAAGGGTTCTCCCGGGTATGACGATGCCATATATGTTGAAGGAAACTACTGTTTGGGCACGCTGTAGGGTTCAGAGCGGAGGGAGCACCATTTGGCTTTTGGAGAGCGGATTTTGCTTGGTACTACATTTGTTTGATTATTGCTGGTGTTTCCATTTATAATGTGGGGGTACATGTAAGCGGGGCGGAGTATATAAGGGGCATAGTCAGGTGGTATAATAATGGGGTAAAAAAAATAATAAAATAATCCATAGATGTGTGTTAGGCTGTGAAGCAATCCTTTCTGCACAGGCCGGTGTCGCACTGATAAATGGTGTCATTTCTTATCCCCCTTTTGGTCCGCACTCCGCACCCTTGTAGTTTGGGGAATTTTGCTTGGAAAGTGTTGTCCTGGTATAATACGAGCACCGTCGCTTCCAGCAGATATGTTTGGGCTCTCCCCTTCCTGGTTCCCTAATTTTAGGTCCTTGATAAATCGCCTCTTGAAACAGAAGAAATGTTCCCCTCGGGCACAACTGCATATTTTTTTATTTCCTGACTTATTGGAGCCATAACTAATTTTATTTTTTCATAGACATAGTGGTATGAGGGCTGGTTGTTGTGGGATGAGCTGTAGTTATTATTGGTACCGTTTTGGGGTACATGCCACTTTTTGATCACCTTTTATCCTATTTTTGGGATGCCAGGTAAACAAAAAACCAGCAATTCTGGCACAGCTTTTTTCGTTTTTTTTTATACAGCGTTCACCATGCGTTATAAATTACATGTTAACTTTATTCTGCGGGTCCGTACGATTCCGGCGATACCTAATTTATAGCACTTTTTTATGTTTTACAACTTTTCGCACAATAAAATGACTGTATTTTTTCTGTCGCCAAGTTGTGAGAACCATAACTTTTTATTTTTTTTGTCGACGGAGCTGTATGAGGGCTTGTTTTTTGCGGGACGAGCTATAGTTTTTATAGGTACCATTTTTGATACGTGCGACTTTTTGATCACTTTTTATTCCAATATTTGTAGGGCAAAGTGACCAAAAAACGTTTTTTTTTACGCTGTTCACCGCATGCAATAAATAATATAATATTTTGATACCTCAGGTCGTTACGGTCGTGGCGATACCAAATACGTATTGTTTATTATTATTTTTCAATAATAAAGGACTTGATAAGAGTAAAAGTGGGATTGTGTTTTATTTCATTACGTGAAACTTTTATTGTTTTTAAACTTTTATTTTTTGCACTTTTTTTTTACACTTTTTTATACTTTTTTTACACTTTTTCTCAAGTCCCACTAGGAGACTTGAAGGTCCAACGGTCAGATTTTTTTTTTTCTAATACATTGCACTACCTACATAGTGCAATGTATTAGATCTGTCAGTCATTCACTGACAGCAAGCCGATCAGGCTTCGCCTCCCGGCAGGGCCTAAATCGGCTTCCGTAATGTCAGAGCAGGAGACCATTGTGTCTCCTGTTGCCATAGCAGCAGTCGCCAGTCCTGATTGCCTGTCAGGGCTGGCGATCTGCTAGTAACCGCTACGATGCAGCAATCGCTTTCGATTGCTGCATCGAATGGGTTAACGGCAGGGATCGGAGCTAGTTCCAGTTCCCGCCATTACAGGTGGATGTCAGCTGTAACATACTGAGTTCCACCGCTGATGACGCCGGATCAGCTCCTGACCCGGCGCCATCTTGCCGGCAGCTACAGAAGCCGATCAGGCTCCGCCGCCGGGCGGATCTTGACCGGCTTCGGTGCTAGGCAGACCGGGAGGCCAGTATTAGGCCTCCGGTTGCCATTGCAGCCACTGGAACAACCGGCAATTTCATTGCTGGGGTTCCGATGAGCTGCAAACACCTTAAGTGCAGCACTCGCGTTTGAGCGCTGCACTTAAGGGGTTGACGCCGGGGATCGAAGCTAATTTCGGTCCCCGCCGTTACAGCCGGATGTCAGCTGTAAGATACAGCTGAGATCCGACGATGATGGCACACCGGCTCAGCTTCTGAGCCGGTGCCAAACATTTGTCGTAAGTATACGACATTTTGCGGGAAGCACTGGCTTTCCATGACATATACTTACGACAAATGTCGGGAAGGGGTTAAAACCAATGATGCCTTAGGACCTAAACTATTTATTAAAGAAAAGACGCAAAGGACATTGTAAAGGATCTGCCAGACACAGCTTCTGTGTCGACGCCCGTGGTTAATCAGTCTGCATCTGTGCCTAGGTCTGATAGAGTGACTACATCTGCCACCACTCAGGCTGGGAGGCTGAGTGGGAGAACCTATCACAGCCTGGCAGACGGTTCTAGCTCCCGCCCTCGGTCTATTTATACCTTCATTTGTTGCTTGTCCTTTGCCTGTGATTTTCCTGTTTTTCCTGGCTCTGCTGCTCCTGCTATTATTATTGACCACCTTGCTTCATTTTGACCCTGGCATTACTGACTACGCTCCTGCTCTGCATTTGGTACCTCGTACACTCCTGGTTTGACTCGGCTCATACACTACTGCTGTTGCTCGCGGTGTTGCCGTGGGCAGCTGCCCCATTTCCCTTAGCTTCTGTGTACCCTTGTCTGTTTGTCTGTCATGCACATATTGAGCGTAGGGACCGTCGCCCAGTTGTACGCCGTCGCCTAGGACGGGCCATGCAAGTAGGCAGGGACTGAGTGGCGGGTAAATTAGGGCTCACCTGTCTGTCTCCCTACCCCGTCATTACAGACATGTTTTCATTTAACCCTTGTGGAGAGCTAGTATTCAATTTCGTTATCCACTTACATTCGATGCGCTGTAGTTTTCGGAAAGTGTCACCACCGCGAGAACCGGTAATGATTTTATCAATACCATGTACTTTCAGATCTTGCCACCTTTTGTTATGATGGTCACGAAAGTGTCTGGGGATAGATTTAAGTTTGTTAATTGTATCCCAATCATTACCCTCAATTCTTCCAGCCTTCTTAATGTCCCTCACATGTTCCTGAACTCTAATTTTTAATTCTCTCGTGGTCTATAGGAGAGGCCAAATGGACATGTTGCCATGTACACCACCCCAAAAGTACTGCAATTGATAAAATGTCAAATTTTGTAAAAAAAAATATTTTCGGAGTGGAAAAACACATCAGTCTTAACTATCAAATTGCAGATAGAACAATGACCACAGATGAATGATCCCCACTTCGGTCCCTTGGAGCCAAAAAGAAAAGGACTAGAGTTTGGAGCACTATAATGGTTCAGAACTAGATGATCACTCAGGGTTTTACTTCTTTTAGCTGTTAATTAAGGTTTTAAAGGTAAATACCTCTTCAAATCAGGATCGGTCTGCAAGATTGGCCAGAAACGGGTCACAATTTCCTTCATCTTAGTCCATTGTGTATTGTATGTGGTGATGAGCCTTACCGTGTCTTCATTATTTTTCTTTTTTCGTTGTTGAATAAGAAGACTGTTGCGGTCAGTATTATATGCTCTCTGGTATCCTCTCTCAATGTCATTTTTGCGATATCCACGTTGAGAAAAACGAGTCTTCAAACACTGAGATTAATTTTCAAAATTAGATTGGGAGTCACATACCCGTCTTGCCCTCAGGAATTGGCCTGTTGGGATGGCACGTATGATATGTGAAGGATGGAACGATGATGCATGCAAGAGGGCATTTACATCTGTTTTTTTTCCCAAAAGATAGTAGTGCTGAGCTTACCCGTAGTTTGTACTGTGATCTTGATATCCAAGAATTCCATAAAATCTTGACTGATCACACTTGATAATTTAATATTGCATGCATTGCAATTCAAAATGATTAAAAACAGGTCTAGTTCTGTTCGCGTACCCTGCCAAATATATAGGATATCATCAAGAAAACGCATGCAACTGACAACACATCCAGAAACCATATCCATGGCTACTCTCACATTTTCTTGTTCCCAAAAACCTAAAAATAGGTTTGCATAAGACGGGGCACAAGTAGCACCCATCGCCGTCCCGCGCAATTGCAAGTAGTACTTGTCCCTGAACAAGAAATAATTATGCTCTAGGACGAAGCACATCAAAAGGGTCAACCTTTTGATGGCCAAAATGTTCTTATGATTAATGCAATAAAGTATATTGCTTTACAAATGTTGGGGTGCATTTTCTTCATTATTCCTTGTAAATATTAAAAATGTCTACACTACCGTTCAAAAGTTTAGGGTCACTTAGAAATGTCCTTATTTTTGAAAGAAAAGCACAGTTTTTTTCAAAGAAGATAACATTAATCAGAAATACACTCTATGCATTGTTAATGTGCTAAATGACTATTCTAGCTGCAAACATCTGGTTTTTAATGCAATATCTACATAGGTGTATAGAGGCCCATTTCCAGCAACCATCACTCCAGTGTTCTAATGGTACATTGTATTTTCTAACTGTGTTAGAAGGCTAATGGATGATTAGAAAACACTTGAAAACCCTTGTGCAATTACGTTAGCGCCGGTGTAAACCGTTTTGCTGTTTAAAAGAGCTATAAAACTAGACCTTCCTTTGAGCTAGTTGAGAATCTGGAGCATTACATTTGTGGGTTTGATTAAACTCTCAAAATGGCTAGAAAAAGAGAGCTTTCATGTGAAACTCGACAGTCTATTCTTGTTCTTAGAAATGAAGGCTATTCCATGCGAGAAATTGCCAAGAAACTGAAGATTTCCTACAACGGTGTGTACTACTCCCTTCAGAGGACAGCACAAACAGGCTCTAACCAGAGTAAAAAGAGAAGTGGGAAGCCCCGCTGCACAACTGAGCAACAAGACAAGTGCATTAGAGTCTCTAGTTTGAGAAATAGACGCCTCACAGGTCCTCAACTGGCAGCTTCATTAAATAGTACCTGCAAAACGCCAGTGTCAACGTCTACAGTGAAGAGGCGACTCTGGGATGCTGGCCTTCAGGGCAGAGTGGCAAAGAAAAAGCCATATCTGAGACTAGCTAATAAAAGGAAAAGATTAATATGGGCAAAAGCACACAGACATTGGACAGAGGAAGATTGGAAAAAAGTGTTATGGACAGACGAATCGAAGTTTGAGGTGTTTGAATCACACAGAAGAACATTTGTGAGACGCAGAACAACTGAAAAGATGCTGGAAGAGTGCCTGACGCCATCTGTCAAGCATGTGATGGGGTTGCTTTGGTGCTGGTAAAGTGGGAGATTTGTACAAGGTAAAAGTGATTTTGAATAAGGAAGGCTATCACTCCATTTTGCAACGCCATTCCATACCCTGTGGACAGCGCTTGATTGGAGCCAATTTCATCCTACAACAGGACAATGACCCAAAGCACACCTCCAAATTATGTAAGAACTATTTAGGGAAGAAGCAGGCAGCTGGTATTCTATCTGTAATGGAGTGGCCAGCGCAGTCACCAAATCTCAATCCCATAGAGCAGTTGTGGGAGCAGCTTGACCGTATGGTACACAAGAAGTGCCGATCAAGCCAATCCAACTTGTGGAAGGGGCTTCTGGAAGCATGGGGTGAAATTTCTCCCCATTACCTCAGCAAATTAACAGCTAGAATGCCAAAGGTCTGCAATGCTGTAATTGCTGCAAATGGAGCATTCTTTGACGAGAGCAAAGTTTGAAGGAGAAAAATATTATTTCAAATAAAAATCATTATTTCTAACCTTGTCAATGTCTTGACTATATTTTCTAGTCATTTTGCAACTCATTTGATAAATATAAGTGTGAGTTTTCATGGAAAACACAAAATTATCTGGGTGACCCCAAACTTTTGAACGGTAGTGTATGTTTTTTTTTCCAGAAAAACAGTAGATTTTCATTTTTACAGACTAATTCCAATATATTTAGTGAAAAATCTGTGTGGTCAAAGTGCTAACTATACCCCTAGATAAATTCCTTGAGAGGTGTAGTTTCCAAAATGGGGTCACTTTTGGGGTGTTTCCACTGTTTTGGCACCACAAGACCACTTCTAAAAAAAAGAGGGCCCAAAATCCACTGGGTGCTCCTTTGCTTCTGAGGCCTGTGTTTCAGTCCATTAGCTCACTAGGGCCACATGTGGGATATTTCTAAAAACTGAAGAATCTGGGCAATAAAATATTGAGTTGCATTTCTCGGGTAAATACTTCTGTGTTACGAAAAAAAAATGTATTAGAAATGACTTTGTAAATTTCACCTCTACCTTGCTTTAATTCCTGTGAAACGCCTAAAGGGTTAAAACACTTTGTGAATGCTGATTCGAATACCTTGAGGGGTGAAGTTTTCAAAATGGGGTGATTTATGGTGACTTTCTAATATATAAGGCCCTCAAAGCCATTTCAGAACTGAACTGGTCCCTGAAAAAATAGCCTTTTGAAATTTTCTTGAAAATATGAGAAATTGCTGCTAAAGTTCTAAGCCTTGTAACGTCCTAGAAAAATAAAAGAATGTTCAAAAAACGACGCAAACATAAAGTAGACATATGGGAAATATAAACTAGTATGTATTTTGTGTGGTATTACTATCTGTTTTACAAGTAAATACATTAAAATTTAGAAAAATGCTAATTTTTGCTAATTCTCTAAATCTTGGCGTTTCTTACAAATAAATATTGAATTTAATGACAAAATTTTTTCAGTATCATAAAGTACAACATGTCACGAGAAAACAATCCCAGAATCGCTTGGATAGGGTGACTTCTTGGGATTTTCTAATATATAAGGCCCTCAAAGCCACTTCAGAACTGAACTGGTCCCTGAAAAAATTTCCTTTTTAAATTTTCTTTCAAATATGAGAAATTGCTGCTAAAGTTCTAGGCCTTGTAACGTCCTAGAAAAATAAAAGAACGTTCAAAAAATGATGCAAACATAAAGCAGACATATGGGAAATGTTAACTAGTAATTATTTTGTGTGGTATTACTATCTGTTTTACAAGCAGATACGTTTAAATTTAGAAAAATGCAAATGTTTGCAAATTTTTTCAAAATGTTGGTGTTTTTCAGAAATAAATACTAAAATTATCGACAAATTTTTTCACTATCATAAAGTACAACATGTCACGAGAAAATGATCTCAGAGTCGCTTGGATAGGTAAAAGCACTCCGATGTTATTACCACATAAAGTAACACATGTCCGATTTGAAGAAATCGACTGTGTCCTGAAGGCCAAAACAGGCTGGGTCCTGAAGGGGTTAAGGTCATGGCAGGCCCGGGGGCCTTTATTAGACCCCCGGCTGCCATTGCAACCCATCGGGTTCACGAGCTGCAGATGGGTGACAATGGAAGCCCCTCCCTCTGTCGTCAAACCACTTACTTGCTGCGGTTGCTATTGACCAGAGTAATTTCTGATCCCAGCTTTTGTCAACCTGGCTCCTGTGGTGATCATGTGGACAGTTTTCCATGTTGCAATGTGGGTTGGGGGCCCTTCCTGGGATGTTCATGTACGTCAAAATGCATTAAGGGGTTAAAACATTTTATTTACTAAAATACTGTTTTATTAACTCCTAGGCGCCCCACGATGCAACTGTATGTCCACATGGCCAGTGTCTTAAGGCACAGGGACGTACAGTTACTGCGTGGTTCCCGATCCACGCTGTCCCTGACAGCTGACACTCCACTGTATGCCGATCAGCGGCTTATTTCCGCTGATTTCAGCAATTATCCTTTATCCCTTGTGAAAATGAAAAAATGCAACATTTTAGTGGACAAAAATGTTTTATTCATTTTCACGGCCTAATTCTACTAAATTCTGAAAAAAAAACTGTGTGGTATAAATGCTTACTATACCCCTAGAAAAATTCCTTGAGGAGTGTAGTTTCCAAAATGGGGTCACTTTTGGGGTGTTTCCACTGTTTTGTTCCCTCCAGGGCGTTGCAATCACGACATGGCACTAAAAACCAATCCAGCAAAATCTGCGCTCCAAAATCCAAATGGCGCTCCCTCCCTTCTGAGCGCTGCCGTGGATCCAAACAGCAGTTTATTACTACATATGGGGTATTTCCGTAATCGTGAGAAGATGCTTTACAAATGTTGGGGTGCATTTTCTTCTTTATTCCTTGTAAATATTACAAATTTCTATGCTTTTCCAGAAAAAAAGTATATTTTCATTTTCACAGGCTAACTCCGATAAATATTGCAAAATACCAGTGGGGTCAAAGTGCTAACTATACCCCTAGATAAATTCCTAAAAACTGGAGGACCTGGGCAATAAATACTAAGTTGTATTTCTCTGGTAAAACCTTCTGTGTTACACAAATTTTTTTATTACAAATGAATTTCAGCAAAAAAAAAGAGAAATTTGTAAATTTCCCCTCTACTTTGCTTTATTTCCTGTGAAACGCCTGAAGGATAAGAAACTTTCTGAATGCTGTTTTGAATACTTTGAGGGGTGCAGTTTTTAAAATCGGGTGATTTATTGGGGGATTCTAATATATAAGGCCCTCAAAATCACCTCAGAACTGAACTGGTCCCTGTAAAAATAGCCTTTTGAAATTTTCTTGAAAATGTGAGAAATTGCTGCTAAAGTTCTAAGCCTTGTAATTTCCTAGAAAATTAAAAGGATGTTCAAAAAATAATGCAAATATAAAGTACACATATGGGAAATGGTAACTAGTGACTATTTTGTGTGGTATTACTATCTGTTTTACAAGCAGATACATTTAAATTTAGAAAAATGTAAAATTTTTCACGAATAAATATTGAATTTATCAACCACATTTTTCCACTATCACAATGTACAATATGTCATGAGAAAACAGTCTCAGAATCGCTTGGATAGGTAAAAGCATTCTGGAGTTATTACCACATAAAGTGACACATGTCAGATTTGAAAAAAAATCGGCTGTGACACAAGGCCAAAACAGGTTGCGTCCTAAATGGGTTAAGGGCAAATATTTTATTTTAAATAAAAAAAGGAATCCTGTTGATGATGATGGGTCCTTTTTAAAGTCTAGTAAAACATGAGAATGTCTACATTGGTTAATGGGTTTTTATAAAAACAAAACAAGCTTTAAATATACCTTTTTTTCTGGCATTTTTCTCAATAGTCTTCTCTGTAGGACTTAAAAAATGAATGTTAGTTTTAAAAAAACACTGGCATTGCGGTTTTTTTTCATGCAGTTTAAAAGGCCAGCCAAAAACTCTGTGTGAAGGTGGCCTAAGGAATGCCACTAAATGTTTATTCAGCATGTATCTAAATGGGATACAAACATTAATTTATTCATCATCTATTTAATGTGTAATGGTAGAATATTTTCAGTCTTGAAAATTCTAACTTTAATTTCCAAATATTATTTTTGGAACTGGAAAATGCCTGTTAAATAAGTCTTTTTTTTTTTTAAATGTTATAATCATACAATGTATCTGCTGACAACAGTTTTTTTTTATGTAAATGTTTCCCTTTCCCTTATGATGATATTTTCAAAACTGGTATTCTTTCGGAATTCTGCCAGACATATAATTTATGTATGGGCTTATTTATCATAGCCAAAAGCAAATACAACTTGACCATACAAAAGTACAGCAGACGTTGCACTCATCATGTTGAAATGACAGGTCCTTCTCTAGTGCCAAGAACAAGACAGGAAAAAAATGTTGAACAGATGATACTATTGCAAAGATTTATTTAGCTGACAAGACATCTCAGTAGTATTACTGCCAGGTTGCATCAACAGCAGTTTTTGGGGAATGTAATATAGATAACATAGTGAGTAACATTAATTAATTAATTAAATATATATATATATATATATACATGGTCCAAATAAATTCCCTGTGAATTGCAAGTGCGCCAATTGCCCTGAAAACTGGTTTGTGTCTGACTCTCTGATGTCTTCTAGGATCAGCATCGATGTCTTCCTCTGTGAAGCTGCATCCTGCTTAGAACCTGTATTTTAACTTGCCCTCATATCAGTAAGTATGGCCTTTTTCAGTGAAAAAAAGTATATGCAATCCCATTTTCAGTCCTATCCACTAATTTAACTTTAACATGGACAAGCTTTTATTAAACAGATTAATGATCTAAGACCTTTGGCATGCCAGCTGTTGAAAAACTATGCAGGGATGCTTGTAGTTTCACAATAGGCTTCAAATCACTGAATTAGGGTATGTGCACACGTAAACTGCATTTACGTCTGAAATTATGGAGCTGTTTTCAGGAGAAAACAGCTCAGTAATTTCAGTTGTAATTGCTCCTCCTCGCATTTTGCGAGGCGTCGTTGACGGCCGTAATTTAGAGCTGTTCTTCATTGAATTCAATGAAAAACGGCTCAAATTACGTCCAAATAAGTATCCTGCACTTCTTTGACGAGGCAGTCATTTTACGCGTCATCGTTTGACAGCTGTCAAACGACGACCCGTAAATTACAGGTCGTCCACACAGTACGTCGGCAAACCCATTCAAATGAATGGGCAGATGTTTGCCGACATATTGGAGCCGTATTTTCAGGCGTAAATCGAGGCATAATACGCCTCGTTTACGCCTGAAAATAGGTCGTGTGAACCCAGCCTTAGATTGAATAGTTGATTTGAGCCTGTTGGGTTAAAGAATGTTTAACCAAATTTGAAAACCTCTCTACTAGGTCGGACTACCTCCTAGGAGTTTAGCTTACTTATAGGTTTCTGTTGGGCTGATCCTCTAGACACATTGTTGTGGCATCCAAGTTCTGTAAGATACTGTGAAATCTAGATCTACTGATGATGCAGATGGTGCAGAATTAAAGTGTATCTCCAGCCAAAAATTAAACGTTAACATTTCTCTTGAATCTATATTTGATGATTTCATGTATTAGACATGAAATAATAAACCACATGTTTATTTGAAACCAATTTTTTGAGTGTTGCGATCATTTTTTGCATATAATGAGTTCATGTAGGTATTTATTCGACAAATATTAGCCAGATCTTCCAATTAATTCAAGACCAGAAAGTTTGGGGGAGATTTACTTAAAGTGGCTTTTTTATATACATCAGTTTAAGAATAAACACTGTTGGCGTAAGATGTGATAAGTTTATTAAGTGGCGCACGCCTTTTAATAAATTTGTTGCATCTTCGGCTGTCTGTGTGCCAAAAAGGGAAATCTATGCCAGCTACGATTTGGCCTAGATTTCCGCAATAATTAGCGTCAATTTCTGCCGTAAATTCTAGGAATGTGTTGGGCCGCATATGGGTCTGCCCCTTCTGCTAAATTTCACCCACTGTTTTAAAAAGTGCCTGAAAAAAATAAAACGTCGCAAAACTTTTACACAAGCTAGGTTTTTGCAAATTTGGCATAAATGTTAGTAAATGTGTCGAGCAGCGGATGGCCCCACCACTTATGCTAAGCTCCTCCCACTTTTTTTTAAAAGTGCCGCAGTAACGGAAAGATCAACAAACTAGTTTTTGAGCAAATTGCGACTTTTCTATGCCAGAAAACTGGTGAAGATTGCTTAATAAATTCCTACTATGTGTCCACTTGGGCTCTCAGCCTCCTCCTCAGCCTACATGCTAGCATTTCCCTGGGATCTCCTCCGTTTTCCACACATGTCACTTTTAATCAATTTAAGTGCTATCCTGTTGTCATGCTCTTTTTACTATTATTGTGAGCAGCAAGACACATACAGATTGTATATATATATATACAAAGAGAGAGACGAACAGAGCTCATGCGCTGCAGGGATAGCCATGTCTCCACACCAAAAAGTGCAGGGAACTGCAGTTCTCGGATTACGTATTTGTGCAGGAGGGACCTGTCAGGGCAGTGGCAAAATGGTATAATTTTTTATATCTGCAGAGATCAGTAGAACTGACAGCTTAGAATAAAAGCATTAAAAAGACAAATGAAATGCAACATTTTCTCTAAACAACCATAGCCCTCTTATCTTATCGTATAGTATAGTCTGGGCAAAAAGTTTTGAGACTGGCACAAATTTTGGTTTTCACAAAGGTTGCTACTTCAGTGTTTTTATATCTTTTAGTCAGATGTTTCTATGGTTTACTGAAGTGCAATTATAAGCGTTTCATAAGTTTTTCAACTTTTATTGACAAATATATCAAGTTTATGCAAAGACTCAATATTTACGGTGTTGACCCTTCTTTTTCAAGACTGCTGCAATTCTCCCTGGCATGCTGGATATCAGCTTCTGGGCTAAATCCTGACTGATGACCCATTTCTGCCTAATCAATGCTTGGAGTTTATCACAATTTCTGTGTTTTTGTTTGTCCACCCGCTTTTTCGAGGATTGACCACAGGAATTATCATCACCAAATTGCTCCTGTATCATTGGGAGTAGTTGCACTTGGAGGATATTTAGATACCTTCCTTTATTTATGGAAGTGGTCTTAATTTGCCATTATTAAAACTGAAGCAGTAAACTTTGTGAAAACCAAAATTTGCGTCAGTCTCAAAACTTTTGGCCAGGACTGTATATAAATAAATGTTAAATTGCTTAACCCCTTAGTGACTAAGCCTGTTTTGGCCTTCAGGACCAGCCCCATTTTTGCCAATCTGACATGTGTCACTTTATGTGGTAATAACTCCAGAATGCTTTTACCTATCCAAGCGATTCTGGGATTGTTTTCTCGTGACATGTTGTACTTTATGATACTGAAAAAATTTTGTCATTAAATTCAATATTTATTTGTAAGAAACGCCAAGATTTAGAGAATTAGCAAAAATTAGCATTTTTCTAAATTTTAATGTATTTACTTGTAAAACAGATAGTAATACCACACAAAATACATACTAGTTTATATTTCCCATATGTCTACTTTATGTTTGCGTCGTTTTTTGAACATTCTTTTATTTTTCTAGGACGTTACAAGGCTTAGAACTTTAGCAGCAATTTCTCATATTTTCAAGAAAATTTCAAAAGGCTATTTTTTCAGGGACCAGTTCAGTTCTGAAATGGCTTTGAGGGCCTTATATATTAGAAAGTCACCATAAATCACCCCATTTTGAAAACTGCACCCATCAAAGTATTCAAAACAGCATTCACAAAGTATTTTAGCCCTTTAGGCGTTTCACAGGAATTAAAGCAAAGTAGAGGTGAAATTTACAAATGTCATTTTTTTTCTTCAAAAATTCATTTGTAATAATTTTTTTCTGTACCACAGAAGGTTTTACCCAAGAAATGCAACTCAAGATTTATTGCCCAGATTCTGCAGTTTTTAGAAATACCCCACATGTGGCCCTAGCGCGGTCATGGACTGAAACACAGGCCTCCGAAGCAAAGGAGCACCTAGTGGATTTTGGGGCCTCTATTTTATTAGAATATATTTTAGGTACCATGTCAGGTGTGAGGAGGCCTTGTGCTGCCAAAACAGTGGAAACACCCCAAAAGTGACCCCATTTTGGAAACTATACCCCTCAAGGAATTTATCTATGGGTATAGTTAGCATTTTGAACCCACAGTTTTTTTGCTAAATTTATTTGAATTAGTATGTGAAGGTGAAAATCTACTTTTTTTGTGAAAAAATTAGGAAATTTTAAATTTTTACAAGGAATAAAGTAGAAAAAACACCCCAACATATGTAAAGCAATGTCTTCCGATTATAGCAATACCCCATATGTGGTAATAAATTGCTGTTTGGACCCACAGCAGGCCTCAGAAGAGAAGGAGCACCATTTGGATTTTGGATTTCTGATTTTGCTGGAATAGTTTTCAGTGCCGTGTCGCGTTTGCAATGCACTGGAGGGAAGAAAACCGTGGAAACCCCCCAATAGTGACCCCATTTTGGAAACGATACCCCTCAAGGAATTTATCTATGGGTATAGTTAGCATTTTGAACCCACAGTTTTTTTGCTAAATTTATTTGAATTAGTATGTGAAGATGAAAATCTACTTTTTTTCTGAAAAAAGGTAGCCATTTTTAATTTTTACAAGGAATAAAGGAGAAAAAGCGCCCCAACATTTGTAAAACAATTTCTCCTGATTACGTAAATACCCCATATGTGGTAATAAACTACTGTTTGGACCCACACCGGGGCTTAGAAGGGAAGGAGCGCTATTTGGCTTTTGGAGCTCAAATTTAGCTGGAATGTTTTTGGGTGTCATGTCGAATTTGCCCCTGAGAGACTGAAACAGTGGAAGCCCCCCAAAAGTAACCCCATTTGGGAAACTACACCACTTAAGGAATCTATCTAGGGGTATAGTGAGCATTTAGGCCCCACACGTCTTTTGCAGAATTTATTAGAATTAGGCCGTGAAAATTAATATCAACATTATTTCCACTAAAATGTTTAATTTTTTCAATTTCACAAAGGATAAACGAGAAAATGCACCCCAACGTTTGTAAAGCAATTTCTCCCGAGTACGGCAATACCCCACATGTGGTCATAAATGTTTTTTCATTAGAAAGTAATTAACCCTTTACGAACTGATTCATGTTTTGCTTTTTCGTTTTTCCTCTCCGCTTTCCAAGAGCCACTACTTTTTTATTTTTCTGTCAATAGAGCGGTGTGGGGGCTTATTTTTTGCGGGACGAGTTGTCGTTTTTATTGGTACCATTTTTTGGTACGATGCCATATCGGTGGACATAAACGGCTGTTTGGGCACGCTGTAGGGCTCAGAAGGGAGGGACGCCATTTGGCTTTTGGAGCGCATATTTTGCTTGGTAGTAGCTCTGGCGTTTTGCTGGTATTTCAGTTTATAATGTTGGGGCACATGTAGGCTGGGCAGAGTACATCAGGGGCATAATAAGTGGGTATAATAATGGGGTAAATAAATAATAATCCACAGATATGTGGCCGGTGTCGCACTGATAAATGGTGCCCGATCTTATCCACTTTTGGAACACTCTGCACATTTTGCATCGCCATAATCTGGGAGCCGGAACTTTTTTTATTTTTTCACCACCGGAGCCGTGTGAGGGCTTATTTGTTGCGGGAAAATCTGTAATTTTCATTGGTACCATTTTGGGGTACATGCGATTTTGTTGATCACTTTTATTCAATTTTTCGGCAAGCAAGGTGACCAAAAAACATCAATTCTGACAATGATTTTTATTTATTTTTGACGGCGTTTACCCTGGGCTATAAATAACTATTATACTTTATTCTGCGGGTCGGTACGATTACGGCGATACCATTTGTATATACGTTTTTTTATGTTTTGCAGCGTTTGCGCAATAAAATAACTTATTTAGAAAATAATGTCTTTTCTGTGTCACCATATTCTGAGAGCCGTAACTTTTTTATTTTTCAGTCAAAAAAGCTGTGTAAGGGCTTGTTTTTTGCGGGACGGGTTGTAGTTTGTATCGGTACAATTTTGGCGTACATGCGACTTTTTGATCACTTTTTATTACATATTTTGTGAGGGGTGGTGACCAAAAAATAGTGATTCTGGCATTGTTTTTCGTTTATTTTTTTTGCGGCGTTCACTGTGCGGGAAAAATAATATTATAGTTTTATAGTTGGGGTCGTTACGAACGCGGTGATACCAAATATGTGTAGTTTTTTTTTACGTGCTCATTTTTTTTCCTATAATGAAAGACTTATTATAGGAAAAAAAGCAGTTCTTGTTTATATCACTTATAACTTTTATTTTTACACTTTTTTTAAAACATTTTTATTCTTTTTTTTACTTTTTTCACTTGTCCCACTAGGGGACACTTAGACTTGCAGCTCTGATCGCTGCTGGAATACATTACACTACACACGTAGTGTAATGCATTTCAACTGTCATTGTGACGTGACAGTCACACTGACAGGAAGCCTACGACGACCACCCTCGGGGTGGTCCTCATAGGCTTCTGTACATGGCAACCCGGAAGCCATTGTCTGGCGTCCGGTTGCCATGGGTACCATCGCCAGCCCCCGTGATTTCACATGGGGGCTGCCGATCGGCACTAAAGACCTTAATTGTGGCGTTCAAAATCGAGCGCCGCAATTAAGGGGTTAACTGCCGATATCAGCGGCGACAGGCCGCTGATCGGCAACGGGGAGAGCAGGGCTGACACCCTGCACAGTTAACCGCCGCTGCGGTGTAGCGCCGCGCGGCGGTTAACTGTCAAAGCAATGACGTAACTGTACGTCAAGGTGCGCGAACTTACTGCTCACCATGACGTACAGTTACGTCATGGTGCGTTAAGGGGTTAATACTCGATACATCAATGCTTTAACATAACAGCCTGCAAGGCGTGGGGGAAGAAGATGATTTTTTTTGTTAACAGATTTAACTTTATTTTGCACCAGTGGTATTATACAACTAAGGTACAATCAGGTGGAGAACATTTCTTTATGATTCAATGATCGCCTACTAGAGTACACATGAACATGAAGATAATGTGCTAAGCAGCTTGTTGAACATTTCAAAATGTATAAAATATCTCAAAATTCCATTTCTGCAGTTGCCAAGAGATCCTGAACAACAGGAAGCTCATGTATTTCTCTGATCCACCCCACTGCTGTATAAAAACCGTTCCAACACTGAACTGATTATGATAAATTTCCTTTTTTAACAAACATTTCAGTCACAAAGTATTCAACTGATTCTCCAGGAGGAGAATCATCCAGATATATTTTTCACATTTTGTCCTCCATTGATACTCCAATAAGTGAATCAATGCTATTGTCTATCAATTTTGAATCATAAAAGTTCATTCTACCATCTCTACCAAAGTCAATTGGTTGCCTGCAACTGTTCTAGAACCTTATTTGACCATGGACTACCTATTTTTCCTATATCTCAAAAATATACATAAAGGTATCAAATATCTCAATTAAGGGGACTACGTAGTGTCTAATAAAGACTATTGGAACAAACATATTGAATCAGACTGCAAATTGATATTTAATGTTTGGAATATAACTTTTCATATAGCAAACAAAATTATACATAGTGTGCGTGTTTTATTCCATTGATAGTTTAAATAGGATGCGTACTACAAGCGAAAAAAAATTGTCCTAGGTAAATACTACCAGGGCTGTCCTTAAGATAGATGGAACCACGTGCAAAATTTTCTTTCGGCGCCCCATCCCATCATAAAAAAATGCCCCATAAAAAAATATAATGCCCCACTGTAAATCCCTTTTTAGTGCCCCACACAGTATAATGCCTTTTATAGTGCCCCCGCAAAGTATAATGCGCTCTTTAGTGCCCCCCACACAGTATAATGTGCCCTAGGTGCCCACCACACAGTACAATGCCCCTTTAGTGCCTCCATACAGTATAATGCCCCCATAGCTGCCCCATATTGTGTAATAATAATAATAATAATAATAATTAATAATATCATATATTATAACCCCTTTAAGGACACAGTATTTTGCCCACACAATATAATGCCCCTAAGTGCCACACACAGTATATTGCCCTCTGTTGTGCCTACACTGTTTAATGTCCCCTTAGTGTCCCCCACAGAGTATAATTCCTCTTTAGTGCCCCCCACAGTATAATGTCCCTCCTCCACTGGAGGTACCAGTGCCGCCCCTTGTAGGTAGTGCCCCCCTGTAGATTGTGCCATACAGCCCCTCTGTAGTGCAATACACCCCGACCTCCCCCTTGTAGATAGTGCAATACACCCCCACCACCCCTTGTAGATAGTGCCATACAGCCCCCACCTCACCCTTCTAGATAGTGCCATACAGTCACCACCTCCCCCTTGTAGACGGTGCCCCCCACATCCCCCTTGTAGATAGTGCCATACAGGCCCCCACTGTAATGAAGGGGTAAGGAGACAGACAGGTGAGCCCTAATCTACCCGCCACTCAGTGCATGCCTACTTGCACGGCCCGTCCGAGGCGACGTCGTACAACTGGGCGACGGCCCTACGCTCAATACGTGCACGAGAGACAAACAGACAAGGGTACACAGAAGCTAAGGGAAATGGGGCAGTTGCCCACCGCAACACCGTGAGCAACAAGAGTAGTGAACGAGCCGGGTCAAACCAGGAGTGTACAAGGTACCAAATGCAGAGCAGGAGCGTAGTCAGTAAAGCCAGAGTCAAAATGAAGCTGAGGTCAATAGTAATAGCTGGAACAGCAGAGCAAGGAGACAAGAGAGAATCACAGGCAAAGACAAGAAGCAAATGAAGGTATACATAGACTGAGGGCGGGAGCTAGAACTGTCTGGCTAGGCTGTGATAGGTTCTCCCACTACTCAGCCTACCAGCCTGAGTTGTAGCAGATCGAGTCACTCTAACAGACCTAGTCTCAGATGCAGACTGATTGACCACGGGCGTCGACACAGAAGCTGTGTCTGGCAGATCCTTTACACCCACCTCGCCCTTGTAGAAATTGCCATACAGCACCCCACCTTCCCCTATATAGACGGTGACATACAGCCCCCCATCTCCCCCTTGTAGACAGCGCCATACAGCCCCCCACCTCGCCCTAGTAGACAGCACCATACAGCCCCCACCTCTCAGTAGTCTGAGCTTTAGGCACTCTGTGTGCCACTGAGTAGTGGTCCATATGGCTCTGAATTACGGGATTAATCTTAATTTCTGTCAGATGAAATATGACAAAAATAATCTATATGACCTACTTAAAATGAGGGGCATACAGAGCTAAAGTTGGACACCACAGAAGCAGGGCATAGCAAGTAAGCATGGAGCCCTATAGCAAAGCTTGAAAAATGGCCCCGTTCCTGCATGATTACGCTCAGCATCAAGTGAGTTCAATAAATGGATAGTTTGTGGTTATTTTAGTCTTTATTTTATACTTTGAGACCTTTCTGCATACATTTCATCATCCGCTGTCTCTTACCTGTTCTTTCACACCCAATTTTTCTCTTTCCCCCAATCTTTAACAGTGATTAATAAATAGAGCCCTTCAGTTTCTGGGCCCCATAGCAGCTGCTGTACCTGCCACGCTAGTAGTTACGATCATGCATAGTATGTTTCTATATAATTATACTAATCATTATAATAATAACCCCTGTGTACATGAGGCATTAAACTGATGACAAATTATACCACTCAAAAAAATGAATATACGGTAGTGTGGATAGAGCCTAGGGTGAACTTCTTGAATCATTCTTTTTTTTTTTGTTTTGTTCTGTTTTTTTTTTTTAATATAGTTGAGGTTGATAACTGAATTACTAAAGCACAACATTAAAACTGTTTTCATCAGCCATGTTCATTATTTTTAAATTTGGATTTCAATAAGTTGCTATTAACATCAATAGGGGAATAAAGTAATATGACGGAAAAAAATTGCCCCATTGACAGAAAAAAAAAAAATAATAATTGTGGGGGGGGGGGAGAGCAGGTATTTCGATATTTGTTTTTTTCAAATGGATTGAAAACTAGATAGGAAACAGATCAAAATGAATGCCAATTTTTCGTGAGATTTTATTCCATTTAGATCAGTTGTCAATTAAATACATGTGTCAGTTATCTCCTTATTTCTGCATCTTAAGACATTTAGTTACTAAGGTTTAAAAATGTAATTCTAGAAACTTACAGTAGCAAAGCCCAAATTGTACTACAGATGTGAATCCAAAGTGGAGAACAGTTTATATTAATAATCCCTTCAAAAGAAATTGACCTTGTACTCTGAATGAAGCTCTCTTATCGATTGATATAATTTAAATAAATTGCATACACTGGTACCATCAGCAAGTGTTCAATGATGCTGTAAAGTCATGCTCTTTTCACTTATTAATTAGTCTATGAATTTATTTTTCTACAACAATTTAAGGCATACCAAGTTATGTTTTGAGTAGCTGTTCTGATCTATATCTGTGGCATTCTCCATATATGAATGTCAACTATATTATTCTTTATCAATCCAATACCTCTGCTATTGCACATAAGTTTATGACCCAATTAATATCTGTTGCTATACTTTTTTTTTTTTTTTTTTAATAACACAGAACAGTGGTTTTGATTAGGCTTTTTTACATTGACTGAACAAACTTTTTAATGTCAAAGTAAAGAGAAAAAAATCTTAACAAGTGATCTACATTGATTATATTTATGAAATATAAAATATTGAAATACTGAAAGGAACAACAAACCTAGAATTAAATTATAAAATTAAAGAGAAGGAAAACTTGCCCAAATTGTTTGTCAAACTGCAGGATTTTCTGCATTTATTTAACCAACACTCTTGCAGAGAATACAGGTGTTAATTTCCTCATGATCCCCTCAATTTTTGACTGACAGACAGAAGGTGTAAGAATACGCTAAGGGGCCGGGCCTTTGCCTTCTTGGTCTCCTCCAGTGGGGGAAGTCTCCTTCTGCAGCCTTGTGATAAGAAGGAGGGGGGAAATGGCTGATATTACAATCACTACATCTTTACTGCACACAAGTGAGCTCCATTTGACTGATTATATGATTTCTAAACCATATTATTTTTGGTGTTCCAATCATGAGGAACATCTAAAGAAAGACAACAGAGTATAGACCTGAGAGACTTTGCTCTATGTGGGTATTTTGGCCAACTAAGCCTATACATAGCTCCTAATCTTCACTTTAAAGGGAACCTTTCAGCTCCTAATTGCCTACTAAACTAGTCCCATCGTTAGGTAGGTCTTATAGAACTATGTACCCACATACCTTTAGTTTACTTTGTTTTACCTTGTTTGTCCAGTTAAACAACTTTATTGCCATATGCAAATTACTTTACAAGTGCAACTCGAGCAGTCCGTTTCCCTGTGAGGGTTCTTGTTCTCGCAATTTTGCCCTGCTCAAACTCTGCCTCCTTGCTCAGTATTGACATCTTCACGTTATGGCCATATCATTCTCATCCTCACTGAGGGAGCCGAGTTAAGCAGGCTAAAATGGCGAGAACAGGAGCACTTGCGGGGAAACAGACCCCCTAAGTGGCACTTGCCGAGTCATTTGCATATAGCAATAAAGTAGTTTTTCTGGAAAAAATCAAGGTAATACAAAGACCTACCAAACGCTGGGACCAGTTTGGTAGGCAAATAGGAGCTGACAGGTTCCCTGTTAACCAACCTACATCAACTATGTCTATCCCTCACACGCAGAACTCATCATAAACATATTAGAATGTACTAAAACAGCATGAGGACTAAATGGGCACCCCGAACACATGCTCTGCCAGCTCCCCTCCTGCTAGCTACAATCCACTGTTATTGAGCAGCAATAAAACCGGGGCTAAAAGTGTTATCATTGGGACACAGAAGCTAATTTTACAAGTTGCATGTAAAAAAAAAAATAACATTTTTTTTTAACCCCTTAATGACCAGCCTATTTTAGACCTTAATGACCAAGCCATTTTTTACGTTTTCCCGTCGTCTCATTCAAAGAGCTATAAATTTTAGATTTTTCCGTCTACATAGCTGTATAAGGTCTTGTTTTTTGTGGGACAAGTTGTAATTTTTAATAGCACCATTTTGGGGTACATAGAATTTATTGATTAACTTTTATGTATTTTCTTTGTGAGGAATAGAAAAAAAACTGCATTTTCGCCACACTTTTTTGTATCCTAAATTTACGCCGTTCACCATGTGGTATAAATAATATAATAGCTTTATTCAGCGGGTTGTTGCGATTACAACGATACCAAATGAATATGGATTTTGTATGTTTTACTACTTTTACACAGTGAAAACACTTTTTTTTTTTCAAAATTATTTGTTTTTGTGTTTTGAAGAAACAACCTAAAAAGCACAAAAGCGCAGGGACATGACACCCCAATGGAATATAAGAATATATCACTGCCACATATCGTAAAAAATTGAAATTTTTATTAATACACAACAATACATGGTATCACAGTAATAAATATATTTAAATAAAGTGGGTCATACACTGAGAGCAACATCAGTAAGGTATAGATGACAACATACCAGATATATGGATGAACAGACATACCTATAGACATGGTTCGAGGCAGGGGACGTGGAGAGATGTGGCACAGAAAACGCCTCGACGCGCGTTTCGCCTGAGACCGGCTTCCTCAGGAGGCTGACTAAATTTAAAATCCCGGGGCTTTAAATAGTAGTGCTGGCAATTGATAACACCTGTGGATTTCATGTACAGACGGCGCTCGATGTACATGTGAGTCCCGCATCACCGGAAGCGCCACGTGTCTGCGTCGTTATGATGCGCCTCATCAGATGATGATGGACGCACATCACCATAGTGATACAGACACACAATAAGACACAACGGAATGCGGGGCAAATAATACACAGGCTATATCAAGAGGTGTAACTATTTATAATCCCACAACAAGAAACATATAAATTCAGATATAGACTCATAAAGATGAAGGATACACAAAGTTTTAACAGTGCATTGATAGGGAATACAGGAAAATACAAAAATAGAAAAATATATAAATAATCTATATAAATAAAAAATATAATATATAATGAATAATAAATAAAGAATACATATATAACATGAAAAATATTATTAAATAAATAATGAAAATTGACATAAAAATAAATAAGTGCAACAAATATGCATATAAATAAATACAAAAAATATAAATAATAAATACTATAAATAACGATAAATATATATAAAATAAATAAAGTATCTGTATATATGAATCAATAACCAAATATAAACAACACAAACATAGGTACTGTATGTAGATATATTAAGTTAATAAAATAAACAAAGTGAAAGAATAGTGAATACTATAAATGCAAGTAAGTACAGTATATATAAAGAATATAAAAAATATATATCTATATCTATATATAAATATATATAAATAAAGTGTACAAAGTGAAAATAATAAATAGAAACAAATAAAAATGATAAAAATAGTGAAGAAAATAAGAAAAAATAAATCAAGTATAAATGAATAAATGAATACAAAAGTGCAAAATGAACAAAGTTTTACAAATAAATAAAATACAGTGCAAAAAACATACATCAATACTATAGAAAAACATTTTCAAGTGCAAAGTGCAGAATACAAAGTGCATAGGGCATTCATGAATACCTAGATACCGTATAAATACTACGAATCAAATGTGATACAAAACCAAAGTAAATAACAAAAAATAATTAAAATATTATAATAATAATTCACTAATATCCCTAACACTGTATTTATAGCAGTATATCCAACGATGTTCATAAATCGTAATCTATATTAGGATGACATATACGCCACAAAGTAGAATATCACAGTGGTGTAGCCAGCACAGCTAGAATGCAAAAAACAAAAATTAGAACAAATACAACACAAAAACCCCCCCAAAACAAATAATAAAACAAGGTTATAAATTGCAAAAGTTGTAATAATTAAAGAAAGGGTTTGAAACTAGTGGCCTCATTTAGACCAAAAGGTGTGGTGGTATTAAGCAAAGTGATCCTCTTCATATCTTTTTTCAAAAGGGCTTTACGAATATGGCCGTCCCTACAACCTAAACTCACTCTATCAATACCCCAAAACCTTAGTCCCCTGGGGTCCCAGGAGTGATATGGGCGAAAATGCCAGGGAATAGGCTGTAGTTGATCTAAGTCTTTGGCATTGCTGGCTGTCTGGATCTTACTAATATGTTCAAGCACATGTGTCTTAAATGGTCTGCTGGTCATTCCAATGTAGATCAAGTCACAAGGACATGTAGCAAAGTAGATCACAGCCTCCGTTTTGCAAGTGATGTTAAAAACAATTTTATAGTCCCTATCCTTTTTGGAATTATAAAAGGAAAATGAATGCAAAATGTACTTGCAAGCGGCACAACTACCACAATTAAATGATCCCCAAGGTGGACCACGACTTCCAAATGGGTTCGTCTGGGTCTTGGAGATATAGTGGCTAGCTGTCAAAAGGTCACGCAAATTTTTGTATCTCCTCCACGTGATAGATGGATTTTTGAGCAAACAAATAGATAAATCTTGATCCGTAAGAAGTACATTCCAGTGTTTTCGCATAATCTTACGGATTTCAAACCATTGAGAGTTGAAGGTCGTAATAAACCCAACATTTTGATCAAAAGTTTCTTTTAGTTTAGGCTTACTTACCAGTAATCCCTCACGTGATGAATGTTTGGCTCTCAGATACCCACATCTGATATCCCTCTGGTTATAACCGCGATCATGGAACTGTGCTGACATATCGGATGCTTGATATTCAAATTTACTTATATTGGAGCAGATACGCAGAGCCTTTAGAAATTGGTCTGTTGGTATGGCCTTCTTGACTTTTGAATAATGGAAGGAGGTGGCATGAAGAAGTGCATTGGTCGAGGCCTCATTCCTAAAGATGCCTGTAGAGACAACATTGTCACAAACCTTTGAAATCAAGACATCAAGAGACTCCACACATGACCTACTGAACTTCCACGTAAGCCTAATGTTCAAATCATTATCGTTAAAAGAGGATAGGAAGGACTAAATGCTGAGTAGAGCTCTGCCAGATAAACAAAATGTCATCTATGTATCTTGATCATAGGAGTACGGCGTCATGTCCAGGGGTATTGAGGACAATTTCTCTCTCCCACAGCCCCAGGAACAAGTTGGGATATGAGGGAGCACAGGTCGCCCCCATTCCCATGCCCTGGAGCTGCAGGAAGAAACAATCCTTAAATGTGAAAAAAATTATGTATAAGTGAAAACTCTAACAAAGTTATCACAAAATCAATAAGGTCAGAGTCATAATTGGTCATACGTAAAAAATATTTTGACGCTCGTACCCCATGGTCATGACAGATAGACGTGTCCACGTCGCATGTAACTAGGAGCATATTATCATCCAAATGTAAACTGTCAAGACGTCGGAGTACATCGGTGGTATCTTTGATAAATGACGGTAACGTCTCCACACACTTCTGGAGGAAAAAAATCAAAGAATCTGCAGATGTTCTCACAGAGACCACCAATGCCCGAAACAATACGATGGCCAGTGGGATTGGTGGGGTTCTTGTGGATTTTAGGTAATAAATAAAACATCGGTACAATTGGAAAATCCACCACCAAGCCCTCTTTAAGTTTAAGACTAATGATCTACTCCTCCATAGCGCTTTGTAATATATTATCCAGTTCTCTTTTAAAGTAACCTGTAGGGTCACAAGATAAACGACGATAGCAAAGTGACATATTCAACTGATGAAAAGCCTCACTTTCATATATTTTTGCTGGCCAGCTCACAACATTCCCCCCCTTATTGGCGGGTTTAATGACAATCTCTTTAAAGAGGCTCTGTCACCAGATTTTCAAACCCCTTGTAACGACGGGGGTAGGGAAACGGACAAGTGAGCCCTAATCTACCCGCCACACTGTCCCTGCCTACTTGCAACGACCCACCCTAGGTGACGGGGTACAACTGGGCGGTGGTCCCTACGCTCAGTAAGTGCACGAGACAAACATACAAGGGAATACAAAGCAAAGGGAAAGGGGCAGTTGCCCACGGCAACACCGTGAGCAACCAGAGTGGTGAACGAGCCAAGTCAAACCAGGAGAGCACGAGGTACCAAACGCAGAGCAGGAGAGTAGTCAGTAAGCTAGGGTCAGTATGGAGCAGGATCAAATAGATAGGAGCTGTAGCTGGGCCAGGAAACCACACGAGAAGAATCACAAGCAAAGGAGGAACAGGAAAGGCAGGTATAAATGGACAGTGGGCGGGAGCCAGCTCCGTCTGGCCAGGCTGCGATAGGCTCTCCCACTCCTAAGCCTGCCATCCTGAGTGGTGGAAGATGGAGTCAGTCTCAGAGACATAGACTCAGGTGCAGACTGATTACCTATGGGAGTTAACCCCGAAGCTGTGCCTGGCAGATCCTTTACAGTACCCCCCCTTTCTAAGTGGACCTGGTTTACTGGGGAAACGAAGGTGGAACTTCCTGAGCAATACCCCAGCGTGAACATCCCGGGCGGGTACCCAAGTCCTCTCCTCAGGCCCGTATCCTCTCCAATGGACCAGGTACTGGAGGGAGCCTTGGACCATCTTGCTGTCCACAATCTTGGCCACCTCGAATTCCACCGAGAAGCTACGCACCACCTCCTAAAGTCAGAACAATACTCCTCAACAGGTCTCTTACCCTGACGTAAGGTCACCAGCTGACTCTCGGCAAAGGCAGTCCTGTCAGTCTCGTCATAAATGAGTCCGAGAGCAGAAAAGAAACGATCAATGGAGGAAAGTTCAGGGGCGTCAGGAGCCAAGGAGAAGGCCCACTCTTGGGACCCTTCCTGGAGCCGGGACATAATTATACCCACCCGCTGGCTCTCAGAACCTGAGGAATGAGGCTTTAAGCGAAAGTAAAGCCTACAACTCTCCCGAAAGGAGAGAAAAGCCCTCTGGTCCCCTGAGAACCGGTCGGGCAACTTGAGGTGGGGTTCAAGAGGTGAGGTGAGGGGAACTACCAAGGTAGCATCAGGCTGGTTGACCCTCTGAGCCAGGGCCTGGACCTGTAGGGAGAGACCCTGCATTTGCTGAGCCAGGGTCTCAAGGGGGTCCATAGTGGTGTCAGGGACCAGGATAGACTAGGTATGGGCTTGTGATTAAAGAACGACGGGGGTAGGGAAATGGACAAGTGAGCCCTAATCTACCGCCACACTGTCCCTGCCTACTTGCAACGACCCGCCCTAGGCGACGGGGTACAACTGGGCGGCGGTCCCTACGCTCAGTAAGTGCACGAGACAAACATACAAGGGAATACAAAGCAAAGGGAAAGGGGCAGTTGCCCACGGCAACACCGTGAGCAACCAGAGTGGTGAACGAGCCAAGTAAAACCAGGAGAGCATGAGGTACCAAACGCAGAGCAGGAGAGTAGTCAGTAAGCCAGGGTCAGTATGGAGCAGGATCAAATAGATAGGAGCTGTAGCTGGGCCAGGAAACCACACGAGAAGAATCACAAGCAAAGGAGGAACAGGAAAGGCAGGTATAAATGGACAGTGGGCGGGAGCTAGCTCCGTCTGGCCAGGCTGCGATAGGCTCTCCCACTCCTAAGCCTGCCATCCTGAGTGGTGGAAGACGGAGTCAGTCTCAGAGACATAGACTCAGGTGCAGACTGATTACCTATGGGAGTTAACCCCGAAGCTGTGCCTGGCAGATCCTTTACACCCCTATCTCGTATTGCAGCAGATCGGCGCTGCAATGTAGATAACAGTAACGTTTTTTTTTTCAAAAACGAGCATTTTTGGCCAAGTTATGAGCATTTTTATATTTATGCAAATTAGCCTTTCTTAAGTACAACTGGGCGTGTTTAAAGTTAAGTACATGTGGGCGTGTATTGTGTGTGTACATCTGGCCGTTTTTACTTGTTTTACTAGCTGGGCATTGTGAATAGAAGTGTATGATGCTGACGAATCAGCATCATCCACTTCTCTTCGTCAACACCCAGCTTCTGGCATTGCACAGACACACAGCGTGTTCTCCAGAGATCACGCTGTGACGTTACTTCCTGCCCCAGGTCCTGCATCGTGTTGGACGAGCGAGGACACATCGGCACCAGGCGATAGAGGCTACATCGACTTACCTGCAAGCGCCGATGCTGCTGCAGAATCAACTGTAGCCTCTGTCGCCTGGTGCCGATGTGTCCTCGCTCGTCCGACACGATGCAGGACCTGGGGCAGGAAGTGACGTCACAGCGTGATCTCTCGAGAACAATCTGTGTGTCTGTGCACTGCAAGAAGCTGGGTGGTAACAAAGAGAAGTGGATGATGCTGATTCGTCAGCATCATACACTTCCATTCACAATGCCCAGCTGGTAAAACAAGTAAAAACGCCCAGATGTACACACACAATACACGCCCACTTGTACTTAACTTTAAACACGCCCAGTTGTACTTAAGAAAGGCTCATTTGCATAAATATAAAAATGCTCATAACTTGGCCAAAAATGCTCGTTTTTGAAGAAAAAAACACGTTACTGTAATCTACATTGCAGCGCCGATCTGCTGCAATAGGAGATAGGGGTTTGAAAATCTGGTGACAGAGCCTCTTTAAGATCTCGAAGTGGTTGAATAGCCCGTCTTTGTCTAAAGTTAAGGTTATGGGACAAGCCAGAATCCGAAATTGATTCCAGATCTCTTTTGACTAACTTGAAAAATATATCAACTGGGGAGCATACCGAGAGAGGGGGGAAATTTTGTGAGCGGTGGCACAAATGCATCCTGTTCGTCAAGAAGAGATACAAGAGCATCAAAGGCCAGCCTTTCAGCAGATGAGTAGGCCGAATTAGCATAATCTCGCATACTGAAATGCTTTTTAAAAAGCAATTTACGGGAGAATAATGTAAGATCTTTAATTGTAGTGAACAGATCAAATTTGCCTGTAGGTGAAAAAGACAAACCATTTTGTAACACTTCAACCTGGGGGGGTGTAAGGGCATATGAAGATAAATTAATCACCTTTAAAATCTCCTGTTTTCTTGTCCTTGTTGAAAATCACTCCTGTTTTTCTTTTTACCGAAGATGTTCTCAGGTTGTAAATGGGGTCTCCATCTGCAGGGGCCCGGAGTCTGTCTAAAAAAACACATTCCTCCTCAGACACTAAAGATGTCGAAGATGAAGAGCGTGAAAATGATCTACCTCTATCTCTTTTGTTGTTCCAACAATATATTTTATTAGATTGGAAATCACCTAACTCACGCTGAAATTTCTTGGTCTTGATATCTTGTATGCTTTTCTCCCACTTAATGAGATATTCCTAATGATTTATCAAAAATCACAGGGTCATCCCTAGTCAGGGTTTGTTGAATTTTTTTCTTTAAAGAGGTCAATCTCCTTTTCTAATGACTCAAATTTTTTGTGATCTGCTCCAATAAGTAACTCCAATAAAGTGTGAGAACACCTAGTGAGAGTCTCCTCCCATTTAGAGACAAAAATGGAATCATCACCTTCTAAAGTGGGGAAAACCATATTTGAGGAGCCATAACTTTTTTATTTTCTTGCTGATGCAGTTGTATGAGGACTTTTGTTTTGTGGGACGACTTGTAGTTTTTATCGGTACCATTTTGGAGTAAATGCGACTTTTTATCACTTTTTATCACATTTTTTTTAAGGCAGGATTCAAAGAAAACTGCAATTTTTGCATTGTTTTTTTATTTTATTTTTTACGACGTTCACTGTTTGAGTTAAATGATGTAATAACTTTATAGTTGGGGTCGTTATGGACGCGGAAATACCAAATATGTGTAACTTTTTAACTTTATTTAGCTTTTTAATAATAAAGCATTTTGTAAGGGGAAAAAGTTTTTAAATTTTTTTTTTTCCCTTTTTTTTCTCTCTTTTTATTAAACTTTTTTTCACTTTTTTACTAGCCCCTCTATGGGACTTTACTATGACTGCAATACTTCTGTATTGCAGTGTATTATGCCTGTCCGTGTAAAACAGACAGGCATCTGCTAGGCCATGCCTCTGGCATGACCTAGCAGGCATACACTACAGGCAGATCTGGGGGACTTTATTAGACCCCCGGCTGCCATTGGAGACACAGTCACTCGGCGATCTTATCACCGGGTGTCAGTGGGATGAGAGAGAACTCCCTCCATCTCTCCAAAACCACTCAGATGCGGTGCTCGCTATTGAGCGCCGCATCTGAGGGGTTAAACGGGTGAGATCGATACTGATATTGATCTCACCCGTTCGAGCAGGGATGCCCCAAGCCCCCAGCTACATCTGGTAGCTGAGAGCAGGGAGATTTAATGGCTCCCTGCTTTGTTTACTTATTCCGATGCAGCGCCGTAAAAGGCTATTGCATCGGAATAAAGCCCGTGGGCGGTCACTAATGGGTTAAAGTGGTTTTATTATAGATTTTCCATTTATTACCCTTTAAGAGAACAGTGATTAACAATATGCTGATATTAAATATAGTTTTATATATTCTTCACCTGCTTACATTTTTTTTATAAGTTAAGTTTTAAATATGTCCATAAAAAAACAAGAAAGAAAAGTTCCACTTTCTCTTACAACCTTTGTGTTTAACTATTCTGCACATCTGTTCTCTCCCAGACAAGTTTTATTACCTATATATTTTATGTAGCCATCAGTCCAGTTGGAAAAATATCAATAACAATTGTTTCAACAGAGAACAGAACACAACATTATTTATTGACAAAATATTCATTTGTACATGGTGCAGAAAGTGGATGTCACATAACAAATTGCTACCTTCAATCTTGTCAAAGGAAGCATCTGCATTGATATGAAACAGAGCTTACAGTAAATTCCTGTTATAGTGTATAAGGAAAAGACAGTTATGTAAAAATATTGATGTGCTTTGTAGGTTGCATAATGTTTTGCAAAACAGAACATCAAATAAATAATTGAAATATTTACAATTATATATAAAATGTGATTGTAGCTTGTGATTTGCAAATCCAAATATATAGCTGCATTATTTGTGTGGATGGAAGTATTTTAAAAAGTGAAAGTAGAAGAAAAATTTGTATTTACAATCTTAGAGTTGTGGACATAAAAGGAAAATGTAATCTCATGTGAATGTCACCTGTGCTTGATGTATTTGGATCAAAGATTTTGGATTATGAATGCTGCATAATTACGTTGGTGTGTAGACTTGCTGAAGTATTAGGCTGGGTTCACACGACCTATTTTCAGACGTAATGGAGGCATTTTACGCCTCGAATTACGTCTGAAAAAACGGCTCCAATACGTCGGCAAACATCTGCCCAATTACTTTCAATGGGTTTGCCTATGCACTGTGCCGACGACCTGTCATTTTACGCGTCGCTGTCAAAAGACGGCTCGTAAAATTACAGCCTCATCAAAAGAAGTGCAGGACACTTCTTGGGACGTTTTTGGAGCCGTTTTCTCATAGACTCCAATGAAAACAGCTCCAAAAACGGCCGTAAAAAATGCAGCGAAAACACAGCGAAAAATGCAGCGAAAAACGTGAGTTGCTCAAAATACGTCTGAAAATCAGGGGCTGTTTTCCCTTGAAAACAGATCCGTATTTTCAGACGTTTTTTGTTAAGTGTGTGAACATACCCTTAAGGTCAGTCGAACTGTGTTAGCACCAATAAAATGCTTGTATCATTCCTTATTAGTTGTAACTGTGGCATGCTAATGTATATTATACTACTAGGCATAATATTTGTAGATATCTATTCAATCTTGCACAAAATTGCAGCCCAAGGCTCTGTTCATGCTAACATCATGACTTCTGATCATAACGAAACCAAAACAGCTTTGCCAGATGCACTTACAAACGGATGCCATTGAAATTGAGTCCATCAGCTTTTCAGTACTCTTGACGGAGCTTTATTGCTATTCTTGCCGTTGAAAATATGGAACCCCTGATGGAGTAGCAAACATGCCAATATAAACAGAGCCTTATTCTGTGCTATATACTGTATATTTCTTTGTTCACACTACTTTAGGCATTACGTCTGATGTATATGTTTATATGTAAAAACATAT
Source organism: Rhinoderma darwinii (assembly GCF_050947455.1). Classification (NCBI taxonomy): domain Eukaryota; kingdom Metazoa; phylum Chordata; class Amphibia; order Anura; family Rhinodermatidae; genus Rhinoderma; species Rhinoderma darwinii. The sequence continues at coordinate 104,033,927 of NC_134692.1, read as the reverse complement.
AATTTGCTAAACCCATGTATATGAAGGAAACATAGAGTGAATTTTTTTTTATGGTGCTGAATAGCGTAGCCTGCTTTTGATACGACAAAAGTCAATGAGTTAAATTGGATAGATTTGCATATTTAGTTATGGGTCTGTCTGACATAATGGAAAAGAAAATACTGTCAACATTCAAAAATACCTAAAATGTATTAAAATTTTCAGATTAATTTTCTTCATCCCACAAACTAATTTTCAGGGTCATGTTTTTCTCAAAGTTCTAACCAAGCTTCATTAGTAAACATATAGTATATGATATTTAGCCCTTCATGTAACAAATCTTTATATCATAATGTACTTTTCTGCGTATCCACTTATTTTCAATATCTAGTTTTAGAAAAAAGTACTAATGCGGTTATATTCCAAGGTCTAGTCTAAAGATCTCCACTATGAATATGAAAGAGACAACCTCAGAACTCAGGAAACTACAGGTCACAACTCTTTATTCACCCATTATAAATGACAGTCTGACTTAGAGCCAAGTTGCCATCTTTAACTACTGATCTGTTGATTATAAATGAAAATATATATCACAGGCTAGAGAAACAATTTTTGATCATTAAGGCCCCATCAGTTTTTTCCTTCAGGGTGCTAGCCGTTTTTCTGACGGCTAGCACCCTGACCCATTCATTTCAATGGGGCCACGCACACTTCAGTTTTTTTGACGGTCCGTTGCTCCGTTCTGATCCAAAGTAGAGCATGTCCTACTTTGGTCCGAGATTCCGTGACCGTGAGGCCCATGCAAGTCAATGGGGCCGTCAAAAAAACTGAAGGCACACGGAAGGCATCCATGTGCCGTCCAAGTGTGATGGAGCCGTTGCCTAGCAACCGCCGGGCGGGCATAAAAACATTACAGAAATATTACACTAATCGGCAGCCACTTGTCTCTATCAATCACTGATAGAGAAAAGAGGCTGCTGATTAAAAATAAAATAAAAAGCAGTTCATACGTACCCGGTCGTTGTCTTGGTGACGAGTCCCTCTTCTTCCTCCAGTCGGACCTTCCAGAATGACGCGGCAGCCTGTGATTGGCTGCAGAGGCCGCTGCAGCCTGTGATTTGCTGCAGAGGCCGCTGCAGCCTGTGATTGGCTGCAGAGGCGGTCACGTGGGATGAAGCATCATCCCTGGAGGCCGGCCTTCTGACGTCATCCTGACGTGCGTGACCGCCACTATAGCCTGTGATTGGCTGCAGCGGCGACTTGGATGAAATGTCATCGCTGGAGGCCGGACAGGAGGAAAGTAAGTATGACTTTTTTTTTTTATTAATTACATTCAAATTTTATTTTCCGAGCGCCGAGCATGGTACTGTCAAGGGGTCTGAAAGAGTTACCGCCAATCAGTGCAGCCCATTAACTCTTTCAGCACCCTGGACAGTAACATGCTCGGCGCATGGAAACGGAAACACGGAGTGCACACGGGAGTGCACACGGCCGATAAAACGGACACACGGATCTGTCAAAAACGGCCTTGAAAACCGTGTCGGAAGTGTGCACGAGGCCTAAAGGGGAGACGTGTGGCATGCAATCACTGCAGCAAAGTAAACATGGGTGGGGACGACAGAACTGTTGGCTTGGAAATGGCAGCAGATTTGAAGGATGTATATGGGCCTATCTCTTATTTTTAGCCACACACATGAATTTTTATCTGATTACACTTAAAACCCAAAAATTTTATTGCATAATTATCCATGCAATGCACACAAAATTGTGTCATTTCGGTCAAATTTCAATGAACGTTTCTCAAACATTGTGCAAAAAATAACAACACAAACATAATAAGATTCATATGTCAATTACAATGCTATGTAATGCACTAAGTATGTATCACAAATAACTATTATATAAATATTAATAAAACCTGGCCAACTAGGTACATGTATTATCGTTTGATCAGTGTTAGGTAGAACTTAGCCACATAGGAATATATATTATAACCGTACATGTTGTAAAGAACTAGTAATGGTACTACTATCTAACCCCAGTGCTGTATTCTCAGTAGGGGCGTAGCAAGGAAAGACTGGGCCCCATAGCAAACTTTTGACTGGGCCCCACCTCCCCCACAACCAACACCAACACCCCCACCCTCACATCCCCCGCCCTCCCGATAATGAACATTTATCAGTTCTGTGTGCAATGTAAAAATACAGCCGCCAATTAACCTTTTGTTAGACGGTTAGAAAAATTGTAACAGACAGTTGAGGACGGATATATTAACATTTGTGACCCGAAACTTAAAGCAGCGGGACAAACCCCAATAGAAAGGGCCACATATCCCTTCTTGCAGATAGTGGCACACAGCCCTCTTTGTAGATAGTGCCACATATCCCCTCTTGCAGATAGTGCCACACAGCCCCAACTTGTACATAGTGCGACATGCCCCCCTTGTAGATAGTGTCACACACAATCCCTCCTGTAGATAGGCCAACAGCCCCCCTTGTAGATAGTGCCACACAGCCCCCTTGCAGATAGTGCCACATACCCCCCTTGTAGATAGTGCCAAATAGACACCATTGTAGATATTGCCACATAGCTACAATTGTAGATAGTGCCACATACCCACCCTTGTAGACAGTGCCAAATACACCTCCTTGTAGATTGTGCCACATACCCCATTGTAGATAATACCACATACCCCCATGTAGATAGTGCCACAAAGTCCCCATTTGTAGATAGTGCCACATAGCCCACCCTCATAGATAGTGCCACATAGCCCCTTCCCTTGTAGAGAGTGCCACATAAACCCCCATGTAGATAGTGCCCTATAGCCCTGGGAGCCCCTCCTGCAGATAGTGCCACATATACCCTCTTGCAGATAGGGCCACACAGCCCCCCTTGTACATAGTGCCACATGCCCCCCTTGTAGATAGTGCCACACACATGCCCACTCTTTTAGATAGTGCCAAATACCCCTCCTTGTAGATAGTGCCAAATACCCCTCCTTGTAGATAGTGCCACATAGCCCACATTGCAGATAGTGCCACATAGCCCCCTTGCAGATAGTGCCACATAATCCCCTTGCAGATAGTGCCACATAACCCCCTTGCAGATAGTGCCACATAGACACCATTTGTAGATAGTGCCACATAACCCCCTTGCAGATAGTGCCACATAGACACCATTTGTAGATAGTGCCACATAGCCACCATTGTAGATAGTTCCACATACACCCCCTTGTAGATAGTGCCACATACACCCCATGTATATAGTGCCACATATCCTCCTTGTAGGTAGTCCCGCATAGCCCCCTCATGTGGATAGTGCCACTATCCCCTTGTAGATAATGCCACATACCCCCTTGTAGATAGTGCCACATAGCCCCCTTGTAGATAGTGCTACATAGCAGCCCCCTTTGAAAATAGTGCCACATAGCCCCCCCCCTTGTAGATAGTGCCACATCTCCCCCCATGTAGATAGTGCCACATAGCCCTGGGAGCCCCCCCCCTTGTAGATAGTGCCAATCCTAACAAATAAAAAACTTATGCTCAACTACTCCCTCAATGAACAGAGCTGCTCCACAGCCTACTCAGCAGCCTGAGATGGGACCCTTCCGTAGGCCGGCGTTTTGATCACCTCATCATGCCGGCCTGCGCAGACACATGGATCCTGTCCCAGCGCCTTATAGGCTGCAGGCCAAACAAGGCCTGTAGCCTAATAAACGGCAGAGCAGGGAGCTAGCTCTCTGCTCCGCAATAGTTTTCAATTGTATCTGCGTCCTAAGGATGCAGATACAATTAAGTGTGGCAGTTGCCTGGGACCCGGATGCCCGGTGCGAGCGACTTCACCGGGAATGAGGGGGTCCGTGCTGCCTGGCCCGCACATACTGTTATGTGTCGGGCTGGGTGGTATGTGCCCCCTCATACCGCGAGCTCCGTAGCAGCCGCTATGGCTGCTACAGTGGTAGTTTCGCCACTGATTCTCAGCAATACTGCTCAGTACTTCTAAATAATCAGCATTGTGAGAAACTAGACATGGACCGCACAATCCACAGTATATACGTTGATCTGAGCCGCTAGGCATAATTTAGAAACATGAACATGAGGTTCTTTGTAAACATTTTGATCAAACTGTATAAGCCCACTTGCCACTTCACGGCGACCTCTTTAAAGTGGGTCCCTACTCTAGCGGTTGCAGCACCGCATGGCGGCTACCACCACCGCAGCACCACTCCTGCAGAGGGAGCAACCCAGCGGCCCAAAAGCACCCATGCCTTCAGACCGTGCCAAGCCTCCTTGGCTCTGGGCCACGTCCCCCCACAAGTGCAGCACTACAGCAACAGACACCACCATACAGCACCACAACATGTGAACAGATGGAATTAGCTCACCTTGCCATGCGCCCCCAGTGGCCAACTGAGAGCACAAGCAAGAGCAGGAACACTTATGAGGTCATTCTGGAATTAAAATCAGCTGGGTATTTTTTCAAATGCGTGGAGTGCTGGTACCAAGTAAAACAAAGGAAATGAGGAGGATAGACTATACAATATCAGCATTGTGAGAAACTAGACATGGACCGCACAATCCACAGTATATACATTGATCTGAGCCGCTAGGCATAATTTAGAAACATGAACATGAGGTTCTTTGTAAACATTTTGATCAAACTGTATAAGCCCACTTGCCACTTCACGGCGACCTCTTTAAAGTGGGTCCCTACTCTAGCGGTTGCAGCACCGCATGGCGGCTACCACCACCGCAGCACCACTCCTGCAGAGGGAGCAACCCAGCGGCCCAAAAGCACCCATGCCTTCAGACCGTGCCAAGCCTCCTTGGCTCTGGGCCACGTCCCCCCACAAGTGCAGCACTACAGCAACAGACACCACCATACAGCACCACAACATGTGAACAGATGGAATGAGCTCACCTTGCCATGCGCCCCCAGTGGCCAACTGAGAGCACAAGCAAGAGCAGGAACACTTATGAGGTCATTCTGGAATTAAAATCAGCTGGGTATTTTTTCAAATGCGTGGAGTGCTGGTACCAAGTAAAACAAAGGAAATGAGGAGGATAGACTATACAATATCAGCATTGTGAGAAACTAGACATGGACCGCACAATCCACAGTATATACGTTGATCTGAGCCGCTAGGCATAATTTAGAAACATGAACATGAGGTTCTTTGTAAACATTTTGATCAAACTGTATAAGCCCACTTGCCACTTCACGGCGACCTCTTTAAAGTGGGTCCCTACTCTAGCGGTTGCAGCACCGCATGGCGGCTACCACCACCGCAGCACCACTCCTGCAGAGGGAGCAACCCTCCTAAATAATGAGAGAGAGCGACAAAGGGAAGATGTATCCCCCTCTTCCATCTGTGTGCTGTGTATGGGAGAAATCAGAGCGGCCAGCCTCTGCCCATTCTGGATCTGAGCTCCCTGGGATATAATATTCCCTGGGCAGTTGTAATAATTTTGCAGATTGTCTAAGGACTTGCTGCTCAACCCCTTGGTTTAGAGGTAAAACATAGGATGGTAAAAAACTTAGGAAGGAATACCTCCACATTTCCAGCAATGTAACATTCTGGGAAGGAATTTAGACGTAACTACACATAAAAGACTAATGTTTTTACTTTCCTACACGGTAGTCATGGCTGTGATAGTTTTTTTTTACTAAACAGCTTAGGGACCATTACTTGGTTAAAATATCTACCAAGAGCTTCTACTGTAAGTGTCCTATTAGTCGGGCAGATATTCTTGCAAGAACGAGCGACAAGTGATGATTTAGCAAGTTGATTGTGTTGGATTTGCGGTCTCTTACACGTAACAATAATTGCTAAAGATTTTTGCCATTTAGTCATTACTGCGACCTTTAGGCTGGGTTCACACGACCTATTTTCAGGCGTAAACGAGGCATATTATGCCTCGTTTTATGCCTGAAAATAGGGCTACAATACGTCGGCAAACATCTGCCCATTCATTTGAATGGGTTTGCCGACGTACTGTGCAGACGACCTGTAATTTACGCGTCGTCGTTTGACAGCTGTCAAACGACGACGCGTAAATTGACTGCCTCGGCAAAGAAGTGCAGGGCACTTCTTTGCAACATAATTTGAGCCGTTCTTCATTGAACTCAATGAAGAGCAGCTCAAGATTTACGAGCGTCACAGATGCCTCGTATATTACGAGGAGGAGCATTTACGTGTGAAACGAGGCAGCTGTTTTCTCTTGAAAACAGTCTGTCTTTTCACACGTAAATGCCTGCTATCGTGTGCACATCCCTTAGTCATTACCTCCAACAAAAACCACACCTCATCTCTGATCTGCTATCGACTGGAAGATGTTTGAACAGAAGAGAGGATGTGGCGGCAACAAATAATCTTTTACTCCGGTAGATGTGTCCGATCCACGGAAACGTAATGATGTATCATTTTTCATTCAATCGTTGCACACTATTACACATGGCGATTATCTCTTGCATACAAAAAATTATACAAAAATTAGTATGATAATCGCTCCATCTAATAGGGCCTTTAGAGTTGACTTTTCAGTTCAAGAAAGGAATTAGGGCAATAGGCTTTACTAGCCCACATCTGGAACATGTAAAATGATGTTGAATAGGTTGCTAATAGACAGGTATACACAAAGGTATAAACAGTAAAAGTAATAAGAGACTGTTAAAAGTACCATATACAGCAATACAAAAGCATTGCAGGCATTGTACCAGTGATCAAGGGATTGCAGGTTCAAGTCCCCTAGTGGGACTACAAAAATAAGATTTTTATAGCGTTTAAATTGTTTAAAGCAATGTACAAAAAAAACATATTAAAAGCAAAAATAAATCATATTCACAGTTTAGAAATAAAAAAATAAACATGAGTGGTATCGCCATGTCCACAAAAGTATTAAAATATAATGTCGTTTATTCCACATGGTGAATGCCATAAGAAAAAAACTGCTGCCCCCCCAAAATTTGTTTTAATAAATAACGATCAAAAAGTCGTATCTACCAATGAAAACATCCGCCCCGAAAAAAAACATAATCTTACACATCTCCGTTGATGGAAAAAATAAAAAAGTTATTGGTCTCAGAATATGGTGAGACATACAATTTTTTTGATTTAACAAATGATTTTTATTTTGTAAATGTAGCAGAAAATAATTTTTTTTAAAACTATAGAAATTAGGTATAGTTGTAAAACTTTTAAAAGTTTCTCAGTACAGTATACGGTACATAAAATAGTATTATTAAAAGAAAACATTTTGCTCACAAAAAAAATCAAGCCCTCATACGGTTATATCTGCAGAAAAATACAAAAGTTATGGCTCTTGGAATGTGGAGGTTGAAAAAACAAAAACAAAATAAATTTTTTTATGCCATTCAGGCCTGGACCTGACAGGTATAAAAAATCCTGGGAGCACAGATACAGTTTAAAGTGGCACTCCCTCTGGGGCACTAGACCAAAATTATGGTGCCCTGGATCCCTAGGGGGGGCCCTTTGGGGATGGGGGCACTGGGCAATTCCCCAGTCTTCCCCTCCTAACACTGACCCCGGCTACATTGCTGCTTCTAACATAGATCCCTCAGGGCTGACATCAACTGTTCTCTCTGCTCATCTCCTTTCATGTTTCAGTGTTGTAGATACAAGCAAATAGGGGTGGAGGTTGTACATAGCAGAGCAAGCTGTATTAGATAAGGAGTAGAAAGCTCATGGCCGAGTGTGAACAGGCCATTACCCAAGCTAATCTGTATCACAGTGAAGATAGGGAGTAAAGCACACGTTACATAAGTTACAGGGGATGGGGGGGAGAGATAACATACACAGTGTCAGTGTCGGTGTCGGCACAGGAGAGAGACGATCACACATGAGCTGTATAAGTGTCTCTATAAGTAAAAAGGAGTACGAGAATGAAGGTGTGCTGGAATATGAGAGCCAGTAAAGACAGCAGCATACTGGATTCACTGAACTCACATCCAGCAGGTATTACTGGGAAGGTCATGCCCACAGACGAAAAGTCTGAAACTAGAAGCATGATGTAAACTGCATATTAGAGGGTATTAAAATGAAATTAGGAATGGAGATTGCTGCCTGAAACTTAGTGCAACATTTTATTAACTCCAGGTAATTACTCTTATATGTAAAAAACTTGTTTTCCATGTAAACGGTGTCTATAGCCTTTCTTTGTTTTTTTCCGTGAGCACTGGCTTTTCTAACTGTGGCTGACCTTCTGCCTCCTGCCCTGACCTCTGCTAGTTTTGAACGTGCACTTGCCTACTGGTTTTGCTACATACCCTGTTCACATCAGCCATTGACAACTAAGGCAACCTGGGGATGCTAGCAGCCAAGTCTACATATTCGTATGGAGGTTAAAGGGTTAATTCCTCTGGATCCCTTATTCCTAAATCTCTTAACAACTCAGAGGATTCACACCACCCCCTATTATCCTCGTGAAAGTTTGCTCAGGACATATACCCTGCTGACTTTCCCCTATGTGAAGATTATGACCTGGCCCAAGAACTTTCCAGACAAAGTGTTAGCCAGGATAAATTGTCTCAGTTATTACAAATTGTGTCTTCTTGTTTGAATGCCTTGTCTTCTCTAGCTGTACCTTCTACCTAACCAACAGTGCAGCTGCCTACAGTCCTGGTTTACACCTACCAACTCCTTCTTGCTATAATGGTAACTCCAAGTCTTGCCGGAGCATTTTGAATTACTCCCCAATCCTTTTTAATTTAATGGCGCATCAGTTTGCTTTTTATAGGGTAAAGGCGGCCTACTTCTTGTCACTACTGTCCAGAGAAGGGCTGGCTAGGCTTCGCCTTTATGGGAACGTAACAACAAAATCCTGTCTGATACTGTATACAAGCGTTCCTTCCTACTTTAAAAAAAAAAAATTAACCCCTTCCCGCAAATTGATGTGTCTGGTACGTCAGGATTGTAGGTAACTTACTGGAATGTGACGTATCAGACACGTCCTGAAGATGAAGCGGACACAGGAGCTCTCAGAAATAATAATATTTCTTAATATTCTCTTTTTTTTTCGCTTCTAGTTATTTGTATAGTCCTTTTTTTATCAATATATATTTTTTTATCAATTTATTTAGTAATATATACTGTTTAATTTTAGCTTCATGTGTTATATATCGTTTATAAACATGTTCGGGTCAAATGGGTTCTGAAAAAGAAGGAAGTGATTCGGTGTAACTACAGATCTGCATACATGATCTTCTACGTAGTCGGCACTGCTGTTGACATATATTAGGCACAACACGGGAACAATATTATTCCTTTTATTTAATTATTCACAGACTGTTATGAGATCATATTATGCTTGTTGTATGTAATGTAATATATGGGGATTTGCATTTTTCTTCACAATATTAATGTATTATACACTGCATTACAAATTGTTATGCAAATGTTATTTTTTGCTGATTTTCCTAAATAGTCGATGCAAATGACAGTCAGTATAATCTTCAAGCCATCAACCGTTGGCATATAATGAAATTTTTTTTGAACAAATCTCCTAATAACAGATTTTTTTTTAGAAGTAAAAAACTCAAAATGCACTGTTTCAAATTATTATGCACAACAGAGATCAAAACATTTTAAAGGTTGTAAAGAGAACTGAAATGGTAATTTGTTGAATTTGTAGCATCAGGAGGTCATATTTACAAAAATTAAAAGCTCTTTCAATAAAAAAAAAACTTAACAGGCCAAGTTACATGTTAACATAGGACCCCTTCTTTGATATCACCTTCACAATTCTTGCATCCATTGAATTTGTAAGTATTTGCACAGTTTCTGCTTGAATATCTTTGCAGGATGTCAGAATAGCCTCCCAGATGTTAGGGATCTGCCAGGTACTTCATCTAGGTATACTCCTGGGATTAATCAATCCACACCTGAGGCCAGACCTGTTCGACTGACACCATCTCCCACCAACCAGGGTGGCAGGCTCAGGAGTGGGAGAGCCTATCACGGCCTGGTCTGTCGGAGTTAGCTCCGCCCCCTGTCCTTTATTACCTGCCCTGTTCTCTCCCTCAGTGCTTGTAATTCTTTTGGATTCCTGGCCCCACTGCTGCTTGCTCCAGCCTGCTTCTGCCGTGCTTCTGCCTTGCTGCAGTTCTGCTTGACCTGCTTTGCTTTGCCCCTGGCTTGCTTCTGTCTCCTTGCCCGCTTGGGTGTACTCACTTCGTCCTGGTCCTGACTGTCCGTTCGCCGCTCCGTTTTCTCGTGGCGTTCCGTGGCTACTGCCCCTTCCCTTGCATGTTCCCTGTTTGTTTTCCTGTGCACTTAGACAGCGTAGGGACCGCCGCCCAGTTGTACCTCGTCGCCTAGGGCGAGTCGTTGCAAGTAGGCAGGGACAGGGCGGTGGGTAGATTAGGGCTCACTTTCCCTTCACCTCCTTCCGGCCATTACATAATTACAAGCCCTTACCTAGTCTACCATTTCTCCTACGCTGACGCTATCATGGACCCTCTTGAGACCCTGACCCAGCAGATGCAGGGCCTCTCCCTACAGGTCCAGGCCCTGGCCCAAAGGGTCAATCAGGGTGACGCTGCTTTAGTAGTACCCCTCACCTCACCTTTAGAACCCGACCTCAAGTTACCTGACCGGTTCTCAGGGGACCGTAAGACGTTTCTCTCCTTCTGGGAGAGTTGCAGACTGTATTTCCGCCTAAAGCCCCACTCCTCAGGTTCCGAGAACCAGCGGGTGGGTATCATCATATCCCGACTCCAGGAAGGGCCCCAAGAGTGGGCCTTCTCCTTGGCTCCTGACGCCCCTGAACTTTCCTCTGTTGATCGTTTTTTCTCTGCCCTCGGACTCATTTACGACGAGACTGACAGGACTGCCTTAGCCGAGAGTCAGCTGGTGACCTTACGTCAGGGTAGGAGACCGGTTGAGGAATACTGTTCTGATTTTAGGAAGTGGTGCGTAGCTTCTCAGTGGAACGATCCGGCCCTAAGGTGCCAGTTTAGGTTAGGATTATCTGACGCCCTGAAGGATCTGCTGGTTAGCTACCCCTCGTCTGACTCCCTTGACCAGGTTATGGCCCTAGCAGTACGACTTGACCGACGTCTCAGGGAACGTCAGCTAGAACGCTTCAGTGTGCTCCCCTCTGACTTTTCTGCGATCCCCCCCGAGGTCCCGTCTCCTCGCCCCTCCACGGAGGACTCGGAGGTACCTATGCAACTCGGGGCCTCCATGTCCCCTCGACAACGTAGGGAGTTTCGCAGAATGAATGGTCTCTGCTTCTACTGTGGGGACGACAAGCATCTACTGAACACCTGTCCCAGGCGCAAGAATAAGAAGCCGGAAAACTTCCGCGCCTAAGTGATCATCGGGGAGGTCACTTGGGCGCACAGGTATTTCCCGTTAATGTGAAACGCAATAAAATTTTGCTTCCCTTTCAGGTCTCGTTTGCTGGCCGGGCTGCCACGGGCAGTGCTTTCGTGGATTCAGGGTCATCTGCTAATATCATGTCTGCGGAATTTGCTATGTCTCTAAAGATGCCTTGTATTGATTTACCTTATCCTATCCCTGTAGTAGGAATCGACTCAACTCCCCTTGCTAATGGTTATTTTACTCAGCATACTCCTGTTTTTGAACTCCTTGTTGGCTCCATGCATTTGGAGCAGTGCTCTGTACTGGTGATGCAGGGATTATCGTCTGATCTGGTTTTAGGCCTTCCCTGGTTGCAGTTGCATAATCCCACGTTTGATTGGAATACTGGGGATCTCACCAAATGGGGTAATGAATGTCTTATGTCATGTCTTTCTGTTAACTCTATTTCTCCCCGGGAGGAGGTAAACACGCTTCCTGAGTTTGTTCAGGACTTCGCCGATGTGTTTTCTAAGGAGGCCTCCGAGGTGTTGCCCCCCCATAGAGATTACGATTGCGCTATCGATTTGGTGCCTGGTGCCAAGCTTCCTAAGGGGAGGATATTTAATCTTTCATGTCCTGAACGTAAAGCTATGAGGGAATATATCCAAGAATGCCTGGCCAAGGGTTTCATTCGCCCCTCGACTTCTCCTGTAGGTGCTGGCTTCTTCTTCGTGGGGAAGAAGGATGGTGGTCTTAGGCCGTGCATTGATTATCGTAACCTGAATAAGGTCACCGTAAGGAACCAGTACCCACTTCCTTTGATTCCGGATCTTTTTAATCAGGTTCAGGGAGCCCAATGGTTTTCTAAGTTCGATCTACGGGGGGCATATAACCTTATCCGCATCAAAGAGGGGGATGAGTGGAAAACTGCGTTCAACACACCCGAGGGTCATTTCGAATACCTGGTCATGCCCTTTGGGTTGTGTAATGCCCCTGCTGTCTTCCAGAATTTTATTAATGAAATCCTGAGAGAGTACCTGGGTAATTTTCTTGTTGTGTACCTTGATGACATACTGGTGTTTTCCAAGGACTGGTCCTCCCACGTGGAGCATGTCAGGAAGGTGCTCCAGGTCTTTCGGGAGAATAATCTGTTTGCTAAGACTGAAAAATGTGTCTTTGGGGTACAGGAGATACCATTTTTAGGGCAAATCCTCACTCCTCATGAATTCCGCATGGACCCTGCCAAGGTTCAGGCTGTGGCGGAATGGGTCCAACCTGCCTCCCTTAAGGCGTTACAGTGTTTTTTAGGGTTCGCCAACTATTACAGGAGATTTATTGCCAACTTCTCGGTCGTCGCTAAGCCTCTTACGGACCTTACCCGCAAGGGTGCTGATGTCCTCCATTGGCCCCCTGAGGCCGTCCAGGCCTTTGAGACCCTCAAGAAGTGCTTTATCTCGGCCCCCGTGCTGATTCAGCCCAACCAAGAGGAGCCATTTATTGTGGAGGTTGACGCTTCCGAGGTGGGAGTGGGGGCCGTCTTATCCCAGGGTACCAGCTCCCTCACCCATCTCCGCCCCTGTGCTTACTTCTCTAGGAAGTTTTCGCCCACGGAGAGTAACTATGATATTGGCAACCGCGAACTTCTAGCCATTAAATGGGCTTTTGAGGAGTGGCGGCACTTCCTGGAGGGGGCCAGACACCAGGTAACGGTCCTTACGGATCACAAGAATCTGGTTTTCCTAGAATCGGCCCGGAGGCTTAATCCTAGACAAGCTCGGTGGGCACTATTCTTTACCAGATTTAATTTCTTGGTTACCTATAGGGCTGGGTCCAAGAATATTAAGGCTGATGCTCTGTCACGTAGTTTCATGGCCAATCCTCCTTCTGAGAAGGATCCTGCTTGTATTTTACCCCCTGGTATAATCGTCTCTGCCACGGATTCTGATTTAGCTTCTGATATCGCGGCTGATCAGGGTGCAGCTCCCGGGAACGTCCCTGGGGACAAACTGTTTGTTCCCCTGCAATACCGGCTGAGGGTACTCAGGGAAAACCATGACTCCGCTCTATCTGGTCATCCTGGCATCTTGGGCATCAAACACCTCATTACCAGAAACTATTGGTGGCCTGGGTTGCCTAAAGACGTTAGGGCTTACGTCGCCGCTTGTGAGGTTTGCGCTAGGTCCAAAACCCCTAGGTCCCGACCTGCGGGCCTACTACGTTCCTTGCCCATTCCCCAGAGACCTTGGACCCATATCTCCATGGATTTTATCACCGATTTGCCTCCATCTCAGGGCAAGTCGGTGGTGTGGGTGGTAGTCGACCGCTTCAGCAAGATGTGCCACTTTGTGCCCCTTAAGAAGCTACCTAACGCCAAGACGTTAGCTTCTTTGTTTGTGAAACACATCCTGCGTCTCCATGGGGCCCCAGTCAATATCGTTTCTGACAGAGGGGTACAATTTGTTTCCTTATTTTGGAGAGCTTTTTGTAAAAAGTTGGAGATTGATCTGTCCTTCTCCTCCGCCTTCCATCCCGAAACTAATGGCCAAACGGAAAGGACCAACCAATCCCTGGAACAATATTTAAGGTGTTTCATCTCTGACTGTCAATTCGATTGGGTCTCATTCCTTCCCCTTGCTGAATTTTCCTTGAATAACCGGGTCAGTAACTCGTCAGGGGTCTCCCCGTTTTTCTGTAATTTCGGGTTTAACCCAAGATTCTCCTCGTCTCCCCTGGTTGGTCCAATAATCCTGAGGTAGAGGATGTTCATCGGGAACTGTGCACTGTCTGGGCCCAGGTTCAGAAGAACCTAGAGGCGTCCCAGAGCGCACAAAAGATTCAGGCGGATAGTAGACGTTCTGCTAACCCCCGGTTTGTCGTCGGGGATTTGGTCTGGTTGTCGTCCAGGAACTTGCGCCTTAAGGTCCCGTCCAGGAAGTTTGCTCCCCGATTTATTGGACCTTATAAGATCATTGAAGTCCTCAATCCTGTATCCTTCCGTCTGGAGCTCCCCCCATCATTTCGCATACATGACGTCTTCCATGCCTCCCTCCTTAAACGCTGCTCCCCGTCCTGGTCCCCCTCGAGGATACCTCCTGTTCCCGTTCTCACCCCTGAGGGGGTGGAATTCGAGGTGGCCAAGATTATGGACAGTAGGATGGTCCAGGGCTCCCTCCAGTACCTGGTCCATTGGAGAGGATACGGGCCGGAGGAGAGGACTTGGGTACCTGCCCGTGATGTTCACGCTGGGGTATTGATCAGGAGGTTCCACCTTCTCTTCCCCACTAAACCGGGTCCCCTTAGTAAGGGTCCGGTGGCCCCTCATAAAAGGGGGAGTACTGTTAGGGATCTGCCAGGTACTTCATCTAGGTATACACCTGGGATTAATCAATCCACACCTGAGGCCAGACCTGTTCGACTGACACCATCTCCCACCAACCAGGGTGGCAGGCTCAGGAGTGGGAGAGCCTATCGCGGCCTGGTCTGTCGGAGTTAGCTCCGCCCCCTGTCCTTTATTACCTGCCCTGTTCTCTCCCTCAGTGCTTGTAATTCTTTTGGATTCCTGGCCCCACTGCTGCTTGCTCCAGCCTGCTTCTGCCGTGCTTCTGCCTTGCTGCAGTTCTGCTTGACCTGCTTTGCTTTGCCCCTGGCTTGCTTCTGTCTCCTTGCCCGCTTGGGAGTACTCACTTCGTCCTGGTCCTGACTGTCCGTTCGCCGCTCCGTTTTCTCGTGGCGTTCCGTGGCTACTGCCCCTTCCCTTGCATGTTCCCTGTTTGTTTTCCTGTGCACTTAGACAGCGTAGGGACCGCCGCCCAGTTGTACCTCGTCGCCTAGGGCGAGTCGTTGCAAGTAGGCAGGGACAGGGCGGTGGGTAGATTAGGGCTCACTTTCCCTTCACCTCATTCCGGCCATTACACCAGAGCTTCTGTTTTGATGTGAGCTGCCTCCCACCCTCATAGATATTTTGCTTGAGGATGCTCCAAAGGTTCTCAATAGGGTTGAGGTCAGGGGAACATGGGGGACACACCATGAGTTTCTCTCCTTTTATGCCCATAGCAGCCAATGATACAGAGGTATTCTTTGCAGCATGAGATGGTGCATTGTCATGCATGAAGATAATTTTGCTACGGAAGGCACGATTCTTCTTTTTGTACCACAGAAGAAAGTGGTCAGTCATAAACGCTACGTACTTTGCAGATGTCATTTTCACACCGTCAGGGACCCTAAAGGGGCCTACCAGCTCTCTCCCCATGATTCCAGCCCAAAACATGACTCCGCCACCTCCTTGCTGACATCGCAGCCTTGTTGGGACATTGTGGCCATTCACCAACCATCCACTACTCCATCCATCTGGACCATCCAGGGTTGCACGACACTCATCAGTAAACAACACGGTTTGAAAATTAGTCTTCATGTATTTCTGAGCCCACTGCAACCGTTTCTGCTCGTGAGCATTGTTTCGGGGAGGCCGAATAATAGCTTTATGCACACTTGCAAACCTCTGGAGGATCCTACACCTCCAGAGGCACCAGCGGCTTCAAATACCTGTTTGCTGCTTCGCAATGCCATTTTAGCAGCTGCTCTCCTAATCCTATTAATTTGTCTGGCAGAACCCTTCCTCATTATGCCTTTATCTGAACAAACCCGTCTGTGCTCTGAATCAGCCACAAATCTTTTCACAGTACGATGATCACGCTTAAGTTTTCTTGAAATATCCAATGTTTTCATACCTTGTCCATGGTATTTCACGCTTTTCGGCAGCAGAGAGATCCTTTTTCTTTCCCATAATGCTTGAAACCTGTGGCCTGCTTAATAATGCTTAATAATGTGGAACGTCCTTCTTAAGTAGTTTTTCTTTGATTGGGCACACCTGGCAAACTAATTATCACAGGTTTATTCATTGGACATAGCCTAAGTGTAACCTAATGATAGAAGATAGGGAGAAAACTCAACACAACACTCTGGCCCATATACTTACAATTTTTGGTTGCGATGTGGTGCGCATATCCGCTGCGGCGGCTGTTTGCGATGCATTCCCCCTCTGCCTCCATGGGCGCACTGCGCATGCCCGGAACTCCCGTGACGCGTCGGGAATCCGGGCATGTGCTGTCGTGCTCGGAGCCGGATGTGGGGCTTGCCTCGCTTCCGGCTGTCTCGGCTGCACATCTAACTAATTACACTTTCTAGGGATTATAAAAGGGTAGCTACAGGACGTACACAACTACACATCCCCCTGAGGAAGCATACGTGGCGAAACACGCGTCGGGGTTCATGTAGCGGTGCTGACACTGCTAACCACTCTTATTGCTGTCTATGGGTGAGTTTGTGATCTGACATATGATCTTTAAACAGTACTGTTGCTTTTACTATACCTTCTCCCGTTCTTCACTATTTATTAGATCTGTATATCACAGCTATCTCACTTGAGAGAATCTCTCCTTATGAGGGAAGGTGTACTGATAATAATTTGTCTGGAATTGTCATCTGTCCAAACTATTTATATGTTCACCCATATACCTGAGTCAGCAATAATTACTGACATTGTCTCCGCATTTCATACTAGAGTTGTATATTTTTGTATTTTAAATTGTCCGTGATATTTGTTTAATAAAATTTACCATTTTATATATATATTGGCGTCAAATGCTCTGATTGTTTCTTCATGGTATATGAATTCGTTTATGGAGCTGCCTATGTGACATGGGGGGATTATTTTGTTATAAACAGTGCCCAGCCCTTATTACAAATTTGTTTTGAGTCTATATATTGATTCTAATTATCACAGGTGTCTGAGATTGATTACAATGATCCAAAGAGCCCTAAGACACAATACCATCCATGAGTTTCATTGAAAAACTAATAATTAAATGTTTATGACACTTAAATCCAATGTGCATAATAAATTGGAACACGGTGTATTGTTTTTATATATTTTTTTATAGTCACTATATTTATACTATATGTCAATTTGACATTTTATTTTTCAGCACGTGTGCACTTTATTTCATATGATGCGACACATATATATTTTGTGTTTGAATTCACACGACTTCACAGTCTAGTTTATATTAATATCATCTGTCACATTTATTATTCATATTTTTTTTCATCATTGGTTTGACATGTATTTCATACATTTAAGTATATACTTATTTATATTTTTTTATTTTTCAACAAGTAGCTAACATACACGCATTATCAGTCTCACATTTAGATTTACTTTTGTATTATTAATCTCTTTTTTCCTGTTAGATTCTTAAATATTGCCTTATGATTATATACACAGTATTATCATATTGTCAGCTCTGTGTCCTGCACTCTATCTCTCGGCCCCACTGTTTGGGTCAGTTGTGCGCATGTGCGGGTTGCTCCTCCCATGGACTTTACTATTGGGCCGCATGGGGGTGTGTGTTCAGGGACGCTCGCCTCTCAGCTGTTCACATATTCTCATGCTGGTCGGCTTAGTTGTGAAGACCGCAATCATGGTGGGGTCAGCTGTGCATGCGCTGAGTCCCCTGGCTCGGACGTGGGCAAGGGGGAGGGACTACATGACGCATTACTCTTGATGCTCCAGGCGTACTAGTGTTATTGGTTCTGTCACATGTCAGCCATACTCCATTCAATTGGGTGTTATCCCATTTATATAGTGCTAGCTTACTTTCTCATACCACGCCTCCTGAGGAAAACTAATTGAAAACGTGCGTCGAGGCGACCAGGCACACTTCAGACATTCAGTGTAGGTGAGCTTCTTGCCATTTTGGTGCTTCAGTTTGGGAGGGTTTCCAACTGTTATTGCTTGTATTCGGCTTTGTTCATAGTCATTTGCAGTCTTTCTTTATATACATTTTTATTACATGTAGTACCTTCATTCACAGGCTATATAGTGTTTTCATAAATTATCTAAATTTTCTGCATTTCTATTAGCAATTGAATAGTACTTATCTATGTATAAATTTGCCCTTACCCAGATACTTTGTTTTATTTTTTTTAGCTCATATCCTATTGTTACTACCTTTTGGTGGATAATGCTGTGTGCATACTGGTTCTGTTTTGGTGATCCATCATTTATTTTTATGTTTCGTATTTTAATTGATCTAATAAAAATATACTTTTATTCTGCATATACAGTTGTGGTTTTATTACTGCTTTGGGGTCTGATTTTGGTTGCATAAAGTAACCCATGTCAGATTTTAAAAAATCTGCTTCGTCCTTAAGGCCAAAACAGGCTCAGTCCTGAAGTGTTTTAAAAAAAAAAAAAAACAGGTCAGTCATCATCTGCGGGCTTCTCCTTACTCAGACTCCATCAAGGAATTCCAATGAATTCTGTGGGACAATATGCCAACCAGTTTCATACCCTAGCCACCGAGTTGTAATGCATTAACAAGTCTCATGTGGGATGAATTAACAGGTGGGAATTTACCTGCTTTATTAGGCAATTTAATCTCCTTAGCCAGCCGTATTAACATCCGATTTCACAATAGGCAATGTCAAATGGACCACGTCTGTCAAGTACCTTGGCTGGCACCCCCTTTTCAGAAACCTCCACTAGCCCTGCTCCTGCTTATCCTGACAAACCTATACAGGTGGAAATTCTTAAACGCTCTTTAGAGGAACACCGAAGAAGGTGTACAAATAATCTATGTTTGAATTGTAGAGGCAAGATAAATTTTCTAATTGATTGTCCGGTGAGGCCGGAAAACTCCAATGCCTCGTGCAAGTAGGAAAGGCTACCCTAGACAAAGAATCTAGCTCTCAAAGAGTAACTGTAACTATGTATCTGTCTAGCCCTGGAGCCCAATTCCTTGTCCAAGCATTTCTTGATTCTGGCTCTGCAGGAAATTTCTTTTGTCAATCTCTAGTCTCCCATTATTAGATCCCTGTGCTGCGGTAGGACATGCCTCTTTCCTTTGCCTCTATGAATGGGAAATTATTTCTGGAAATCATCCAATAGGTTACAAACTCCATCTCTATGCAAGTGAGAGAACTCCAACATAAACAAATTTGCTTTTATGTTTTGAAGAATTCCCTCAGTCTTCTTCTCCTGGCCATACCCTGGTTACAATAAAACTCTCTAGTTAATGCTTGGACTTCTAGTTAGGTAACCCGATGAGGTGAAACTTGCCACCAACAATGTCTGTCTGTCATCTGTCCCCCTAGGCCTCGAACTGTGGAACAAGTTTTGAATGGCTTGCTGAAAGTTTATATCAGATTTTCAGATGTCTTCTGTGAAGTGGAGACCCCTTCTATCCACAGACCTTAAGATTGTGCCATTGAATTGAGACCCAACTTCACAACCCCTCAGGGTAGGGTATATTCATTGTCCATTCCTGAGACTGAAGTAATGTCTCACTATATCAGGGATTTATTTGCAAATCCTCATCTCCTGCTGGAGCTTTCTTCTTTTCCTTGGAGAAGAAATATGGTACTTTATGACCCTGTATTGACTATTGAGGGATCAATGAGATCAATCATCACTAATTCCAATGCTTTTAAAAAAAATAAATAAATAATAATTACATTTTCAAAATAGAAATTTACAAAAGTCTAAAACTGACAGCATACACCTAAAAACAATTTGAGGTACAATGCAGGTGAAATAAAAATCGGAGAAATAACCAATACGGTAGTACAGAATAACACAGTACACTGTTAGGAATTCAAATAGAATTGGCATAGAATATATGTTAACATAGAAAGTTGGGTATTAAACCAAGAGGAATATGGGGTAACAGGGAATAGGTTATGTAAAGTTAGTACAGGGTACAAAGCAAAGTGAGGATGAGAAGTATATGGCAATCAGTTTTTTAGCAGGAAAATATAAAGGTATTCCTGACACATTGTTAAACATTGTAGCAGTTTAGTGAGTCACAGTAGTGCATACATTTTTCAAAAATAAACCAGCATGTCATAGAAAAGCATTTATCTGGGCAATCGCGATCTGAGTATCCACCACTGTAACCAAGGCTTCCAAAAATTTCAAATCTTTTTGACCGATTGCAGGCAGCAAAGATTTTCACTAATCCTGATTTATATGGCGCTTACAGCATAGTGGACCCACACTGTTGCTGAGTGGTCCAAAGTCCTGTTTTCAGATGAAAGTAAATTTAGCATTTCATTTGGATATCAAGGTCCCAGAGTTTGGAGGAAGACTGGGGAGGCACTCAATCGTCAAGTAGTTACACAGTGGTTCACAGTAGGAGCAAGGAACGACGGAGCTGCGGTGCTGACAGCTGATCTTTCAAAACAAATGATAAGAGGCTGTGAAGGCTCAGTGGTGCTTGTGTACTACTAATCCTTTATAGCTGCCAATCAGCTGTTTTGAAGTAACAGCGACGAGCAGCGCTGCTCCGTCGAGCGCCCCACATCTCACACACACATTAACCCCCCCCAAACATGCAACCGCACCACACAGAGACCTCAACACACAAAACCACGCAAGCACACATCTTACCTCCATGTTTGGGGGGGTTCGTGTGTGTGGGGGCACTCGACGGAGCAGCGGTGCTTGCCGCTGATCCTTCAAAACAGCTGATAAGCGTCTGTGAAGGGTCAGTGGCGCTTGTGTACCGCTGATCCTTCAATGCCACCAATCAGCTGTTTTGAAGGAACAGCTGCGATGACTGCTGTTCCGTTGAGCACCGCTGCTCCTGTGAACAGCGGCGAGCACTGCTGCTCCTTCGCGCACCCCCACACACACAAACCCCTCCCAAACATGCAACCGTGCTGCACACAGACCCCAACACACACAACTCCCCCCCCCCACAGACACACACACAAACAAACCACTCCCACACACACACACACACACACACAACTTACCTGCATGTTTTGGGGGGTTTGTGTGTGTATGGGGGGCGCTCGATGGAGCACCAGTGCTCGCCGCTGATCCTTCAAAACAGTTAATAAGCGGCTGTGCACCGTCAATTTACCATTCCCAGGTTATATAATTTCTGATCAAGGTCTTTAAATGGATGCAGCCAAACTATCCGCGGTACTCAATTGGCCTCGTCCCCAATGACTCAAACTCATACAGTGATTTTTAGTATTTGACAAATATTATTGGCAATTCATTTTCTCATTTTCCTTCTTTGGTGGCACCTATCTCTACTCTTTCCATAACAGGTGTTACTGCAAAAGATTTGAATACTGTGGCAAACTCTGCTTTCCTCAGTTTAAGACAACTCTTCTCCTCTGCCTCGGTTCTTCATAGACCAGAACCCAGTAAATCTTTTGTTCTGGAAGGGGACGCTTCATCAGTAGGATTGGGAGCTGTTCTTTCTCTGAAAGGACATAAAGGTAAAACAGTTTCCTATGTTTTTTTTCTCCAAAACGTTCTCCCCATCCCAGAAATAATATGGCATCGGTAATTGTGAACTCTTGCCCATCAAGTTGGCCCTCGAAAAATGGAGACATTTCTTGAATGGAGCTCATTATCCTATTGATATCTGCACTGATAAATAACCTATGAAAATGTACTTTACCTTCAGACAGCACATGCTTAAATCCTTATCAAGCACTGTTCTATTCTCAATTACATTTTTTCCTGCATTACCGACTATCAGATTAGGATGTTAAGGTCAATGCCTTATCTCATTCCTTTGATGATCAAGTCCTGGAACCATAATACATCGTAGACTCCAGTCGCATTCAGATGGTGGCTCTGGGTGAAGTTTTTAATATGCTTCTTGGAAATACTTTTTTTCCTTCTAACGTTAGAAAAATTCTCCATTGGGGTTATTATTCTAAGTTCACTGGACACCCTGGAATAAAGAAAACTCTGGATCTATCCTCTCATCCCTATTGGTGGCCTTTGTTCTCCCGGAACATTAATGATTATGTTGCAGCTTGTTCCACTTGTGCACAAAACAAAGCTTCACATTAAAGACCTGTCAGGTTGCTTCATCCTTCGCCTACTCTGACTGTCCTTGGACTCACATTTCTTTGGATTTTATTACTGACTAACCAAGTTCCTCGGGCAGTAACATGATCTGGGTCGTTGTAGACCATTTCTTGAAGGTGGCACACATTATACCTCTACCTGGCCTCCCGTTGGCGACTCTTTTTTTTATTGAATATGCAGTTTATTTTGCCTGCATGGACTCCCTAAACATATTGTATCCGACAGAGGTGTGAAATTCACTTCTAAGTGCTGGAGAGTACTCTGTAACAAACTTGGCAAAATATACAGTACTGTGCAAAAGTTGTAGGCAGTTGTGGAAAAATGCTGCAAAGTAAGAATCCTTTCAAAAATATAAGTGTTAATAGTTGTTTTTTTTATCAATTAACAAAATACAAAGTGAATTAACAGAGGAGAAATTAAAATCAAATCAATATTTCATGTGACCACACTTTGGCTTCAAAACAGCACCAATTCTTCTAGGTATACTTGCACAAGTTAGTTAGGTAAAGTTAGACTTCTCGTCAGCCTACCACCATCAATTCCATTGTCAAGAGCAATGCACCAACTAAGCTCTGGAGAACTTCCTCAGAAACTTTGTGTCCCCTTTCAAGATGATTGGATTAATCTTATTCCATGGGCAGAGTTTGCTTATAATAACAATCCAGGTGAATCTACTCTTCATCTCCTTTCTTTTAGGTGTGTGGTCAACATCCATGTGCTTCTCTACCAGTTTCCACTCAATCTGAAGTCCCAGCAGCCAACATCGCTCATGATGATTTTTTTGCGTAACTGGCAAAAGGCAAGTTAATAAATAAAGCTGTTACTCGCTTTAAGAATAATGCTAACAAAAAGCACAGGAGTCCTCCTCAGTTCCATACAGGAGACAAGGTTTAGCTATCCTCCAAATATTTTTATCTGAAGATCTATTGTTTCAAGTTATCTCTTCTATTTTTAGGTCCCTATGTTGTCTTAAAACAAAATGAATCCAATATCTTACGAACTTCGTTTTCCTATTCTTCTGCATATTTTCAATTCTTTTCATGTATCGCTCCTCAAACCTCTGCTTCTTAATCCACCCATCTTTCCTTGGTATCCTCCTACTTTGCACAGTGCCTGAGCAATTAGGTTAGTTAGTAGTTCATTTCTTTGACCAATGACCTTTTGTATTGACGTTGCCAAGCCTGACCAAACTTTGACCACGTTTTGTCTGACTCCTGCCGTAACCTTCTACCCATCTATTGTTATGCCAAAACCCTGCCTGCCTTGAACTCCGACTTGTCTTACCATGACTGACTGTCTTCCGCCTGCCTTAACATCTGCTATTTTTGATTATGCACTCGCCTGCTGGTTTCTGCTTTATACTCTGTTCACGTCAGCCATTGCCAATGGAGATTATTCTTGGTGTAGTGACCTGGGGAATCCCTAGCAGCCAAGTCCACATCTCCATATGGAGGTTAAAAGGTGAATACCTGGGGATCCCTTAGACTCTGTACCCTGGTTTAGCACCACACCAAATCAGTGGGCACACCACCCTCTATTGGCCTCGTGCTGCCAACATTGCTTCAAACTGTATTTGGCTGTAAAAAGTTTAATGATTGCTCCATGTAATTCGATCTAAACAAGCAACTATTGTCATGCTACAGCCTCAATTGGCGCTTGTTTACTGGCACATCTGATGGTGTAAAAGGCTATTAGTAGAAAACGGTACCTTTTGTTCTTAAAGCTACCATAATGGTCTCTTTAATCTTTTAAAAGTGGACCCAACATATAACATCACAGTGCAAGTGTTGTAGGTTTGAGTCCTAGAGCCCTGTTTAGTCATTCTATTTCATTCAGCTCAGGTTTCTTTTTGTCCATGGAAGGTGGCATATATCTATTGCACCACAAAGTCAAGATTTCAAGGCACCAATGGCCGCAGTATTCTCCAAATCTAATGTGAGATACTCTCTCTGGGTAGTGTGCTATTGAATAATTTTGTGGAATTCCTGCTACTTCTGAAGCTTAGTCTTTGGGATTTTCCAACATTCTCTTCTTTAGTGAATAGTTTAGTATTAAGTTCTACAACTTTTCTATAAGGAAATGCTAGAAAAACTTGCTGAGGTGCCTTAGTGTTCATTCCTCATCCTCCCCACTAGAACTAGCTTGTTCAAATTGTGGTGAAGGAGTAAATGACAGCAAATTACATTAATTTAAAAAATCTGGTGGAGCGCAAAGGTATTTTGTATATAGAATATAAGCGTTCAAGCGTAGCATTTTCATTTTAAATTGTCCTTGAAATAGGCCCCTGTGCCCCTAAAGTATTCCAATCTGGTTCTCTCAGCCATTTTTTTTTTCTTTCTTCATTTCACTTAAAAAAATATATTTACTTCTTTAGGTATACATCCAATATGGTCCTTTTTTCTTTATTAGGTTCACACAATGCTGGATTATTGTATAGAATATTGTCATTTATAGTTCTGGTATCTCAATTAATGGCTGTTAGAGCACAAGTCAAGTGCTTTATTTGAGTATGTAACATCATACAAGATGATTAATACAATTTTGCATTCTTTGCAGTATGAAAATAGTAAGACCTTTAGCTTCTACTTTGTAAGCACTCACTTCAACCTAATCTATATGTGCTAGTTTTTTTAAATTTTTTATTGCTTTTAAAGTAAATCAAGATTGTGGAGTCTCAGCACAAATAGTGCATGTGATAGATCACATTCAATAAAAGTTTCACATGTACAAAGCTGCTCTGTGCAATATGTTGATTCTGCATTTGCTAGTAAAGCTATTTATTATGTTTATTACCTGAAATATATTACTACTAACTTAAAAAGAAGTAAAATTATGTATTTTTTACTGTAAATGATTTTGGAACTCACATTACACATCACATTATGTTTCGTTTTTTTTATGATTTATATTATTATAATAGATTACATTAACAAACATACCATACTGACCCTTTAGCCTCCCTTAGGTAATTAAAAACACATACACCCCCTAATGCATCTTTTTTGGTGTAACTTACATATCACAGTGCATAACTGTTAAGTACTTCTCCCCGATCCAGTGACAATTTCCTGCTCGCAGCCGTGGCTCCCCTGCTTCTAGTCATGTCGATTCCCATAGCAATTGACATGCTTTTATGAAAGTGGGCCTGGTGGGCTATTTAAAGAAAAATCTGGTCTGCATATCAGCTGTGATTTTTATCCCCCCCCCCTCCATTATCTTGTGAGGTTATTTGTAAGTTTAATGTTTTCTTACAGAATAAACCTCTTTGTCCTTATTTAATAATGGGCTTTAATATGGTTCAGGGTGACTCCCTGGCTCTTTTAAAGGACGGGTGTCGCGAATAATTTTTTTTTTATATAAATTGGATTTTAGTGTGTTATTAAAATAAATGTTATTTATTTGTGTGTTTGTGTTTTACTTTTTTATTTTTTCAAACTTTCACTTCACTATGGGGGCTGCCATTTTTTTTTTCATTTCTGTATTTAATGACACATACAGAGATGGAATACGGCACATACATCCCCATAGAGAATGCGAACGGGAGCCGTTCCATTCACTATGGTGTACACCGTCTGTGTGGGAACGGCGCATGCGCCGCTCCCACACAATCCAAAAGGAAGGTTTTCGGCCGAGCGACATCCGGCGCCATTTTCATGTGGACCGGAAGCCGCGGCCAGACAGTAAGATGACTACTTCCGGTTGCGGCTTCCGGACATGTGATTAGAAGCAAGTACTAGGAGCGGAGCGAGCGGACGGAGCGAAGGGAGCAGCGGCGGCGGCAGGAGCAGGTAAGTTATGTCTGTGTTTGTTCGTGTTTTACTTTGTGATTACCACTGTATGTAAGCCTACTACACTGTGCACTTGCTCAAAAAATGGCGGCACACAGTGTAGTAGGTTTGAACATTCAATCCCCTCCTTTCTCCTGGCACTAGCCAGGATAAGGGAGGTGGGATTCTGTGAGCTCACTAGAGCGTGTGTCTACACCAATTTTGCAGCATAAAGCAATGTGGTTGCTTTACCACATGCCAATGCTGCAATTTTGGGAATTGCTCCCTCTAGTGACCAGCACAGGGAAATGTTATAAATTAGAATCTAATTTATAATATTTCCTGACTTGTGAAAAAATAAAAAATAAATAAGACAATGTCTAATCATGTATATACTAACTGTTAAACTAAAAACAACAAAAAAATAAATTCTACCGACACATTCCCTTTAAGAAAGTCCAGGACGATGTCCACATTGCAACAGCTACAGCCATATATTTACTTCTCCTTGGCGTCCCCTGGCTATTGGCTGGCACTGCGTCCCTCCTTCACTGTGGTCTCCATCGCCGTAGCTCTCCTCCTGCCTCTTGGTTAATTCCTAGTGCACACATGCGCTGATGTGACTTCCCTTATAGGGCCAGTGCACGCTATAATATCCACCCAGCTTTTCTTGGATATAAAGGGACCTCCCTTTACTGGACAGATTGCCAGCACTATTAGGTTTCTTCCTAGCCTAGTGATACCATGCACTATACTTTGTTTGGATTTCCTGTAACTAACCTCTGCTTGATTTTTGTTTTCTGCTCCGACCTTTTGCTAGGTGCCTGAGACAAATTTCCGCCGCCTGCCCGGACTTTTGGCTCTATCAATAGTGTGTGCCATCTGTCCTGAATTTTGCTATACCTGACCTTGCATACCATCTGCTGTTTCTGTACCACACGTGTTATTCTCGTCCGTTTCCATGGGAGACTTCTTCAGGGGTAGTGACCTGGGGTTCCCCAGCAGTGAAGTCCAGATCCCTATATAGTGTTTAAATGGTGAATACCAGGGGTTCCCATAGACTCCACTCCCCACTTTATCTCCAGGTCAAATCCCTTAGTGACACAGTGGTTTCACACCATCCTCTGCAGGCCCCATAACAGTGTCACTATCCTCGGGCCCAGTGACTGTTCGCTCAGGCCATTTACCCTGTTGACGTAAACCTGCCTGAAGTTTCCGAACTGGCCCAAAAAATACTTAGGCAATGTGTCTGCCTGGATAAATTGTATCAATTATTACAGAATGTTTCCTTGTTTAAATGCTCTGTCCACTCCAGCTGCTTTTGTGGTGCATCCGCCACCCCCTTAAGCTGCTGCCTTCAGTCCTGGATTGCATCTACCGACTCCCTCTTGCTATGAAGTTGACTCCAAGTGTTGTAGAGTATTCCAGAATCAATGCACGATCCATTATGACATATTGGCACATCAATTAACATTCATCTTGCTGTCTGGTGAGGCGCTGTCCTGGACATAAGAATTATGAGAAAGGAATGATCCCATCATGTTTGACATTCAAGCGTTACTTATAATTTTTTAAAGGTGTTTGAAGAACCTGGTCAGGAATCATTTGCGGCTTTGTCCCTACTCAAATTCCACCAAGGCATCTCTGCAGTAGGACAATATGCAATCCAGTTTCACACTTTAGCCATGGAGTTACAATAGAACAATTAAGCTCATGTCACTATGTTTTTGGAAGGTCTGGCAGGCCGCATGAAGGATCAACTGGTCGGTTGGGATCTACCCGCTACACTGGTTAATCGCATAGACATTTGCTTTCGTGAAAGATAACGAGAAATGGATCTTGTCCATTGGATACCCTGGCTGTGACCCACTTTTCAGAAATGAATTCTTGTTTCCACCCATGAATGTCTAGATAAACCCATGCAGGTGGAAAGAATTAAGCTCTTTGCTGAAGAAGTTCTAAGAAGATGCACCAATAATCTATGTCTGTACTGTGGCGATAAAACACACTTTATTAATGGCTTACCCTTGAGACCGGGGAGCTCCAATGCCTATGGCAAGTAGAAGACGCTACCCTAGGCAGTGTATCTAACAATCAAAAAATGAATGTACCGTCAGTTCGTTTTCCGCTGGAGTTTACTACAAAGTCCAAGGATTTCTGTATTCTTGCTCAACAGGAAACTTTTTCTGCCAATCTCTGGTAACCCGCCATCTGATCCCTGTGCTTCAACTGGACAAGCCGCTTTCTATTGTATCCGTGAATAGGAAATTATTATCTGAAATCATCCACCAGATTATCTAGCCTATCTCCATGCAAGTAGTGTCACGATCACAGGGTAAGTGGATCCACTAGGCCGCTCCGCCGTAGTGGGAAAAGCAGCTGGCCTAGTCACAGTCTATTCAAGAGTCTATACCAGTTCGCAGCTCAAGGGTACCTGAAATAGTCCAGACAGTGACCGAGGCTTCAGCACGGATGGAGGTGGGTGCAGCAGGTTGCGGCAGACGTGGTGGATAACACTGGACGTGGCAGGTGACACTGGAAGTGGCGGATGACACTGGACGTGGCGGATGACACTGGATGTGGTGGATGACACTGGAGCAGTAGGACACGACTCCAACACTAAAAGGCTCAGAAACAAGGACACAGCACGGGATACAGGTAGCAGGGCACAGGTAACAACAGGAACAGGATAACACTAAGGGACCATTTGCAAGACTGATATGGGATTAACTAACAACGCTCAGACAATAAATGAAGGGCAGAGCCCTTTTTATAGTCCAGGATGATCATGGGCTATTTGCAAATTTTACACATGTGTGTGTACTGGCCCTTTAATCCCTTAATGACCGGGCAATTTTGCACGTTAATGACCAAGGATTATTTTTTGTTTTTTCACTGTCGCATTCCAAGAGTCGTAACTTTTTTTTTTATTCCGTCGACATAGCCGTATAAGGGCTTGTTTTTTGCGGGACGAGTTGTATTTTGTAATTGTACCAGTTTTAGATGCTTATAACATATTGATTAACTTTTATTAACTCTATTTTAGGAGAGAATTGAAAATAAGCAGCTATTCCAGCATTAATTTTCACGTTATAAATTTACGCCGTTTACTATGCAGCGTAAATAGCATGTTAACTTTATTCTATGGGTCGGCACGATTACGGGGATACCAAATATGTAAAGGTTTTATATGTTTTTTCTACGTTTGCACAATAAAAACCCTTTTAGAAAAAAATGACTTGTTTTTGCATCGCCGCATTCCAAGAGACGTAATTTATTTATTTTTCCGTCGATGTGGCCGTATGTGGGCTTGATTTATGCGGGACAATGTGTAATTTTCATTAGTACTATTTTGGGGTACATAGGACTTATAGATTAACTTTTATTTTATTTTTTATGGGGGGAATGGGAGAAAAGAGAGAATTTTGACGTTGTTTTTTGCGTTTTCTTTGGACGCCGTTTATCCGGCGGTTTAATTAATGTGTTCATTTTATTGGTCAAGTTTTTACGATCGCGGGGATACCATATATGTGTATGTGTGATTTGTTTTGACACTTTTACTAAATAAAACCACTCTTTGGGCAAAAAAAGTAGTTTTATTTGACTTTGACTGTAATTTTTATTTTATTTTTTCACAAACTTTATTTAACTGATTGACATTTATTTTTAAGTCCCACCAGGGGACTTCACTATGCGATCTGCCGATCGCATATATAATGCTTTGATATACTTAGTACACCAAAGCATTATTGCCTGTCAGTGTAAAACTGACAGGCAACCTGTTAGGTCATGCCTCCGGCATCGCCTAACAGGCAGATGCTCAAGACAGACCTGGGGGTCTTTGTTAGACCCCCGGCTGTCATGGAAACCCGACGGTGACCCGCGATTTGTTTGCGGGGGCGCCGATCGGGTGACAGAGGGAGCTCCCTCCCTCTGTCAAACACATTAAATGCCGCTGTCACTATTGACAGCGGCATTTAATGGGTTAAACTGCCGGAATCGGAGCGCGCTTCGATTCCGGCAGTTGCAGCAGGAGCCAGGCTGTGTATAAGAGCCGTGCTCCTGCCGCTGATCGCGTGGGTACAGTGACAGTACCCGCCCCATCACAGGACGGATATATCCGTCCTCCTGCGCGAACTAGCAGCTGCTGAGGATGGATATATCCGTCCTTCGGCGTTAAGGAGTTAAGGTTTGGCGCGAATGTGCGCGCGCACCCTACGGGACACAGCGGACCAGAGCGGAAGTGAGTGCTGGTGTCTCCTGGGAAGGAGATGCGAGCCAGCGCTAACAGATCCATGGCTCCGGCCGCAGGGGTGTAAGCAATCCCGACGGTCCACGGCAATGGACGCTACAAGTAGGATCACTTTACCATGTATTGATCTCCTTATACCTGCTTAGAAATTCCCTTCTTCTGGGTCTTCCTTGGTTCCAAAAACATTCTCCAATGATTAATTGAACGTCTGCTCAGATAACACGATGGAGTGAAACCTGTCATAAACAGTGCCTGCCTGTCATCCGTCCTCAGGCCTCGGCCTATGGAACAAGTTCTGGATGGTTTGCCTAAACTTTATGTCAGTTATTCAGATGTGTTCTGTAAATGCTAAGTAAGAACTCTTCTACCACACAAATCGTACGATTTGGCAATTGACTTAATATCAAATTCCACTTCTCCCGGAGAAGAGTATAACTTTAATCTGCTTCCGAGACAGCGGCTAGTGTATATATATATATATATATATATATATATATATGTATATATATATCTCAACGAAAACCTGGAGAGGGTTTATTTGCATGTCATCATTTCCTGCTGGAGCAGGCTTCTTCTTCGTCGAGTAAAAGGACGGTACTTTATGGCCCTATATTGACTACCATGGGCTAAATGAAATCACGGTAAAGAACAAGTACCCTTTCCGGTTAATTTCTGAGCTCTTTGACCATTTGCAAGGAGCCAAGATTTTCAGCAAGCTAGATTTATTGGGTTCTTACAATTAGCTTTGTGTCTGTGAAGGGGATAATTGGAAAACCACGTTTTTCACAAGAGATAGACACTTTGAATATTTGGTTATGCCTTTTGGTCTCAGTAATGCTCCTGTTGTCTTCCAAGAACTAGTTAATGACTGTAACATCCACGGCCGCGGACCGTCATTGCTACTCACCCCCCGACGGCTGCAGCCATGGATTTGTGAGTGCTGGCCGGCATCTCCTTCCTAGGAGCAGCCAGCACTCACTTCCGCTCCGCTCTGCTCTGCCCCGCACATGTAAATTATGACCAATTAGCCCATGAACACCCTGGACTATAAAAAGGGCTCTGCCCTTTCACTCCTTGCCTGAGTGTTGTTGTGTATTCCCATGTTAGTCTCAGCAAATGTTCTCTTAGTGTTAGTGTTCCTCTGCCCTTCTATCTGTATCCTATGCTGTGTTTGTTCCTGAGCCTTAAATAGTGTTGGAGTCGTGTGGTGCTACATGTCACACCTGCTGTGATACACCACGTCTGGTGTCCTCTGTCACACCCGATATCGTCCGCCACGTGTGGCTTTATCTACCTTCAAGTTTCATCTATGCCTAAGCCTCTGCTACTGTCTGGACTATTACAGGTACTCTTGTACTAGGACTTTGTATAGACTGTTGTTTGGCCAGCTGCTACTCCGCTACGACTGTGCGGACTTGTGGGTCCACATACCCACGGATCGTGACAATGACATATTCTGTGATCTTCTTTACAGCTGTGTTGTGGTTTATTTAGATGACATTCTTGCTTTCTCCCCAGATCTCTATACCCATCGCAAGCAAGAACGTCTTGTCCTGCAACGACTTAGAGAGATCATCTATATGACAAGCTAGAAAAATTTGCTTTTGAGAGATTTAGTCTGCCTTTCCTTGGATATATTATCTCTGATCAAAGATTTTAAATGGATCTAGCTAAATTGTCTGCAGTACTTAAAGAGGCTCTGTCACCACATTATATCGGCGCTGTGATGTAGATAACAGTGTTTTTTATTTTGAAAAAATTATCATTTTTGAGCAAGTTATGAACAATTTTATATATATTCTAATTAGTTTCTTAATAGACAACTGGGCGTTTTTTACCTTTTGACCAAGTGGACGTTGAAAAGAGAAGTGTATGACGAATCAATCAGCGTCATACACTTCTTTCCATTCATGTCCATTTGTATTCACTGCACAGCGTGATCTCGCGAGATCATGCTGTGCTGTCACATACACCCACATTAACTTTACTGAAGTGTCTTGAGAGTCAATAGACATTGCCTCCAGCCAGGACACAATGTCTATTCATACTCCCGGCACTTCGGTAAAGTTTCTGTGAATGACAGCACAGTGTGATCTTGCGAGATCACGCAGTGCTGTGAGTAAGTCCCACACAAACTTTACCGAAGTGTCGGGAGTGTGAATAGACATCGCGTCCTGGCTGGAGGTCATGTCTATTCACTCTCAAGACACTTCAGTAAAGTTAATGTAGGTGTATGTGGCAGCAAAGCGTGATCTCGCGAGATCACGCTGTGCAGTGAAATAAGTGGGCATGAAGGGAGAGAAGTGTATGACGCTGATAGGTCAGCGTCATACACTTCTCTGAACAACGCCCACCTAGTCAAAAGGTAAAAAACACCCAGTTGTCTATTAAGAAACTAATTAGCATAAATCTAAAATTGCTCATAACTTGCTCAAAAATGATAGTTTTTCAAAATAAAAAAACACTGTTGTTATCTACATTACAGCGATCACATTATGTAGGAGATAGGGCACTTATAATGTGGTGACAGAGCCTCTTTAAGTGTCCTTGTCCCCAAGAACTCAAACCCATTCCACGTCTTCTGGGATTTGCCAACTACTTTCGACAGTTAATTACACTTTTTTTTTTTTTTTGGTTACACCCATCTAAGCTCTCACCGGGGTTCAATGATAAAGTTTGGATTCCTGAAGTCGATTCAGCTTTCCTCAGTCTCAAACAGGCCTTCTCCTCTGCCTCTGTTCTTCATAGTCCGAACCCTAGTAAACCATTTATCATGGAAATAGATGCCTCTTCAGTAGGAGTAAGCTCTGTCCTTTCCCAGAAAAAAGACAATGGGAAAAACCTTTCCTGTGGATTCTTCTCCAAGACCTTCTCCGCTGCCGAGAAAAATTGTGGTATCGGAGATCGCAAACTCCTGGCCATTAAATTGGCTGTTGAAGAATGGAGATATTTACTACAAGGAGTTCATCATCTCTACACTATCTATACTGACCACAAACATTTATTTTATCTACAAATGGCACATTGACTAAACCCTTGTCAAGCACGCTGTGCTCTGCTCTTCACACTATTCAATTTATTCCTCCATTATCGACCTTCTGACAAAAACAGCAAGTCTGATACCTCATCTCACATCTTTAAAACAGAAGATCAGGATCCTATTGTAAAGGATCTGCCAGACACAGCTTCTGTGTCGACACCCGTGGTTAGTCAGTCTGCACCTGCTCCTAAGTCTGATCGAGTGACCCCTCCTTCTGCCAATCAGGCTGGGGAGCTGAGGAGTGGGAGAGCCTATCACAGCCTGGCCGGACGGAGCTAGCTCCCGCCCTCTGTCTATTTATACCTTCACTTCCTGCTCCTCCTTTGCCTGTGATTCTCCTGTTTCCTGGCTCTGCTGCTGCTGCTGCTTGAACTATTTGTCCCTGCTTCATATTGACCCTGGCTTACTGACTACTCTCCTGCTCTGCGTTTGGTACCTCGTACACTCCTGGTTTGACTCGGCTCGTTCAGTACTCTCCTGCTCTGCGTTTGTTACCTCGTACACTCCTGGTTTGACTCGGCTCGTTCACTTCTCTTGTTACTCATGGTGTTGCCGTGTGCAACTGCCCCATTTCCCTTAGCTTCTGTGTACCCATGTCTGTTTGTCTGTCGTGCACTTATTGAGCGTAGGGACCGTCGCCCAGTTGTACGCCGTCGCATAGGACGGGCCGTTGCAAGTAGGCAGGGACTGAGTGGCGGGTAGATTAGGGCTCACCTGTCTGTCTCCCTTCCCCGCCATTACACCTATATCTCATTATTGACCCCAGTCGCATTTTGTCCCAGCTTCAGCCGAAGTTCTCAATATTACTCATGGAATGACTTTTGTTCCTTTTAGTCAAAGGAAACAAATACTCCATTTGGGTCATTCCTCGAAGTTACGGGACACCCTGATATTCGAAAAACACTAGATCTAGTTTCTTGTCTATACTGGTGACCTTTTATGTCTTGGTACCGTAAAGATTATGTGATAGCATGCTCCATTTGTGCTCAAAATAAAACTTGACACCAAAGGCCTGCTGGATTGCTGCATCCTTTGCCTATACCTGACTCTTCCTGCACTCATATCGCACGGGATTTTTTTTACTGATTTACCAAATTCCTCTCACTGTACTGTAATAGTAGGTTGGTGGGGAGAAAAAAGGATCTATATCGGCGCTGCTGTGTGGTCCAAGTCAGTGGAGAAACGAGTAGTCTCTTGTAATATTGATGAATATTTATTGCAGTAGCAATGCGTTTCGACGCCGAACTGGCGTCTTCATCAGGCCTGATGAAGACGCCAGTTCGGCGTCGAAACGCGTTGCTACTGCAATAAATATTCATCAATATTACAAGAGACTACTCGTTTCTCCACTGACTTGGACCACACAGCAGCGCCGATATAGATCCTTTTTTCTCCCCACCAACCTACTACACATCAGCGCTTACCCTCGGAAACCGGTTTGGATCTGGCAGCAGCACTCGTGGTTATTATCCGCTTTTACCCTACGGCAATCTGGTGAGCATGGTCTTTTATTCCTCCATCAGCCTACCCTACTGAATTACACTATGTGGCGCCGTGGTCTTTTTTCTATACCCCACTGTACTGTAATCTAAGTCATAGTTTACAATTTTCTACAAGAGGGCACACTTAATTCCTCTGACTGGCCTTCATTCTGCTAATTGCCTAGCTACAGATGTAGACGTAGCCATCTTTATCTTAACTTTTAATGCATTAAATAAACATTCAATGGCTTTTGTTGTGTGATATCACGTAGCAGCAAGTTATCAGAGTCAAGATAAAGATGGCTACTTCCATACTCTCTTGATCAAACACATTTTACGTCTGCATGAACTTCCTGAGCATATAGTATCCGATAGAGTAGTGCAATTCACTTCAAGATTCTGGAGGGCACTCTGCAATTTTTTTTTAATGTTTTGTTTGAGTTTTCATTTGCCTACCTCCCTTCAAGAAAAACACAGAAAAATAGCGCAGCATTCCTCCACAGTTTTACCCTGGAGACAAGGTCTGGCTATCTTTCAAACACATCAGTTTGAGGACCCCGTTTAAGTTTGCTCCTCGCTTTTTGGTTCCTTATGTTGTTTTGAAACAGATCAATCCTTTCTCCTAGAAATTCTGTCTCGCCCAGTCTTTAACTGGTTCCCGACCGCTGGCTGTATTTTTACGGCCAGCGGTCAGGGTCCTTAAAACCCGAGCCATAGAGTTTTTACGGCTCGGGTTTTAACTTGCTGCCCGAGCGATCGGGCAGCTGAATGTCGGGTCTCCGGCTGTCAGTGACTGCCGGGCACCCTGAGGAGAAGACAGAAGCAGCTTTCGCTGCTTTTGTCTTCTCTGATCTCTTTTACACAGGGCTCAATGAACGCTGTGAATAGGAATAGAGGCAGCGGCTGCGCCGCTGTCTCTATTGCTCCCGGTGATCATGTGACTGGTCAAATGATCGCCGGGTGCTGTTACTGACAGACTGATGCTGGGTCTATGTAGACCCAGCACAGCTCTATTAGTGACAATTCTCACTATGAGAGGGCTGATTTCCCCTGTAACTGGGGCAGTTACAGTGGAAAAACATGGTGTAAAACAAAGAAAAATATATATACACTACCGTTCAAAAGTTTAGGGTCACTTAGAAATTTCCTTATTTTTGCAAGAAAAGCACAGTTTTTTTCAATGAAGATAACATTAAATTAATCAGAAATACACTCTATACATTGTTAATGTGCTAAATGACTATTCTAGCTGCAAACGTCTGGTTTTTAATGCAATATCTACATAGGTGTATAGAGGCCCATTTCCAGCAACCATCACTCCAGTGTTCTAATGGTACATTGTGTTTGCTAACTGTGTTAGAAGGCTAATGAATGATTAGAAAACACTTGAAAACCCTTGTGCAATTATGTTAGCACCGCTGTAAACTGTTTTTCTGTTTAGAGGAGCTATAAAACTGTCCTTCCTTTGAGCTAGTTGAGAATCTGGAGCATTACATTTGTGGGTTCGATTAAACTCTCAAAATAGCTAGAAAAAGAGAGCTTTCATGTGAAACTCAAGAGTCTATTCTTGGTCTTAGAAATGAAGGCTATTCCATGCGAGAAATTGCCAAGAAACTGAAAATTTCCTACAACGGTGTGTACTACTCCCTTCAGAGGACAGCACAAACAGGCTCTAACAAGAGTAGAAAGAGAAGTGGGAGGCCACGCTGCACAACTGAGAAACAAGACAAGTACATTAGATTCTCTAGTTTGAGAAATAGACGCCTCACAGGACCTCAACTGGCAGCTTCATTAAATAGTACCCGCAAAACGCCAGTGTCAATATCTACAGTGAAGAGGATGCTGGCGTTCAGGGCAGAGTGGCAAATAAAAAGCCATATCTGAGACTGGCTAATAAAAGGAAAAGATTAATATGGGCAAAAGCACACAGACATTGGATAGAGGAAGATTGGAAAAAAGTGTTATGGACAGACGAATCGAAGTTTGAGGTGTTTGGATCACACAGAAGAACATTTGTGAGACGCAGAACAACTGAAAAGATGCTGGAAGAGTGCCTGACGCCATCTGTCAAGCATGGTGGAGGTAATGTGATGGTCTGGGGTTGCTTTGGTGCTGGTAAAGTGGGAGATTTGTACAAGGTAAAGGGGATTTTGAATAAGGAAGGCTATCACTCCATTTTGCAACGCCATGCCATACCCTGTGGACAGCGCTTGATTGGAGCCAATTTCATCCCACAACAGGACAATGACCCAAAGCACACCTCCAAATTATGCAAGGACTATTTAGGGAAGAAGCAGGCAGCTGGTATTCTATCTGTAATGGAGTGGCCAGCGCAGTCACCAGATCTCAACCCCATAGAGCTGTTGTGGGAACAGCTTGACCGTATGGTACGCAAGAAGTGCCCATCAAGCAAATCCAACATGTGGGAGGGGCTTCTGGAAGCATGGGGTGAAATTTCTCCCGATTACCTCAGCAAATTAACAGCTAGAATGCCAAAGGTCTGCAATGCTGTAATTGCTGCAAATGGAGCATTCTTTGACGAAAGCAAAGTTTGAAGGAGAAAATTATTATTTTAAATAAAAATCTTTGTTTCTAACCTTGTCAATGTCTTGACTATATTTTCTAGTCATTTTGCAACTCATTTGATAAATATAAGTGTGAGTTTTCATGGAAAACACAAAATTGTCTGGGTGACCCCAAACTTTTGAACTAGTGTAAAGTTCCCCAAAGGTCTTTTTTTTTACCTTTGAGGGACAGACCATAGTAATAAAAAAATAGTAAAGGGGCAAAAAAAAATTAATAATAAATACACATAAAATACCCACCCAAAAAAAAAATTCCCCCTCGCCAATCATTGTTGTAACGCTAGTGCTGCGCTGACCCAATTACCATGTAATATATTAAAATTTATGGTAGACAATGACGATCACAAATAAAATTCAAATTTTAGGGTAAAACTATGTTATTACCAAAAAACAATAGCTGAAACGTAAAAAGCTTATTTTTTTTACTATTATTTTCAAACTTTAAGAATAAAAATTCTAAAATAGCAAAAACAATGTGTATAAAAATGATTAAAAAAAAGAAAGCTGCATTGTATATGGAAAAAACATTGCAAAAATCACGTCGTTAGCCCAACAAATACAAAAGTTATGGTCATTTAACTAACGCATGCTTAAAATGGCTAAACGGTGTCTGGTCGTGAAGGCTCAAAATAGCCCGGTCTTGAACTGGTTAAAGATCCCCAATTATATTCACGTGCATGAAAGTAACTGAAGGGTTAAGTAGTTTTCCCTGTATATTTCGGGCTATGAGAATGAGACAAAGTATTAAGGATTGGTTTGTTTTTTTTACGTGGTCTGTAACACCCCAAGGAAAGTTTAAAGTTCAGTTATTTAAACCTTAT
Organism: Rhinoderma darwinii; assembly: GCF_050947455.1. Taxonomy (NCBI): domain Eukaryota; kingdom Metazoa; phylum Chordata; class Amphibia; order Anura; family Rhinodermatidae; genus Rhinoderma; species Rhinoderma darwinii. Next base: position 103,995,782 of record NC_134692.1, on the reverse strand, counting down.
CTATAAGGTTTAAATAACTAAGTTAGCTGTGTAAAGTTAGGTTTTAGAATTATAAATACAGCAGAATTTTGGTTCCTTTCAAAATTTTGTCTTGCTAGTTCTACAAGTATAGGTTTGAGATAGGAGGGGTTGTGGGGTAAAAGAAGTGGAAGCTGATTAGAGTACGTCGAAGTGTTAGAAGGAATGTAAATAGCAATTGAGATGACAATAGTATTGAGATGGCAAAACTAAAAAGTGCTCTCTCTTGTGACCGAAGGACAAAGTTATTGATATTGTCTCAACCATAATCTCATCATACTCCCACACACTGATAGTGAAATTCTACAACAAGCTGAGACCAAGTATTTGTCTACATGAAAGATAGTTTACAAATGTGGACTGCTGGAAATGCAGCGCCAGGGATAATGTGTCTTCACCAGTGGTGGTGCTAGACTAGACTCACCCAGTGTGATGTTTCCCTCCTTGCATTTTCACATGTTCTAATCTAACGTTGTAGTGTCTTGAACCGAGCTACATTGCTCCTGCTGGGTTTAAAAGTATGGGAGGAAGAAAATTAAAATACAGATAGAACATACAGATGAAAATTCTGACCCTCCGCATGATTGCCTAAAATTTATAAAGGGTGGGACAAAGTATGTTGAAAACGTATGTACAGACCCAATTCCTAATGCATATCTTAAGTGTTTTGTAGATTGATCCAGGAACGATCAAGATGGAGAATACAAAACTGAATATGCCGTGGTAACCACCAATGCCTTAATGAAATTGTGTATAGGTATAGTGTACCTGCGGTGCTTGAAAGTGACAGAGCTACACATTTATTTTGTCACTTTTCTAGGCCATTTCATATACCAGATGGACAAACATTTTTCCCCAGATAGAGTTGTAGCAATACGAGACACACCTATCCCAGCCACTCCCATTTTTCTGGGACTGTTGGAATACTGAAAGGAATGGAAACTAGGGGCGTCCTGCCTCCTACAGCCCCTGTATGCCTGTCTACCCCACAAGCCATTCCAATTGATGGATGAAGCTCTCACATGTTTTCACCAACTAGTCCTGCTACTGAAAGAATCTCCTGCTTTAGAACTACCCAATTATGAGATTCCCTTCTAAATTTTTTGCCGTGAAAATGGGGGCCACGCACATGGCATCCTCACGCGAAAGCAACGACGACACGTAAATTGACTGCCTCGGCAAAGAAGTGCAGGACACTTCTTTGCAACGTAATTTGAGCCGTTCTTCATTGAAGTCAATGAAGAGCAGCTAAAGATTTACGAGCGTCAAAGACGCCTCGCATAATGCAAGGAGGAGCTTTTACGTCGGAAACGATGCAGCTGTTTTCTCCTGAAAACAGTCTGTCTCTTCAGACGTAAAAGGCACTTCTCGTGTGCACATACCCTAACAGTAAAAAGGGCATCTTAAATACAGTGTGCTATTAAGCAAAGCAATAAAAAAAAAATGCCAAACACAGGTCAGAGAACAGTTCTGACGTCATGTGCGGGTCATAGTGATGCAAAGCGAAAGGTCAAATAAGAATCAGAAAATGAAATAGAAAGTGCAATAATTACAGATCAATATGAGCATTATACAGGGTAAGGACAAAAGACAGAGTACCAATCATTTAAAAAAAAAAATGAATTTGAAGTATAATATGCAATAATAGAAAGAGTGGGGGAAAAGGACCCCCGGATATACGACATTCATGTGTTAGATATTATCCTAAGGACAAATGGGGAGGGACGTATTCTAAAGAATTCTGTGATGACAACAGCATAGGGATGGGAGAAATAACCTTGAAGGTGGAGCACAATCCGCTGAAAGATACAGGGGAATACACAGGAAAATGCTAGGAGAGCGTCCCTGGCGTTATAGCAACCAAAAAGACGTAATTAAGGCTATGGAAGCCGAGGAGAAACATATGCAACCAAATAGACATTATGAAGGCTACGGAAGCTGAGGAGGAACATAACAAAGCACATAGAGGGGAGCGCTGCAGCATACATTTTATGGAAAAGGCAAAGGAGCGCAACAAAAACAGAAAGATACACAGTAAATTCACTGTAGAGTTGCTTTGCTATGCTGCAACGCTTACATGTAACTTCCTGCATCTGAATGTAATTTTACCCCCAGCACTTTGCTCTCCGGCATCGGAGCGCATACCTAGTCCCCTCTATGTGCTTTGATATGTTCCTTCTCAGCTTCCGTAGCCTTCATAATGTCTATTTGGTTGCTATGACGCCAGGGACGCTTAGAATGTGTCCCTTCCCATTTGTCCTTAGGATAATATCTAAAGTATGAATGCCATATATCTGGGGGGCCTTTCTTCCCCGCTCCTACTATTATTGCATATTATACTTTAATTTTGTTTTTAAAACAATTGGTACTCTGTCTGTTGTCCTTACCCTGTATAATGCTTATATTGATCTGTAATTATTGTACTTCCAATTTCATTTTCTGATTGTTTTTTGACCTTTTTTTTTAATCACTTTGATCCTACATGATGTCAGAACTGTTCTCTGACCTGCGTTTGGCGTTTTTTTTCTTATTGTTTTGCTTAACCGCACACTGTATGTAAGGTGCCTCTTTTACTGTTACTCTTTTGGCCTGATGAAGACGCTAGTTCAGCATCGAAACGCATTCCCTTAATATCCTTATCCCACTGCGTTAACAGCTCCTGTTGCCGGTTTGGACCGGGCTGCAGCTGAACATCTAGATTTACTGTTTCAGCTTATATCAGGGTTGTGCCTGAAATTGCACAACCCTCATAGGTAAGCATATCACTGTTCATATCATTCTACATAACTCCCTAGGTGATCTGCACTATGTGGTGCCGTGTATTTATTTTTCTTCTTTCATATATATACCCAATGATGACACACCTGATGCACCATATATTTACTTTTCTACGGCGTCCTCTGGCTCCTGGCCTGCGCCGTGATCCTCCTTTACTACGGTCTTGATTCAGCCATTCAGTTCCACATCAAATTTCTTGGTGACACAGTAGGTTCACACAATCCTTGGTAAAGTCTTACTATTCAAAGGCCCCATGACACACATCAAACGGGGGACTATTATTGATCCACTAGGGGAGCTGGGCTAGTTTGAATCTTGGAGGATTAAAAATGCAACTAAAGATCAGTTTTCTTTTTTACCCAAGGGTATCAGGCACTATTTCCCATATAGATTTCCCTCTAGTTAACGCAAAGATGCTAGAAAGGGTGAAATCAGTCTCCTATGAAATGAGGGGTCTCTCAGACCATTCTCTTTAGAGAAAGTAGGCTTATTAAGGCAGCCATTGAGACTCTGAAAGATAAATCCCCAGTTGATAAACTCCCTATATACAAATTTAGATGTTGTTAAAGGGGTATTCCGGTTGTAACAAGTTATCACCTATCCATTAGATAGCTGATAACTGTTAGATATGTGGGCGTCTGACCGATGGGACCCCACTGATCACCAGATGCTCTGCACTTTCTGTCACTGCCATAGATTTTGATAAGAGCAGCTGAGTGCATGCACGACCCTTGCTCCATTCACCTCCTCCAGGCAAGAGGTCTTGCTGCTGGAGAGAACAACTTTAAGGACGGGTGTCGCGAAAAAAAATATTTTTATATCAATTTGCTTTTAGTGTTTTATTAAAAAATGTTTTATTAATTTTTGTGTTTGTGTTTTACTTTTTTTTATTTTTTAGCTTTTTCTTGTCTATGGGGGCTGCCATTTTTTTTTTCATCTCTGTATGTGTCGATTAACGACACATACAGACATGGAATATGGCACATACAGCCCCATTGTGAATGCGAACGGGACCCGTTCCATTCACTATGCTGTACGCCGTCTTGTGGGAACGGCGCATGCGCCGCTCCCACACAGTCAAAATGGAAGGTCTTCGGCCGAGCGACATCCGGCGCCATTTTCTTGTGGACCGGAAGCCGCGGCCGGACAGTAAGATTACAACTTCCGGTCGCGGCTTCCGGACTTGTGTTCTAATGCAAGCACTTGGAGCGGAGGGAGCGGACGGACCAGAGGGAGCGGCGGGAGCGGCGGCGGCAGGAGCCGGTAAGTTATTTCTGTGTATTTACATGGTTTAGTCTGTGATTACTACTGTATGTAAACCTACTACACTGTGTGTTCGCTCAAAAAATGGTGACACACAGTATAGGAGGTTTGACCGTTCAATCCCCTCCTTTCTCCTGGCACTAGCCAGGATAAGGGAGGGGGGATTCTGTAAGCTCACTAGAGCGAGTGTGTTTTCTCAAATTTTGCAGCATAAAGCAATGTGGTTGCTTTACCACATGCCAATGCTGCAATTTTGGGAATTGCTCCATCTAGTGACCAGCATTGGGAAATGTTATAAATTAGAATCTAATTTATAATATTTCCTGACTCGTGAAAAAATTAAAAAAATTAGAACAATGTTTAATCATTTATACACTAACTGTTTAACTAACAAAAATAAAAAAAAATTACTAGCGACACATTACCTTTAATAAACAACAATGCTATGTCAAGTCTAAGAATTAACTGGGAGTAGTCCCGTTTGATGTTGCTTAATCGCATACCTTGGGTTCAGGATATCAAGGAACCTTTTCATTAATCTCAACATAAAACCTTTAATATTACAGCTAAAAGGTAAGGTTATGGCATGAAATAAGCTTCCTATATCTAGAGCATCGAAACTAGATAGAATAGAAAAATAGATAGAAGATTTATTTTGCCTTAGGTCATTCATTTTTTTGGGTAAGTGCACAAGCATGGATACCACAGTATATATTTAGAACCTTAGAATCCCTGGTAAATTATTTGATCTGGAAAAGGAAAACAGCCATGGATAAAACAAAATGCATTAATACTACATATTAGCCATGCAGAACTTTCACTTCCAGAAGTTTTGTATATACTACTATGCAGGTCAATTTCAACAATTTGTGGGTTTGGAGATTTCAAGGAATAGAGACATCCGGTTCAAGAAATGTAGGGTTCAAGGCGTGTGTCCAGTCCCAACAAACTGATTGCATATCCTCAGGATAGGTCATCAATATGTGATCGGTCAGGTTCAAACTTCCGAAATCCCAGCCGATCAGCTGTTTTAAAGAGGTTGCTGCGCTTGTATGAGCGCTGTTTCCTGTTAATTTATTTTGCTGCTTACACTGTGAATCGTCGACATACTTGTAGCTGCGGTTCACAGTATTACAGCCTTCTCCCATTCACTTCAATGGGAGAAGGATGTAATACATACTGTGAACCGCCGCTACTAGTGTGTCGGCGATTTACAGTGTGAGCAGCAAAGGAAATGAAAGGGAAGCAGCGCTCATATGAGCGCTGTAGCCCCATTAAAACAGCTGGGGTGCCATGAGTTCGACCCCGACCATTCAAATATTGATGGCCTATCCTGAGGATGGGCCATCAATTTTTTGGGACTGGATAACCCCTTTAATAATATTATAATATTCGGTTTGCTGGAGTGTGGGTTTCTAGAGTACAAAAGACCTAAATATATGTTGCTATATAAATTGCAACATAAAATATGGAATATTGATAAGAATATGGAGGGAATACTTTTTGAATGTTATCCCCCTTTGATCCAATTTGTTTATAATGCAATTTGGGTCAGATATTGATTTTAGGTTTTCGTATCATTTTAATATCATTTAAATTAAGCTCATTTTGTAAATGGGAGTTTAAAGTCTTTTGAAGTGCTGCAAATTGAGGTTTCTCTTCCAGCATATGGATATTTGCAATATGCACACATTTTTAACTTGTTTAAAAAATGTAGTAATGGGAGGAGCAGGCATGTGACTGGATGTGTCGGTTCGAAGCTCTGCCCCCCCCCCCCTGCGATGCACTGCTATTCTGCTCTGGACCCAGCCTCTGCTAATTGATGTAGCTCACTGATTAGGCTGGGCTAATGATGCTAAAACTGCTACTAACATTGCTATTGCTGGGATACTGCTGTTACATGCTGCTTCATGCTACTACATGCTTCTACCTCTTGCTAGCTTTAATCCTTTTGGCTCTCTAGCTTTGGTCTGATGGCTTTCCTACACCTTGATATTACTAATAGCTTGCATGTTGAGCTCAGTCAAAGTCTTTATCTGCACTCCAGCTTTGCCTCTCCTCTCTCCATTTTTTTTATTTATCATCGTTGCCTGCACGGTTGCATTCCTATACCCTTGTATAAGTCCAGGATCCTAAGGATTTCAAGACCAGGAGGGGTGAGATCGTTCCTATCAATATCAGAGTTTATCTGTGTATTATATTTTTAAGATCTGATATATGCTGCAGTTGATTTATAAATGTTTTTAAAAAAAATAAAAAATTACAGTCGCTAGTACTGCTGATTATCTCTCCTCAAACTGGACTTTTTTGTTCTTGTCTGTGCTTATTACTCATTGGAAAGTGGTCTGTTCTATCTGTTGCTCCGGTCAGATTATATATTTGGTGCAGATATGCCTCCAAAGAAACATGACAAGGATATTGTTCCACAAAGCAAAGATACAGTGGGGGCTCTAAAGACAAAGCTGGACCTTCTAGGATAAATAAGTTCCTATCCTCCCCCACTCCTGTGACTTCTAGAAGGAAACAGAGTAACCTGGAAGAGCATTGCATTATGGCAGTAGAGGAGTCAGAGAGTGTGCATGGAGAGGGCGAAAGTTATGGCCCATTGTCCGAGACTCCAGCTATGAAGGCAATTATCCAGACTCTTAAAAATCTGGAGGACTCCATGGCGGGCTAACTGTCCAAATAGGGGGAGTACAGGCGTATACGAGTCTTATTAAACATGACCTGTTTAAAATAAGAGAGAGGCTGGAGGAAGAGAAGGAAAGGGTCTCTTCTCTTGAGGATATGGTGACCACTTTAAAATTGAAGATTACAATTTTGGAGAGAGATGTGAAAGATTCTACTAGTAAATTAGTTGACTTGGAGGATAGATCCAGGAAAGCGAACATTCACTGTATTGGATTCCCTGAGGGTATAGAAATAGAAAATTGCTGCGAATATGTTACAAATTGGCTGCTGGAGAGGTTTAGAGAAGCAGTGTTATCCAAAGTCTTTGCTGTGGAAAGGGCTCACACAGTCCCGTTTAAACCCAGACATGAAGGCCAGGCCCCAATATTTATTTTGGTCAAGCTGTTGTGCCCAGGAGACCGGGATATAATTCTAAGTAATGCACGATCAAGGGAGAATATGGTGGTAAACGGAGCCCAGATAATGCTTTTTTCGGGCTACTCAATGGCTACTTCCAAAAATAGGCTTAAGTTCGTTAAAATTAAGAAATGTCTGAGAAAAGCGGAGTTACAATATTCCTTGCTATTCCCGGCAAACTACGGGTGATACATGAGGGGCAATGGATGGACTCTTATGGTTTTCCATAAGAAGAGCTGTTTGTTGCCTCAATGGACTCTATGTGACTGTTCTAAGGAATTGTGATTGCTGGAGAATGTTATAAATAAGATGTGGGTTGGTATGTCTAAGGGATTTAATGGTGGATAAAAATGTGGTCTGGTAAAACAAGATAGGAAGGCAAGAGGGAGCTTAGGTAAACTATATATTATGCAGGCAATGTAGAAACACAAAATGTGGTATTTTGATATTGATTTAGATGGTAGGTGGGGGAGGGGCAATGCTGGGTGTAGGATTTCCCTGTAAAATAGACATTGGTTTCTGGGGGCTGTAGGGAGATGGGGTGGGGGGGGGGGGGCTGGAACTGGCGAACAAGCGATTGAAGGAGTATGAGAATTTTATCATGGAACATTAGGGGGCTGGGCAATAAGTTTAAGAGCTTGTCATTTTTTTATTTAATCCAAAATTATCTGCCTGTGGTGATTTGTTTGCTGGAGACCCATCTTCTTCCTGCGAAGTTCGTTGGTCTATCTAGGGGTTGGGATTCCTATATGTACCACTCAATCTATTCGTCCTTTTCTAGAGGAGTGAGTATTTTGGTCCATAAGAGTATTATGGTTCAGATTCATGAGGTCCTAGTGGACGATGCAGGAAGATTTTTGTTATTACATGGAAGTTTTGACAGAATGGACATGGTATTGGGTTGCTGTATGTACCTCCGCCCTTTGCTTATTTTATCCTGGATAATATTACCCTTTTTCTGGCTAATAAGCCTGGAGTTCCTCTTCTCCTAATTGAGGGCTTTAATAGGGTTCCAGATGTAATAAAAGATCGGCACCGGAGGTCCCCTTTAAAACCTGGTAGAATTAGTCACTCTTTTGGGTGTTATTTGGAGGAGATGGGAAGATTCGATACATGGAGAATTTTTCACCCAGACACATTTCAGTTCTCTTGCTATCCTAAGACCTCAGAATCCCTCTCAAGAATTGACTTAGCTCTGGCAAATAAACAAATGATGGGCTTAGTCAAGAGATTGGAATATGAAGCAAGAGGCCTCTCAGATCATTCACCATTGCTTGTTGAAATGGAGACTATAAGGTGGCGTTTTTTTCTGTGAAACCATATATCTCCTCCTTTTTAATTCTTGGAATGGAACAAGATGAGGAAGCTTTATTTCAGTTTATGGAGTTTTTCCATATTAATAAGGGTAATGCATCTAGAAGAGTAAGTTGGGATACTCTCAAAGCTTATGTGAGAGGATTCTATAAAAAGAGAAATATTGAGAAGAACAGGAGAGAGACAGGTGGTAGACTCCTTGAGGCAGGGTTTGAATAGAGCAGAGGAGGAGTATACCCGTTGTCCATCAGATGATACGGCAACGGTATGGTGGGCGTCTCAAAATCGGTATGACGAGTTTCTAAAGTATATTTCGTCTGCACATATCCAGGGCGCTTCCCCCGCAGCACATCTGTTTTGGTCTATTGAAGCTCCTGTACTTTGAGTCCCGTCCCTATGATGACACGGGACGCCGAATCCCATTTCCTGTATTACCTCAGACAGAAACAAGAGACGCTCAGGTACACAGTCTGAACGATTCAACACAGCTAAATAGTCGAACATTCAATACAGGATGCTAGTTTACACTATAATAAGAAACACCCAGCTTTCCAAGGAACGGAAATTTGCAATATCTCTGGCGATCCCCGACCTCATTGCTGCCAGCACACACCTGAATTGTATACAAAATTAGGAACATTGTTACAGTTATTATCAGGGGCGTAGCTAAAGGCTCATGGGCCCCGATGCAAAAATTCTTACTGGGACCCCCCCCCCCCCGCGCAAACTTCTCATGGCCGACGGTCCGCAGCTTTCAGCTGCATTGCTGGGTCTCCTAAATGACCCAACAATGCAGCACTAGCAGCCGGGGGCGTCACTAAGGCTGGGTTCACACACCCTATTTACGGACGTAATTCGGGCGTTTTAGCATTGAATTACGTCCGAAAATGCGGCTCAAAAGCGTTGGCAAACATCTGCCCATTCATTTGAATGGGTCTTACGATGTTCTGTGCCGACGGTCATTTTTTTTTTATGCGGCGCGTAAAAAAGACACCCACGTCAAAGAAGTGCCTGTCACTTCTTCAGACGTAAATGGAGCCGTTTTCCATGGACTCCATAGAAAAACAGCTCCAATTACGTCCGTAATGGACGCAGCGAAAGACGCCTGCACATGCCATTACGGCTGAAACTACGGTGCTGTTTTCTCCTGAAAACAGCCCCGTAATTTCAGCCGTAACGGAGACTGCCGTGTGAATATACCCTCAGGGCTTAAAATGTCAGGGGAAATAGCCCCAATACATATGTGTCCGCCCAAAAAAAAAATGTGTGTATAGGAGACAGCATAGCATATCTATAGCACTACGACCCTATAAACTATGGATAGGATTAGATACAGTGGCTCAGCAGACAGTACCACACATGATAGGATTAGATACAGTGGCTCGCAGACAGTACCACACATGATAGGATTAGATACAGTGGCTCAGAAGGCAGTATCACACATGATCGGATTAGATATAGGGCCCAGCAGATAGTATCACACAAGATACGATTAGATACAGGGCCCAGAAGACAGTATCACACATGATTGGATTAGATACACAGCTCAGCAGACAGTATCACACATGATTGGATTAGATACAGGGCCCAGCAGACAGTATCACACATGATTGGATTAGATACACAGCTCAGCAGACAGTATCACACATGATTGGATTAGATACAAGGCCCAGCTCGCTGACATTGCGTCTCCAGCGCTGGACCCAGGATAGGTAAGAATAATAATTTTGCTTCTTTATGTGTTACTGATTATTTTTGTGTGTTTGTGTTTTTTTTACAGGTTCGGTTGTTGGACTTCGGATTCGAGGACTTCAATGACGGCGTTTTTTTTATTCTCAATAAAATGGTTAATGAGGGTTGTGTATTTTTATTTCAATAAAATATTTTTTCTATGTGATTGTATCTTTTTAAACTTTATTATCACCGCCTTAGTAATGGCTGCTGGCTGATTGACAACCTCCATTACTAAGGCGAGGCTTAATGTTAGCCGGTGCAGAGGCCAACACTAACCCCCATTATTACCCCGGTACCCACCGCCACCAGGGGTACTGGGAAGAGCCGGGTACGAACCAGTACCCAACCATCTGTAGTGGCGGGCAGGCACCGGGGTGGCCGCAGGCTGGTAGTATTAGGCTGGGGAAGGCCAAAAACAGTGGCCCTTCCCACCCTTGTAATGCTGCGTGCTGCTGCTCTGTTGTATCTGGCTGGTTATGAAAATTGGGGGGGACCCCACATCGTTCTTTCCAATTATTTTTTTATTTTTATTTTTTTAAATGGCGTGGGGTCCCCCCCATTTTTCATAACCAGCCAGATACAATAAAACAGCAGCAGCCTAGCATCACCAGGGTAGGAAGGGCCATCACTACAGATGGTCAGGTACTGGATCGTACCCGGCTCTTCCCAGCACCCCTATATATCCATTTAACCCCTGACACCCAAGACCCCCCCACCTCCTCCCCCCTCCCCCGCCAAGTTTGGTGGTTTACTTGGTTTTAAAACTGTGCTGCAGTTGCAACTCTTGATGTGTGTTTTGACCAGCCTGCAGTTGCAACTGCTGATGTGTGTTTTGACCAGCCTGAGGAAGAAATCGGTACGATTTCAAAACCTGTAGCTGTTTACTGTTTGCTGAATTGGATACATACAATTATCTATACTTGGATCTACATTGTATTCACCTGAGGATTCTCCATTCCCTGACTAAGTTACCTCCATGACCTGGAGATTCACTTTGTGGTAATAGATACCTGGGACCAGAGGCGAAGCTAGGTTCTCCAGCAATCGGGGCAAAGCTTTTGTTTGCCCCACCCCCCCAATGACTTTCCCGACTTCTTGTTCCCTCTCACCATGTTTGTTTTCTCTACCAATCAATGAGGTGTTATTTTTTTCCAATATTTTTTTCGTGTAACTCGAGCATAAAACCATTTGTACATTCTACAAGCAATTTAGTTCTATATACAACACCAGAACCAAGCTCATTACATATGTACAGCACCAGAACCAAGCTCAATACATAAATACAGCACCAGAACCAAGCTCAGTACATAAATACAGCACCAGAACAAAGCTCAGTACATAAATTTAGCACCAGAACAAAGCTCAGTATATAAATACAGCACCAGAACAAAGCTCAAGACATATATACAGCACCAGAACCAAGCTCATTCCATATATACAGCACCAGAGCAAAGCCCAGTACATGAATACAGCACCAGAACCAAGCTCAATCCATATATACAACACCAGAACCAAGCTCAATACATATATACAGCACCAGAACAAAGCTCAGTACATATATATAGCAACAGAACAAAGCTCAATACATATATACAGAGCCAGAACAAACCTCAAACCATATATACAGCACCAGAACCAACTTCAATATATATACATATATATATATATATATATATACATATATATTTACATATATATATATATATATATGTATATATATATATATATATATATATATATATATATATATACACTACCTTCCTTTGAGCTAGTTGAGAATCTGGAGCATTACATTTGTGGGTTCGATTAAACTCTCAGAATGGCTAGAAAAAGAGAGCTTTCATGTGAAACTCGACAGTCTATTCTTGTTCTTAGAAATGAAGGCTATTCCATGCGAGAAATTGCCAAGAAACTGAAGATTTCCTACAATGGTTTGTACTACTCCCTTCAGAGGACAGCACAAACAGGCTCTAACCAGAGTAGAAAGAGAAGTGGGAGGCCCCGCTGCACAACTGAGCAACAAGACAAGTACATTAGATTCTCTAGTTTGAGAAATAGATGCCTCACAGGTCCTCAACTGGCAGCTTCATTAAATAGTACCCGCAAAATGCCAGTGTCAACGTCTACAGTGAAGAGGCGACTTCGGGATGCTGGCCTTCAGGGCAGAGTGGCAAAGAAAAAGCCATATCTGAGACTTGCTAATAAAAGGAAAATATTAATATAGGCAAAAGCACACAGACATTGGACAGAGGAAGATTGGAAAAAAGTGTTATGGACAGACGAATCGAAGTTTGAGGTGTTTGGATCACACAGAAGAACATTCGTGAGACGCAGAACAACTGAAAAGATGCTGAAAGAGTGCCTGACGCCATCTGTCAAACATGGTGGCGGTAATGTGATGGTCTGGGGTTGCTTTGGTGCTAGTAAAGTGGGAGATTTGTACAATGTAAAAGGGATTTTGAATAAGGAAGGCTATCACTCCATTTTGCAACGCCATGCCATACCCTGTGGACAACGCTTGATTGGAGCCAATTTCATCCTACAACAGGACAATGACCCAAAGCACACCTCCAAATTATGCAAGAACTATTTAGGGAAGAAGCAGGCAGCTGGTATTCTATCTGTAATGGAGTGGCCAGCGCAGGCACCAGATCTCAACCCCATAGAGCTGTTGTGGGAGCAGCTTGACCGTATGGTACGCAAGAAGTGCCCATCAAGCCAATCCAACTTGTGGGAGGGGCTTCTGGAAGGATGGGGTGACATTTCTCCCGATTACCTCAGCAAATTAACAGCTAGAATGCCAAAGGTCTGCAATGCTGTAATTGCTGCAAATGGAGCATTCTTTGACAAAAGCAAAGTTTGAAGGAGAAAATTATTATTTCAAATAAAAAAAAATATTTCTAACCTTGTCAATGTCTTGACTATATTTTCTAGTCATTTTGCAACTCATTTGATAAATATAAGTGTGAGTTTTCATGGAAAACACAAAATTGTCTGTGTGACCCCAAACTTTTGAACGGTAGTGTATATACACAGTACCAGAACCAAGTTCAGTAAATATATGCAGCACCAGAGCAAAGTTCAATATATATATATATATATATATATACACATACAGTACCAGAACAAAGCTTAGTCCATATATACAACACCAGAACCAAGCTCAGTACATATATACAGCACCGTACAGGTTTGCACTAAATTGTATATAGCTCCCAGCTTGACCCAAACAATAAGTAAGGATATGTTGGGTGATGCGGTTTCACAAAAAAAAATCATATCATAATCAAACCATCCATCATCTCGCTGCAGATCATACCGTGACTACTTTACTGATTAGAGGCAGAACATTTACATTAAGTGACTCAACGGTGACAATCTCAGATTCTAGTTGTTCTTTTTCTCTTTTCTTCTCCATCCGATCCAGACCTCTTTGACTTCTTCGCCCAGCCACAGCCCATTTCTGCAGTTTGCTGCTCAGATGTCTTCAGGTTCTCACTTTTCAAACATTTCTGCAACTATAAACGAAGATAAATTTCTCATGATGCCACACACGGTACCTCTAAATATAATAGCACCACACACTGCACCTCTAATTATAATAGCGCCATACACTGTGTCCCACACACACACACACTGTGCCCCCTGTAGGTAGTGCCCCCCATAGAGCCTCCTGTAGATAGTGCCCTACATAGATCCCCCTGTAGATAGTGCCCTACATAGATTCCCCTGTAGATAGTGACCCCCAAAGACCCCACCCCTGTGGATAGTACCCCACATTTAGCTCCCCCTGTATATAGTGCCCCACATATAGCTCCCCCTGTATATAGTGCCCAACGTATACATCCCCCTGAATATAGTGCTCCACATATATCCAACCCCTGTAGATAGTGCTCCACATATAGCCCACCCCTGTATGTAGTGTCTAACATATAGCCCACGCCTGTAGATCGTGCCTCACATATAGCTCCGCCTATAGTGCTCCACATATAGCCCACCCCTTTATATAGCCCCCTGTAGATATAGCCCACCCTTGAATATAGTGTCCAACATATAGGCCACCCCTGTAGATAGTGCCCTACTGTAGTGACCGGGGGGTAGGGAAACGGACAAGTGAGCCCTAATCTACCCGCCACTCTGCCCCTGCCTACTTGCAACGACCCGCCCTAGGCGACGGGGTACAACTGGGCGGCGGTCCCTGCACTCAGTAAGTGCACGACAAACACGACAAACATACAAGGGAATACAAGCAAGGGAAAGGGGCAGTTGCCCACGGCAACACCGTGAGCAAACAGAGTGGTGAACGAGCCGAGTCAAGCCAGGAGTGTGCGAGGTACCAAACGAAGAGCAGAAGAGTAGTCAGTAAGCCAGGGTCTGTATGGAGCAGGAACAAAATAGAAGGAGCTGTAGCTGGGCCAGGAAACCACACGAAAAAGAATAACAAGCAAGGAGGAACAGGAAATGCAGGTATAAATAGACAGAGGGCGGGAGCTAGCTGAGTCTGGCCAGGCTGCGATAGGCTCTCCCACTCCTAAGCCTGCCAGCCTGAGTGGTGGAAGCTGGAGTCAGTCTCAGGGATGTAGATTCAGGTGCTGACTGATTAATTAAGGGAGTTAACCCCGAAGCTGTGCCTGGCAGATCCTTTACACCTACATTTATCTCCCCCTATATATAGTGTTCCACATACAGCCAACACCTGTATATAGTGCCTTACATATGTTTCCCCTATAGTGCTTCACATATAGCCCATCCCTGTATATAGCCCCCCTGTAAATAATGCCTCTTTCATTTTTATGAGGATAAAAAAAACAAAAAACTTTACATACTCACCTTAATCCCGTTCCCATGCCGTCCGGTGGCAATGCAAACTGGCTCTCTTCTGAGCATGTCTGTTGGGGTTTAATGATGCAAGTGGCACGATGACGCGTGCATCGTTGAACGGCGCTGATTGACAGGGCAAATCATTCTTCCCTGCCAATCAGCGCCTTTCATAGACGCAAGCGGCGCGATTACATCAAAGCACAACTTGCGTCTATGAAAGGCGCTGATTAGCTGGGCAGAATGCCTTCCCCTCTCAATCAGCACCTTTCAACTGTGCAAAGAAGTTATAGTGCCGCTTGCATCGTTGAATGGCCGGGCACATACTATCATGGACGGTGCGGCCCTGCCGCCCTCGCACCTTCTCTCTTAGTTCCGTCTGGGGCACATGCCCCACCTGCCACCCCCTAACTACGTCCCTGCCTGGGACAGCACTGACAACAAAGGATATCCGATTTTTATATCTTCATAGAGTTTCTAAGGCAGGGATCCTTGGAGAAAAATTTGTTTATTTCAGGTGAATATAATTTGGAAGGGTGTGGAGTGGGAAATTTTGTCATCTTGCTTGAAAAATCAGAGGGGGTAGTCAGAAATAGTTGCGGTTAGAGGAAGTTCGGGGGAAATTATTACAGATGCCGTACAAATTACAGACTAATTTGCTTCCTTCTATAAAGAAGCATATTCATCTGAGGATACTTGTACGTTATCTTGAAGAAAGATAAAGATCTGCACCTAGTATCGCCATACCATCCGATCGCTCTCTTAAATTGTGATATCAAGTTGATAGCTAAGGTTCTGGCGAACTGGTTGGCCTCTGTTATAGAGGATATTATCCACCAAGACCAGACAGGTTTCATCCCGCGTAAAGGCATCAATTACAATTTATGTAAAGTCTTTACTAATTTACAGTATGGAGAGAATTATGCGGTGCAAGGGGGACTTCTCTCAACCGATGCAGTAAGGGTGTTTGATTCGGTCAATTGGGCTTTTTTTTTTGTGGGCAGTTCTTTTGAGGTTTGGGGAAAACTTTGTCTCGTGGATTAGGCTCATGTATAGGAACCCCGTGCTCAGCTGGGTGTGAGTAAGATAATTTCCCCCTTTTTTTGTTTTAGCCAGAGGTACCCGACAGGGATGTCCTTTATCCCCTTTTTTGTTTGCAATTGTTATTGAATGTCTGGCATTCAAGATGAGGGCAGACCCGGGTATCAGGGGGTGAGGAGGAAAAAATGCTCCTGTATCTTAGGCAGTCTTCGGATGTATAAATTATGTTGCCCAGTAGTGAAGGGAGGGTTGATCTATCTGATTTTAGGTTGTACTTCTTATCTTCACAAATCCAAAAGCTAATTGATTGGGAATACTCAGCAGGAAATAGATTGATTTTGATTTTGGGTGCCCTATATGGAGGGAGAATATATTTCAGGCATTGGAGGCCGGATGTCTTAGTAAGATGTCTTCTTGGTATAAAGTTTTTAGCATGATGTATAAGGTATGGAATGCGGTGAAACATAAATTTGGAGTTAGGTATATTTCTCTTACCCCTATATGGTGTAATGAATTACTTAACTAATTTGTGGAAGTAGAGGATAGTAGATTGTGGGTGAAGTGGGGTATTACATAATTATCACACTTTTTTAACGGGGCAATTAAAACCTTCAACAATTTACAGTGGGAGTTCGGTATTTTATCCAGATCCCTGCATTTGAACTATTTTCAAGTTGTTCACGCGTGGGAAGCAACACGTGATAAAGAATTCTTTAAGTTTGGTCCAGAGGAAATATTTACGAAATTGTATAAAAGGGGGAAAAGAAAAGGGGTTACTTCTTTGGTGTAATGTAATGACAGGGTAGGGAGACAGACAGGTGAGCCCTAAGCTACCCGCCACTCAGTCCCTGCCTACTTGCACGGCCCGTCCTAGGCGACGGCGTACAACTGGGCGACGGTCCCTACGCTCAATAAGTGCACGACAGACAAACAGATGAGGGTACACAGAAGCTAAGGGAAATGGGGCAGTTGCCCACGGCAACACCGTGAGCAACAAGAGTAGTAAACAAGCCGAGTCAGACCAGGAGTGTACGAGGTACCAAACGCAGAGCAGGAGAGTAGTCAGTAAAGCCAGGGTCAAATTGTAGCAGAGGTCAATAGTACTAGCAGGAGCAGCAGAGCCAGGAAACAAGACAGAATCACAGGCAAAGGAAAAGCAGGAAATTAAGGTATAAATAGACCGAGGGCGGGAGCTAGCTCCGTCTGGCCAGGCTGTGATAGGTTCACCCACTGCTCGGCCTACCAACATGAGTGGTAGCAGATGGAGTCATTCTATCAGATCTAGGAGCAGATGCAGACTGATTAATCACGGGCGTCGACCCAGAAGCTGTGTCTGGTAAATCCTTTACATGTATCATGAGTTAAGTAGGTTTACAAATAGAAATAGCCCAGTAAGGGCAAACTGAAATGAAAAATGGGGCAAGGATTTGGGGAAGGATTATATAGTAAGGCTGGGTTCACACAACCTATTTTCAGGCGTAAACAAATCATTTTATGCCTCGAATTACGCCTGAAAACACGGCTCAAATACATCGGCAAGCATCTGCCCATTCATTTCAATGGGTTTGCTGACGTACTGTGCCGACAACCTGTAATTTTACGCGTCGCTGTCAAAAGACGGCACATAAAATAACAGCGTCGTCATAGAAGTGCAGGACACTTTTTGGGACGTAATTTGAGCCATTTTTCATTGACTTCAATGAAGAGACGCCTCGCAAAACCCGAGTTCGAGCAATTACGTCTGAAATGCAGGAGCTGTTTTCTCCTGAAAACAGCTCCGCAATTTCAGCCGTAATTGTCGTTATCGTGTGCACATACCCTAACAAGGAGGGAAGTGTTTAAAGGGGTTAATACTGTGTCACTAAATTATTTACATAGATTCTCCAGGTTTATGTTGGTATACCGACTGTACTTCACTCCTAACCATCTGTATAGTAAGGGATACAGAGAGAATTATACCTCTCCTAGGTGTAATATAGATCAGGCTGATCTCATCCATTTGATGTGGCGGTGCCCAAAGCTGCATCAATCTTGGTTCTCGGTAATTGAAACCATTAAATCTATCTTAGGTATGGCTATGGGGAATTCCAAAGGTTTCAAGTAGCGAGGCTGAAGCAGAGGAATGACTGTGATCTTGTGATTCAGTTGTTATTCTTGGCAAGATTACAGATTTTGAGAAAGTGGATAGTAAAAAATCCACCAGTAGTGATCGAATGGCAAAAGGCAGTTTTTAGAGTTCTGCATTATGAAAGATCAGACTATCTCTCAAAAGGGATGCATGCATATTTTTGCAATATATGGAGAAGTTGGATTGACAAATTGAATATTAGGGGCAAGTTATTGAACTGCAGCCCCATATTTTGAATTATTTATCACTGTTTTTTTTCTCCTCATCATTTGTTGAAATTTGTAACACAGGAATATTTAATACGAAACATACTTAGCAAGCAAACTAAAATAAGAGGTTTGATATCTTCTTTATACATTATATTGTTGAATGCTTTTTGTAAACTACCCATCCACAAGAGTAAGACTAGATGGGCTAAGGAATTATAAGAGAATTTAGAGGTAATTTAAAAAAAATATTTATGGGGGCACTATGCATATTCCATTTAATTGTGCACATCTTGTATCACAGTTTATGATTAATTTTGTACTACATCACAGTTTCTGAACAAGTCTTAATCTTCTGTTACCTCTACCTGCTTGAAGTGTTTATTATCCAACGCTGGTCTTATTCACCTGTTATGGAAATGTCAGAAACTGCATCGATACTGGAGGGAGGTATTGTTATGTACCGCAAAGGTCTTTGATCAGGTCGTTCCTGACGGTTTACTGCTGTGCATTTTGGGAGATTCGGATCCACTTAGTAAATGATTTCCATTAAGACATCTCAAACTGCTTTTGCAATTATTTTTTGGCTTGTCTGTTAATAATATGCCACTATTAATGAAATCCCTGGATTTTATATATGGACATGAAAGAAAGACAGATTTTTATGATATAAGTTTTTTTAAATTGAATTACATTTTTTAATAAAGAAGTATTCCTAACTTAAATATTTATGGCATATCTACAGGATTAAAGTTGGGGTATTATTGTGTAAAAACTTGTAATATCGAGAAAAGGTTCACAATCAGTGGTCAGTGTAAACATGTGCAGCGATTGTACAAACAGTGAGAAATTCATCGTTTGTCATTGATCAAAACTTTTATGATGACCTAAAAATTATCATTTGTCAGCAGTACATCCACTCGTGTAAAAAGGCATCTGTTAGTCGTTAGCAGACGAGACAGGAGATGTGGAAATATTGGCCGGAAAGACATGCAATCTCCAAAGCGATCGAATTAACAAAAAAACATGAATATTGTTACATATAAATGTACATCTTTTGAATGTTAATGACTTGCTACATTGTTGATCAGCAATCGTTTTTACCAATTTATCGTCATGTGAAAAAGGATCCTAACCTACTCATTTACATTTAAAACAATGATCCTAGTTGCTAGGGACAACAACAATGTTTCTCTTCTTTGAATTGGAAATTATTTAATTTATTTCATGTTACTTAATGTGCCCCATTTTTCAAATCTGACATGTGTCAATTTATGTGATAATAATTATGGAATGCGTTTAATTATCCAAGTGATTCCTGGAATGTTTTCTCGTGACACATTGTACTTTATGTAAAAGGTAAATTTTGGTCGATACTTTCATTGTTTATTTGTTGAAAAACACCAAACTTAATCTTAGTAATACCACACAAAATAGGTATAATTCAAATTTACCATATGTTTATAATGTTATCATTTTTTGAACATTATTTTATTTTTTAGGACGTTAGGAGGCTTATAATTTCAGCAGTCATTTTCATATTTTCAGGACAATTTCATAAACCTAATTTTCTCGGGTCCAATTCAGTTCTGAAGTAGCTTTGAGGGGTCTGTATGATAGAACCATACTATTAATCACTCCATTCAAAGAGATGCTCACTCAATGTATTGAAAACAGCATTTTGGAAGTTTATTAACCATATTGGCTTTTCACAGAAATTATAGCAAACTGAGGTGATATTTGAAAATTACATTTTTTTGCAGATATTTCATTTAAATCCCTTTTTTGTGTAACAAAGCATGTGTTAAAACAACATATTTTTATCCTGATGCTGATCCTGTTTTTATAAATATCTCAAATGTGGCCCTAGTGTATTACTTAACGGAATCACAAACCTCAGAATTGAAGGAGCACTTTGTGAATTTTGGTACTTCCTTTCTGTGGTGACCAAAAAACAGCAATTCTGTTATAGTTTTTCATATTATTTTTTACAGCGCTCCCCATGCAGAATAAATACCATGATAGTTTTAAAATCCAGATTGTTACAGATGTAGTAATACCACTATGTAGTGATATCACTACTTGAACAATTCCCAGAGTGAAAGTTTATGGAATTGCTATACGAGCAATTCCCCAAGGGCAGCTGGGGACTGTCTGGATCAAGCGCACAAGCAAATCAGCTACCTCAAGTCTGTCACCACTCTGGTCAACGGAGTCTCTATGGTCATCACCAGAGCCTGCCGCAAGGCAGGTTTGATTTGGCTGCATAGGACCCAGGTTGCTTTTACAGAATAAGGTGTTGGACAGGAGGTGCACTTGCAGGCAATAACAGAACGGATAACTAGAAAGCTAGAGGGGTAATAAACAAGCAGAGTTGAAACTAGGAGAGACTAGAAGAGACTAAAAGTCAAAATCGCAAAACAGAAATATACCAGGATCTGCAGAGGTCGAAACAAGCTGTGAGCAGAATATACACATAAGTGAGCACAGAGTAGATCCAAAAACAAAGCTGAAGTCCAGTTCAAGAGGCTTGAAAATGCTTCCATGGAGGAAGTGAAACGTTGCTGTGTTGGGTGAATAAACTTCATTTTTTGCTATTGAGTGCTGCTTCTTTGCTCGATTTTTTCCATATACCTCACTGGGAGAACGTCACTCCCTGTTATCTGAAGCCTAGCACCAGCTGTTTTTGTTTTTTTGCACAGTGCTGCTCCTATTATATGTTTATATATATATATATATATATATATATATATATATATATACAGTGGAGGAAATAAGTATTTGATCCCTTGCTGATTTTGTAAGTTTGCCCACTGTCAAAGTCATGAACAGTCTAGAATTTTTAGGCTAGGTTAATTTTACCAGTGAGAGATAGATTATATATATATATATAAAAAAGAAAAGAAAATCACATTGTCAAAATTATATATATTTATTTGCATTGTGCACAGAGAAATAAGTATTTGATCCCTTACCAACCATTAAGAGTTCAGCCTCCTCCAGACCAGTTACACGCTCCAAATCAACTTGGGGCCTGCATTATAGACAGCTCTTACATGGTCACCTGTATAAAAGACTCCTGTCCACAGACTCAATTAATCAGTCTGACTCTAACCTCTACAACATGGGCAAGACCAAAGAGCTTTCTAAGGATGTCAGGGATAAGATCATAGACCTGCACAAGGCTGGAATGGGCTACAAAACCATAAGTAAGACGCTGGGTGAGAAGGAGACAACTGTTGGTGCAATAGTAAGAAAATGGAAGACATACAAAATGACTGTCAATCGACATCGATCTGGGGCTCCATGCAAAATCTCACCTCGTGGGGTATCCTTGATCCTGAGGAAGGTGAGAGCTCAGCCGAAAACTACATGGGGGAACTTGTTAATGATCTCAAGGCAGCTGGGACCACAGTCACCAAGAAAACCATTGGTAACACATTACGCCGTAATGGATTAAAATCCTGCAGTGCCCGCAAGGTCCCCCTGCTCAAGAAGGCACATGTACAGGCCCATCTGAAATTTGCAAATGAACATCTGGATGATTCTGAGAGTGATTGGGAGAAGGTGCTGTGGTCAGATGAGACTAAAATTGAGCTCTTTGGCATTAACTCAACTCGCCGTGTTTGGAGGAAGAGAAATGCTGCCTATGACCCAAAGAACACCGTCCCCACTGTCAAGCATGGAGGTGGAAACATTATGTTTTGGGGGTGTTTCTCTGCTAAGGGCACAGGACTACTTCACCGCATCAATGGGAGAATTGATGGAGCCATGTACCGTCAAATCCTGAGTGACAACCTCCTTCCCTCCACCAGGACATTAAAAATGGCTCGTGGCTGGGTCTTCCAGCACGACAATGACCCGAAACATACAGCCAAAGCAACAAAGGAGTGGCTCAAAAAGATTCACATTAAGGTCATGGAGTGGCCTAGCGAAAACTTATGGAGGGAGCTGAAGATCCGAGTTGCCCAGCAACAGCCTCAAAATCTTAATGATTTACAGATGATCTGCAAAGAGGAGTGGGCCAATATTCCATCTAACATGTCTGCAAACCTCATCATCAACTACAAAAACCGTCTGACTGCTGTGCTTGCCAACAAGGGTTTTGCCACCAAGTATTAAGTCTTGTTTGCCAAAGGGATCAAATACTTATTTCTCTGTTCACAATACAAATAAATATATATAATTTTGACAATGTGATTTTATTTTTATTTTTTTATATAATCTATCTCTCACTGGTAAAATTAGCCTAGCCTAAAAATTCTAGACTGTTCATGTCTTTGACAGTGGGCAAACTTACAAAGTTAGCAAGGGATCAAATACTTATTTCCTTCACTGTATATATATATATATATATATATATATATATATATATATCAACAGTACATTAAAATTATATATATATATATATATATATATATATATATATATATATATATATATATATATATACTTTTCTATATGTATATTAAAACAGAATACTTTTATATAGTGGAGCTGATATCTAGTCCGATATGAACAAATGAAGTTAGAGAATGTGACACAAACTACTATGCAATGCTTTGGTTTTGTGAATATATTTAATATTAAGAGCATACCATCCATCTCCCTATTGAAATGTTCATGGAAAGTTATAGACTTTAGCAGCCATCTGACCTGTTTATTTAGTTTGCCATTTTGTTTAGTATGAGAAAATGCTGCAGAATATACAGAGGAATGGCCATTAATAGAACAGAGGCAGAATATGATAAATTAAGAGAACAGGTGTTAATTTTTCATTTTGACAGATTATCATCTGTCATAGGCAGTGGAGATGCATCTTGTACATAAAAAGGGGGAGACAGTACATTGTAACACTGGCTTATGTTTTTTCCTATGAATTAGTCAGTGGACAGCAAAATGATAAAAAATTCATGGTAATCAATAATTTACATCCTAAAAGATAAATAATGAACTAAATCCTGTCATTAAATTGGCTCAGCATTTTTCCTAATCCCTGAGGTGATGAATCTGATTTTTGCAGCAACATTTAGGAGAAATTGAATGTCTTTTGGCTGTTCTGAGCAGTTTTGATAAAAATAGACTTACCGTATGATGAACATTGCCTTCGGCTTTACTATATCATTTTAAGTACAGTGGTACAAGCATGCTGATAATTATTAAAGTTAAAATCTGACCCGATTTCAAAATGCAGCCAAAAGTTCAGATTCATTTGTGTTGTATTATTACACACAAGCAAACACACAAACACACACACACACACACACACACACACACACACACACACACACACACACACACACACACACACACACACACACACACACACACACACACACACACACTTTACTAAGCATTGACACATTATCAGGCAAATAAATGAATAAGACTGACTAGAAGGATACACATACAGACTTAAATACAAGCTTTATCCTCTAAACCTGCAAAGCTGAAATATTTGGAAAGGTAAGCTTAAACCATGTTTCAGTGAGTTTTAGCAATATACATTATAAATATATTTGTCTGAATATTAAAGAGTAATGTCCAGCCAGGAGTATTTGAATACATGTGTAACCACGGGGCTGCCATCTACAGAGGATGACACCATGGTATATACAGCAGGCTGCTTATGAATATGACCTGTGTCTACTGACAATAGGTGGGTTATGTAGGGTAAAATGTATGTTGGAATTATTTGTACATTATATAATCATATTATTGCTGCACTATATTGCACTTTAATTCCTGCACTGTACAGTGATGTTTTTGGCACATTGTATGGCTTTATTTTGTTTGCACTGTAAGGCAGTGTTATTTGCACAATGTTTGGCATTTTGTTGGGACAAAATTATACTAATATTTATGCTGTGCATTGAAGAAGAAGCCACAGCAGTCACAGGATTTAGAGAATACCTAACTTTTCAGCAGACTTAATAAGCTATGATATACATGAGAAATAACACTATTTTTGTCCAGAACTATTTGGGCAGTGACACAAGTTTTGGCATTTTAGCTGTTTACCAAAACATATTGACTATAAGGTTATATAATTAATATGGGCTTAAAGTGCGGACTCTCAGCTTTAATTTGAGGAAGGGTTTAGGAATTACAGCTCTTTAATATGTAACTGCCTCTTTTTCAAGGGACCAAAGGTAATTGGACAATTATCTCAAAAGCTATTTAATAGGCTGCATGGGCTATTCCCTCATTAATCCATCATCAATTAAGCCGGTAAAGGTCTGGAGTTAATTCCAGGTGTGGCATTCACATTTGGAAGCTGTTGCTGTGAACCCACAACTTGATGTCAAAGGAGCTCCCAGTGCAAGTGAAACAGACCATCGTTAGGCTGAAAAAAATGAAGAAATCCATCAGAGAGAAAGCACAAATGTTAGGAGTGGCCAAATCAACAGTTGTGTACATTCTTCTTCTTAAAAAAAAAAAAAAAAGAGCACACTGGTGATCTCGTGAACTCCAAAAGGCTATGGCAACTTGAGGTCTAACAAGGCTTTCTGTCAATGTAAAACTGACAGTTATAATACATTGCACTACATAAGTAGGGAGCCATACTGCTGTGAACTCTGCTCTTACCATTACGTAGCTCTCAGTCTGTTACCTCTCCTCCACTCCTGTCCTCAATAACACCTTCACATGATTGGCAAGTCACCACGTAATGGTAAGACCAGAGTTCACAGCAGCACAGAGTATTTCAGGAGATGAGCGTGCGGATCTTGTGCGGGATGGTGACTTGCCAATCATGTGAAGGTGTTCTTGAGGACAGGAGTGGAGGAGAGGTAACAGACTGAGAGCTACGTAATGGTAAGAGCAGAGTTCACAGCAGCACTGAATTTGCACGCTCATATCCTGAAATACTCTGTGCTGCCTTAAACTCTATGGACAGGTCAGGATCCTGTTTCTTTTAAATGCTGCACTGTAGCGCAGCCTTATATAGTGGATCGAGCGGGTTCCCCAGCAGCATTTAAAAGAAACAGTGTGTGTGTTTGTGTATGTGTGTGTTTGTGTATATATGTGTGTTTGGGTATGTGTCTTTGTCTGTTTTTGTTTTTATATGTGTGTTTGTGTATATGTGTGTGTGTGTTTATGTGTGTTTGTGTATATATGGGTGTGTTTGTGTATATGTGTTTGTGTATATGTTTGTGTATATGTGTGTGTATATATGGGTGTATTTGTGTATATGGTTGTGTGTAGATGTTTGTGTGTGTGTGTTTTTGTATATGTGTGTGTTTGTGTATATGTGTGTATATGGGTGTGTGTTTATGTGTGTGTGTTTGTGTATATATGGGTGTGTTTGTGTATATGTGTTTGTGTATATGTGTGTGTTTGGGTATGTGTGTTTTTGTTTGTATATTTGTTTGTGTATATGTGTTAGTTCGTGTATATGTGTGTGTATATGTGTGTGTGTTTGTGTATATCTTGTTGTGTTTGTGTATAACTGTGTATATGTGTTTGTGTATATGTGTGTGTGTGTGTGTGTGTTTGTGTATATATGTGTGTCTTTGTGTATGGTTGTTTGTTTGTGTGTGCGTGTATGTATGTGTGTAGGTGAGTAGAAGTATTGGTATTGTTCACATTGATAACTGTTTTTTTATGTTGTTGCAGATTTTGATATACCGATTGGACTACATCTTCGATTCGTTGGACTACTGCGTAGATCTACGTTTTTTAAAATTTTAATAAAATGGTTAACGAGGGTTTTGTTGGGGATTTCTTATTTCAATAAAAAATAATTGTCTTTGTGTTTTTTTTAAAACTTTATTTGTGTGTGTTTGTGTATGTGTGTGTTTGTGTATATATGTGTGTTTGGGTATGTGTCTTTGTCTGTTTTTGTTTTTATATGTGTGTTTGTGTATATGTGTGTGTGTGTTTATGTGTGTTTGTGTATATATGGGTGTGTTTGTGTATATGTGTTTGTGTATATGTTTGTGTATATGTGTGTGTATATATGGGTGTATTTGTGTATATGTTTGTGTGTAGATGTTTGTGTGTGTGTGTTTTTGTATATGTGTGTGTTTGTGTATATGTGTGTATATGGGTGTGTGTTTATGTGTGTGTGTTTGTGTATATATGGGTGTGTTTGTGTATATGTGTTTGTGTATATGTGTGTGTTTGGGTATGTGTGTTTTTGTTTGTATATGTGTTTGTGTATATGTGTTAGTTCATGTATATGTGTGTGTATATGTGTGTGTGTTTGTGTATATCTTGTTGTGTTTGTGTATAACTGTGTATATGTGTTTGTGTATATGTGTGTGTGTGTGTTTGTGTATATATGTGTGTGTTTGTGTATGGTTGTTTGTTTGTGTGTACGTGTATGTATGTGTGTAGGTGAGTAGAAGTATTGGTATTGTTCACATTGATAACTGTTTTTTTATGTTGTTGCAGATTTTGATATACCGATTGGACTACATCTTCGATTCGTTGGACTACTGCGTAGATCTACGTTTTTTCAAATTTTAATAAAATGGTTAACGAGGGTTTTGTTGGGGATTTCTTATTTCAATAAAAAATAATTGTCTTTGTGTTTTTTTTTAAACTTTATTAGTGCCTAGATAATGGCAGTTGGCTGATTGACAGCATCCATTATTAAGGCGGTACTTAGTGTTAGCCGGTGCAGAGGCCAGCACTAACCACCCATTATTACCCCGGTATCCACCACCACCAGGGGTGCCGGGAAGAGCTTGGTACGATCCAGTACCCGACCATCTGTTGTGATGGTCGGGTACTGGGGCGGCCGTAGGCTGGTATTATGAGGCTGGGAAGGGCCAAAAACAGTGGACCTTCCCACCCTTGTAATGCTAGGCTGCTGCTGCTGTGTTGTATCGGGCTTGTTATAAAAATGGGGGGGACCCCCACGTCATTTTTTTTTTTTAATTTAACAAATTTAACAATAGACGGGTCCCCCACATTTTTAATAACCAGCCATATACAAGGCCGCAGCAGTCTGGCATTACATGGGTGGGAAGGGCCACTGGTTTTGGCCATTCCCAGGCTAATAATACCAGCCTGCGGCCGCCCCAGAGCCCGACCATCGCAACAGATGGTCTGGTACTGGATCGTAGTTGGCTCTTCCTGGCACCCCTGGTGGTGGTGGGTACCGGGGTAATAATGGTGGTTAGTGTTAGCCTCTGCACCGGCTAACACTAAGCCTCGCCTTAGTAATGGATGTGGTTTAGACATGTACCTAGAAAAAGAATTAATAAAGGAAAGTTTTGAGCTGTGGTATGCAGAACCAGCAGAAAGGGCACCAAGTTGGTTAGTACTTGGCTTTGTCTTTCGTTTGGTCCCGTTGTCGCGTTGATCCACCCTCCTAGTATCAGCTTGCCAATTGTAGACGTAACCTTTTTCATTTGCCACTTGTGTCTTTTGGTGGTTTCTAGCTTGATTCTGTGTTTACTTAGATGTGGTATCAGGGAGTCGATGTACAAATCAAAATCGTGTGTGGACAGTGCAATCTTTAGTTTAGACTCTGTTTCTGCGATCATAGGGATAAGCATATTCAGTTCTTTTGTAAGAAACTCGATGTTCAGCAGGATAACATCCAGTGCGTAGTTATTAGCAATTTGTGCAAAACGGACCTTGAAATCGGTATCATTTGAAAAAAGGTTAGGTCTCAGCTGGGACCTCATACCTCTAGGGATTCTACGGAGTTTGTGGTATTCCCCAAGGGTAGCCAAGTGCATTTCAAGATGGACCCGTCTTTTAGAATCTTGCTCAAACGTTTTCTTGAGATCAATGGTGGACGGTGTAAGTAGGAAGGTGACATCTCCCTGTAGCCCACACAATATGCGCTCCTCCTCCGCTCTGCTATAGGAAAAGACATCCGTGGGTGAAGCATCTTGATGAATGTCTTGTGGACGAGACATGTTTAACAGGAAAGCAGCGTGCAAGCTTAAAGGCCAAAACTGTAATGAGAAAAAGAATAAAGCAGCACAGCAACAGCAGTGGGTGCAGGCCTCCTAGGTTGAGGCCAGGAACCCTTGTTAATGAAATCCCCAAAAAATGAAGAGGCAGAACTCCAAGGAAATTGGTGAAAAAAAGTGGTGTGTTTATTCACCCCAGGCAGGCAACGTTTCGATCCGTCTCTATGGGATCTTTGTCAAGCAATGACCAACAATCTTAATAGGGTTTATATAACCCAGTGTGGTAATACAATCAGTGATTCAACCTGAGTTAACAAGTAGG
This sequence comes from Rhinoderma darwinii, assembly GCF_050947455.1. NCBI lineage: Eukaryota > Metazoa > Chordata > Amphibia > Anura > Rhinodermatidae > Rhinoderma > Rhinoderma darwinii. Next base: position 103,967,198 of record NC_134692.1, on the reverse strand, counting down.
AACAGGTGATCCATTAGTGGTTACTGTGGTTACTACATAACAACCTAAGTGAGCGTGAGGCATCTGCGCAGAGAGCCCTCTGTTATAACAGTGTGTATAGCGGTACAGTGTATACAGGGTTTAGTAAACATTGGTGAAGTGGCAGATTTACAATAAAATGTACAGTACAGGAAAGACGATACTCACCGTTGGACGACACTCAATGTATCTATCTATCTATCTATCTATCTATCTATCTATCTATCTATCTATCTATCTATCTATCTATCTATCTATCTATCTATCTATCTATCTATCTATCTGTCTATCTATGGGTATATATAAAAAATAACACACACACACACACACACACACACACACACACACTGTATATATGTATAGGGGTTGTGTAAATATCAACTTCATAATATGGTGTTATTACTGGGGTTGCACTTATTAGAAGCATAACATAATAACAAACATGCAGGGCTGCATAAAATTTTTAATTCTATAAAAAAACACCTATGTATTAAATAAAGTGTCCGGAATTTATGTGTTTAACCTATATTCCTTCTCTCTGTAAATTTCTCTATATGTACATTTTCTGTCCCCATGCCTGTTGAGTGGACAGGCTCTTCCTGGTGTGATATAAAAGCTTGTGTGGAAGTCTACAGTATACAATCTCCACCCTGCTGCTATCTCTAACACTGAGTGTAGGGAGTGGGGGAGCAGTTTATTTTAGCCCTTCAGGAGAAGTGGACAGACAGATTTGAGTTAGAATCAGCAGAACAACTAGTTATCTAAAGCAGCAAAAAGATAAAACATTATTTTAATGGAGGCTATTTAGAAAGTTGTTTAACTTTGCCTTTAACCCCTTCCCGTCATTTGTCATAAGCATACATCATGGAAAGCCAGTGCGTCCCAAAAATTGTCGCATACTTACGACAAATGGATGGCACCGGCTCAGAAGCTGGGTCTGTGCCATCATCCCCGGATGTCAGCTGTATCTTACAGCTGACATCCTGCTCTAATGGCGGGGACCAAAGTTAGCTTTGATCTCCGCCATTAACCCCTTAAATGCAGCGGTCAAAAGCGATCGCTGTATTTATGGTGTTTCCAGCTCATCGGCACTCCAGCAATGAAATAGCCGGGTTGCCGGTGGCTGCAACAGTAACCGGAGGTTCCTTTGATTCCTGATCTCTTTAATCAGGTTCAGGGGGCCCAATGGTTCTCTAAGTTTGATCTACGGGGGGCATATAACCTTATCCGCATCAAAGAGGGGGATGAGTGGAAGACTGCATTTAACACGCCCGAAGGTCATTTAGAATACCTCGTCATGACCTTTGGGTTGTGTAATGCTCCCGCGGTCTTCCAGAATTTCATAAATGAGATTTTAAGAGATTACCTGGGGGTATTTCTTGTAGTGTACCTTGATGACATACTTGTGTTTTCCAAGGACTGGTCCTCCCACATTGAGCATGTCAGGAAGGTGCTCCAGGTCCTTCGGGAAAACAAACTGTTTGCGAAGACCGAAAAATGTGTGTTTGGGGTGCAGGAGATACCATTTTTGGGTCAAATCCTGACTCCTCATGAATTCCGCATGGACCCCGCCAAGGTCCAGGCTGTGGCGGAATGGGTCGAATCTGCCTCTCTGAAGGCGTTACAGTGCTTCTTGGGGTTCGCTAATTATTACAGGAGATTTATTGCTAACTTCTCGGTCATCGCTAAGCCTCTTACGGACCTCATTCGCAAGGGTGCTGATCTCCTCCACTGGCCTCCTGAGGCTGCCAAGGCTTTTGAGGCCCTTAAGAAGTGCTTTATCTCGGCCCCGGTATTGGTTCAGCCCAACCAAATGGAGCCATTTATCGTGGAGGTTGACGCATCCGAGGTGGGAGTGGGGGCTGTCTTGTCCCAGGGTACCAGGTCCCTCACCCATCTCCGTCCCTGTGCCTACTTCTCCAGGAAGTTTTCGCCCACTGAGAGTAACTATGATATTGGCAACCGCAAACTCTTAGCCATTAAATGGGCATTTGAAGAGTGGCACCACTTACTGGAGGGGGCTAGGCACCAGGTAACGGTCCTTACCGACCACAAGAATCTGGTTTTCCTAGAATCGGCCCGGAGGCTAAACACGAGACAAGCTCGATGGGCGTTAATTTTTACCAGATTCAATTTTTGGGTTATCTATAGGGCTGGGTCTAAAAATATTAAGGCTGATGCACTGTCGCGTAGCTTCATGGCCAGCCCTCCTTTGGAGGAAGATCCTGCTTGTATTTTGCCTCCAGGTATAATCATTTCCTCTATTGATTCTGATTTTGTTTCTGAAATTGCTGCTGATCAAGGTTCAGCTCCCGGGAACCTTCCTGAGAACAAGCTGTTTGTTCCCCTGCAATTCCGGCTAAGGGTACTTAGGGAAAACCATAACTCCGCACTATCTGGTCATCCAGGCATCCTGGGTACCAAGCACCTCATTGCCAGAAACTATTGGTGGCCTGGGTTGCCTAAAGACGTTAAGGCCTACGTCGCCGCTTGTGAGGTTTGTGATAGGTCCAAGACTCCCAGGTCCCGACCAGCGGGCTTACTACGTTCTTTGCCCATTCCCCAGAGACCTTGGACCCATATCTCCATGGATTTTATCACCGATTTGCCTCCATCTCAAGGCAAGTCGGTGGTGTGGGTTGTAGTAGACCGCTTCAGTAAGATGTGCCACTTTGTGCCCCTCAAAAAACTACCCAATGCTAAGACGTTAGCTACCTTGTTTGTCAAACACATCCTGCGTCTCTATGGGGTCCCTGTCAATATTGTTTCTGACAGAGGGGTACAATTTGTTTCTTTGTTTTGGAGAGCCTTCTGTAAAAAGTTGGAGATTGATCTGTCCTTCTCCTCTGCCTTCCATCCTGAAACTAATGGCCAAACCGAGAGGACTAATCAGTCTCTAGAACAATATTTAAGGTGTTTTATCTCTGACTGTCAATATGATTGGGTCTCATTCATTCCCCTCGCCGAATTTTCCCTTAATAACCGGGTCAGTAATTCGTCAGGGGTCTCCCCCTTCTTCTGTAATTTTGGGTTTAATCCACGGTTCTCCTCTGTTTCACCTGGTAGTTCCAACAATCCCGAGGTAGAGGTCGTTCATCGGGATCTGTGCACAGTCTGGGCCCAGGTTCAGAAGAACCTAGAGGCATCCCAGAGCATACAAAAAACTCAGGCAGATAGAAGACGTTCTGCTAACCCCTTGTTTATGGTCGGGGATCTGGTGTGGCTATCGTCAAAGAACTTGCGCCTTAAAGTCCCGTCCAAGAAGTTTGCTCCCCGGTTTATAGGGCTGTACAAGGTTATTGAAGTCCTCAATCCTGTCTGCTTCCGACTGGAGTTGCCCCCCATCTTTTCGAGTACACGACGTGTTTCATGCCTCCCTCCTTAAACGCTGCTACCCGTCCTTGGCTCCCTCGAGGAAACCTCCTGTCCCCGTTCTCACCCCTGAGGGGGTAGAATTCGAGGTGGCCAAGATGGTCCAAGGCTCCCTCCAGTATCTATTCCATTGGAGAGGATACGGGCCGGAGGAGAGGACTTGGGTACCCGCCCGGGATGTTCACGCTGAGGTATTGGTTAGGAGGTTCCACCTTCGTTTCCCCAATAAACCAGGTCCATCTAGAAAGGGTCCGGTGGCCCCTCATAAAAGGGGGGGGGGTACTGTTAAGGATCTGCCAGGCACAGCTTCTGTATCTACGCCCATAGGTAATCAGTCTGCACCTGTTTCTATGTCTGTGAGACTGACTCCATCTTCCACCACTCAGGATGGCATTCTTAGGTGTGGGAGAGCCTATCACAGCCTGGACAGACGGAGCTAGCTCCCACCCTCTGTCTATTTATACCTGCCTTTCCTGTTCCTCCTTGCTTGTGATTCTTCTCTGTTGGTTTCCTGGCCCTGCTGCAGCTTCTTGAACTACTTGTCCCTGCTTCGTATTGACCCTGGCTTACTGACTACTCTTCTGCTCTGCGTTTGGTACCTCGTACACTCCTGGTTTGACTCAGCTTGTTCACTACTCTCCTGCTCTGTGTTTGGCACCTCGTACTCTCCTGGTTTGACTCGGCTCGTTTACTACTCTTGTTGCTCACGGTGTTGCCGTGGGCAACTGCCCCGTTTCCCTTTGTTCTGTGTTTCCTTGTCTGGTTGGCTGTCGTGCACTTACTGAGTGTAGGGACCGTCGCCCAGTTGTACCCCATCGCATAGGGCGGGTCGTTGCAAGTAGGCAGGGACTGAGTGGCGGGTAGATTAGGGCTCACTTGTCTGTTTCCCTATCCCTGTCATTACAACAAGACAGGGCTGCCCCTTACCACCTTTGCTTTTCTCTTTGATTATGGAACCCCTGGCAGTAATCATACGTGAACATAGGAGTTTAGTTGGCTTTGAGAATGGAGACGTTATCGAAAAAATATCTCTCTACGCGGATGATGTTTTGTAATATATGGGTTCTTCCCACTCTATAAATAGAGTTATTGAGATATTTGAACAGTATGGCTCATTTTCAGAGTTAAAAATTAATTGGCACAAATCTGCCTGTTTGATGATTGATAAATGGATAATTTTTCTCTCGGGTAAATGTCTATTGTTCGAGATGACCAACATATAAAATATTTGGGGATTTATTTCACTTAAAACTTAATGGATTTTATTAAATTAAATATTGAACCTCTTTTTGATCAAGGGACGGATCTAGGTGTGGAAGAAAATGTATTTTTCTATTCCTGGGAAAATTGCCCTGATTAAGATGATTCTTCTTCCCCAAATGTTGTATATTTTTGGAAATTCTCCTATAAACATACCAGAAAGATTTCAAAAAATTTGAGGGAATATTGAGAGAGCTAGTCTGGAGGGGAAGACAACCAAGAATGAAAATTGAATATTTGCAGTATCTTATCCCTTATGGAGGATTGGTTGTTCTGGATATCCGTGGATATTACTTGGCTTCTCAAATGAAACAGCTTGTTGAGATGAACAGGGATATTGGAAATAGGGAGAAACTAGGGGGAGCGATTAAGGTGGACTCCAGGTTTAATCTACTTCAAATGCTGGAGATGGAAATATTTCGGATAGACCCCTTTAGGAACTGCCCGACTATGATAATGTTGGACAAGTTATGGTGGGAAATTAAAATTAAATGGAATTTAAAGGGAATATGTGGTTTTAGCCCAATATGGGGGAATATCTATCTCACAGAATTCAATACAATCTTGAATATTAAATACTGGGAAAGAAGAGGCATTTTTTTTCTTGAGCAATTAGTAGAGAATGGAGTCCTGTTGGACTTTGAGACTCTGATAATAAATTTGGACTGGGTAAGGAAGGTTGGTTCTATTTCAGGCAGCTGTATCAAGCCTTTATGTCAGAAGATCTTGGAGCAATGAGGATTGTGGAGAATTTGATAAATTAATGATGAATTCACTTTCTAATAAGGGGCTGTCGTCTAAATTATATAAATCCTATATGAGGCAGAGGTTGGTAAGGAATCCAGGTAAATCCAGGAAGTACTGGGAAGAGATTCTAGGTACTAGGGATGGTAGAGAATGGCTTCTGGTATTAAGGGGTCTCAAAAAAGTGTCAACTAGTCCGGCCCATAGGATATCACAATTTTTTATTGTTCACAATCTACATTTCTCCCCGGCCAAGATAGCCAAATTCTATGGGCATCAGGAAGCCAGGTGTACTAAATGTCATAGTCTAGAAGCTGATAACCTGCATCTACTTTGGATGTGCCCAAAAATAAATATGCTCTAGGAAGAGATATTATTGGGATGTTTCAAGTAACAATATCTGTCGACCCTTGGATTTGTTTATTGGGAGATCTGGAGGTGGAAGAGCGGTCTGCGGGGAGAACTATGACAGTGGGAAAATTACTTTATTATGCTAGGAAGTGTATTTTATTGAATTGGAAGAGTAAAAGCCCTCCATCGGTAGATAAATGGGTTAAATAGACCAATAGAATTATAATGTTGGAAAAGAATGATGTTAGAAAGAAGGTGAAGATCTCTCTTTTCTTCTCAGGTTGGGCCCCTTGGATTCAGTGTCGGTTTGAGGCACTGGAAAGGGAAGTATTGGTGGCGATGTAGTGGAGGGGGAGGAGAAAGTGGTTTGGAGATATTATTATTTTATTATTTAAATTATTATTATTATTTTTTTTTTGTTCCGTTTGGGATGGGGGCTTATAATGTTTGTCATAACTGCTATGATGTTTTGTTAAGAAACTAAGCAGCTGCGGTGTTAAAACGATCTAGTGATATGCTCTGTTTTTTTTATAGGCGTTATAGAGTATATGTACTCCTTAAGGTCATGTAAGAAAGTGGAACTATTATATATGGGCCATTTGTTTCTATGGTACTAGTGCATAGAAATGAGCACAATGAATGTAGATTGTTGGTTTCGGATCATGTTGCTAATATTTATTGTTGTATACAGGGTATATGTGATATGAACAGTTGTTTCTTTTTTTATTTGAAATTTGTCCTAAAAATAAAAGTAGACTTGGGAAAAAAAAATAACATGTAATTTATAGCGCATGGTGAACGCTCTAAAAAACGATGCCAGAATTGCTGTTTTTTGGTCACCTTGCCTCTCAAAAAATAGGATAAAAAGTGATCAAAAAGTCGCATGTACACTACCGTTCAAAAGTTTGGGTCACCCAGACAATTTTGTGTTTTCCATGAAAACTCACACTTATATTTATCAAATGAGTTGCAAAATGACTAGAAAATATAGTCAAGACATTGACAAGGTAAGAAATAATGATTTTTATTTTAAAGAATAATTTTCTCCTTCAAATTTTGCTTTCGTCAAAGAATGCTTCATTTGCAGCAATTACAGCATTGCAGACCTTTGGCATTCTAGCTGTTAATTTGCTGAGGTAATCGGGAGAAATTTGACCCCATGCTTCCAGAAGCCTCTCCCATAAGTTGGATTGGCTTGATGGGCACTTCTTGCGTACCATACGGTCAATCTGCTCCCACAACAGCTCTCTGGGGTTGAGATCTGGTGACTGCGCTGGCCACTCCATTACAGATAGAATACCAGCTGCCTGCTTCTTCCCTAAATAGCTCTTGCATAATTTGGAGGTGTGCTTTGGGTCATTGCCCTGTTGTAGGATGAAATTGGCTCCAATCAAGCGCTGTCCATAGGGTATGGCATGGCGTTGCAAAATGGAGTGATAGCCTTCCTTATTCAAAATCCCTTTTACCTTGTACAAGTCTCCCACTTTACCAGCACCAAAGCAACCACAGACCATCACATTACCTCCACCATGCTTGACAGATGGTGTCAGGCACTCTTCCAGCATCTTTTCATTTGTTCTGCGTCTCACAAATATTCTTCTGTGTGATCCAAACACCTCAAACTTCGATTCGTCTGTCCATAACACTTTTTTCCAATTTTCCTCTGTCCAATGTTTGTGTGCTTTTGCCCATATTAATATTTTCCTTTTATTAGCCAGTTTCAGATATGGCTTTTTCTTTGCCACTCTGCCCTGAAGGCCATCATCCCGGAGTCGCCTCTTCACTGTAGACGTTTACACTGGCGTTTTGCGGGTACTATTTAATGAAGCTGCCAGTTGAGGACCTGTGAAGCGTCTATTTCTCAAACTAGAGACTCTAATGTACTTGTCTTGTTGCTCAGTTGTGCAGCGGGGCCTCCCACTTCTCTTTCTACTCTGGTTAGAGCCTGTTTGTGCTGTCCTCTGAAGGGAGTAGTACACACAGTTGTAGGAAATCTTCAGTTTCTTGGCAATTTCTCGCATGGAATAGCCTTCATTTCTAAGAACAAGAATAGACTGTCGAGTTTCACATGAAAGCTCTCTTTTTCTAGCCATTTTGAGAGTTTAATCGAACCCACAAATGTAATGCTTTAGATTCTCAACTAGCTCAAAGGAAGGTCAGTTTTATAGCTCCTCCAAACAGCAAAACTGTTTACAGCGGTGCTAACATAATTGCACAAGGGTTTTCAAGTGTTTTCTAATCATCCATTAGCCTTCTAACACAGTTATCAAACACAATGTACCATTAGAACACTGGAGTGATGGTTGCTGGAAATGGGCCTCTATACACCTATGTAGATATTGCATTAAAAACCAGACGTTTGTAGCTAGAATAGTAATTTAGCACATTAACAATGTATAGAGTGTATTTCTGATGAATTTAATGTTATCTTCATTGAAAAAAACAGTGCTTTTCTTTCAAAAATAAGGAAATTTCTAAGTGACTCTAAACTTTTGAACGGTAGTGTACCCCAAAATGGTACCAATAATAACTACAGCTTTAGAATAATGCTAAATTTTGTAATTTTTCCCTAAATTTTGATGTTTTTCACAATTAAATACTGAATGTATCGAGCAAATTTTGCCAGTAACATAAAGTCCAATGTGTCACAAGAAAACAACCTCAGAATTGCTTGGATAGGTAAAACTTAATTCCAAAGTTTTTACCATATAAAGTGAAACATGTCAGATTTGAAAAATGAGGCTCTTGTCAGGATGGTCAAAAGTGGCCACAGCGGGAAGGGGTTAAGAAGAAAATAAGCAACAACAATCATAATAATAATAATAATAATAATAATAATAATAGAAACAATTTAGTGCAATGGTGTTCAAAGCCTTTTTAGTTTCTTTAACAATGAGCTTGTCTATGTTTGCTAGAAACTTGATGAAACCCCTTACATAGCCAGATATCTGACTCCATATTGTCTATCTACTTATCACTGCTAACAAATAGAGGTGAAAGAATAATTTCACGGAGAATCGCAAGTTCCCCCGATTGCCCTGAAAACTCCTGTCTGAATCTCTGAGACCCCTTTCAAATTACATTATTGCCTCCCGTCAGAGGTATACGTCAGGAGGAATTGTATACAAACTTGTATACCTCTGATGGAAAGCTGCAACATATCCCACTGTATAGGCACAGAGTAGGATTTGTCACACTTATGCTCTCCACTCAGCCCGCCAGTCACCCCTAGCAGACCAGTTGTGTATAAGCTGCTAGGGGTGTGGAGAGATGTAGCAGCCGGAGTTCTGCATTTGGATTCAGAGAGCTTCCCCTTACTGAATCCTGATGCTCTGCCCAGGGACTCGTCCACTTACATCAGGAGGTTCCCTAGGGCCAGAGTCCCCAGGCAGAGCATCGAGAGTCCCCTGTCCTGGGGAACCTGATATAAATGTCCTCACACAACAGCCCCGAGGGATTAGGCACTGCAGACCTCTGAGCTCCTGCACTCCAGCGTCCCCGCAGAAAAGGGAGACTCCCCTTTCCTGTTGCCCCATTCCTGTGGCTTTTGTAATTCATAGCCACCTGCACGGCGGCCCAACTTTTCCTCCTTCAAAGCAGCCAAAGTCCCTGGCTATCTTCCATGGGGAAGCTGCATCACTGGAACTTCCCTGGCGTAGCACAAGTATCGTAACTATATTCAGAGAGGGCAATCTCTCCAAATCCTGATGTAGGATTTGGCTTATGCAGCTCTTCAGGTGTTTGCCTGTGGTCACTAGCAGTATGTACATGACTGGTTGTGAACATGCTAATAGCGGCAACAAGCGGGATGAGTGAAGAACTTTTGGGTGACATATCTTACTGTATGCCTGTACAGCGGGATACGTTGCAGCCTTCTGTCAGAGGTTTACATCGGAAGTACTTCTGACGTGATGTGAAGGGGGCCCGTAAATTACGGCCGACCACTATTTTGCATTGTGTACCCCAACAGTTTTGCATTTCTGAGAACTTTTGGGGAGTTCGGATCGAATGCAATTCATGTAGAATCAGTTTGCTCATCTTCAATATTAAAATGTAAAAATTTCACTGTATTAGGGAATATATTTTCAAGTTTAACCCCTTCCCGCCGCAGCCATTTTTCTGATTTTCACTTTTGTTTTTTCCTCCCAACCTTCCTAAAGCCATAGCTTTTTTAATTTTTCTGTCGCTATAGCTGTATGAGGGCTTGTTTTTTGTGGGAGTTGTAGATTTTCACTGCAGCAATTATTGTACTATATAATGTAGTGGGAAACGGGAAAAATTTCTTTGTGAGGTGGAATGGGAAAAAAACCAGTGATTCCTCCATTCTCTAGGGGTTTAAAAATTATGGCATTCTCCATGCAGTAAAAACAACACATTAGCTTTATTTTATGTGTCAATACGATTATGGCGAAAACACAATTTAGGGAAAAAATTATCGTTATAAATAAAATTTGTATTTTGTCACGATATTCTGGGAGCCATAACTTTTTTTTCAGTCGATTGTGTGGTGTGAGGGCTATTTTTTTTTTTTTGCAAAGCATGCTGTCATTTTTATTGGTACCATTTTGAGGTACATGAGAATTTTTTATCACTTTTTGATCACTTTTCATTTCATTCTTTTTTTGGAGATTAAATGACCAAAAAAGTGTTATTTCTACTCACACTAAATCCTCTTTCCTTTAGTCCAAGCAACAGCACTCATGGGGATATTTTATCCTCCTAAAAGACAGGACAGGTGGTATCAATTACTTAAGTCAATTTTACAGCCCTATAATAGCTAGCATCACGGTAGGCATCTTGTGTATTTCTAACGATAAAGAATACTTCAATACTCAAGGTGAACTGAACACATATTTTATTGGGTGGGAAAGCAGTGCTGCTGCTTGGACTAAAGGAAAGAGAATTTATGATGTGTAGAAATTATACTTTCCTTGATGTCCTTCGCAGCAGCACTCATGGGGATGTAACACTTAATCGCTTTCTTTGGAGGGGGGGGGTTTCTTCATCTTCCCAGATGCCTAGTTTGTAATGTTTTACAAAAGTTTGTGAAGATCTCCATGAGGCAGTTTTACAAATCTGTTCAATTGGAATGCAGTTTTTCTCTGCCCACGATGTGGATACGGCTCTAGTAGAATGGACCTTGATAGGCTGTGGAGCTTGCAACTCTGATTGGGAATAGCAAATAGTAATTACTTCCCTTATCCATCTGGACAAGGATGCCGTAGATAATTTTTTCCCCTTATTTTTTCCTTGAAATCATAGGAAGAGATGTTCCAACTTTCTAAAGTCATTAGTACATTCCATATAAATTTTGAAGGCTCTACCTGTGTCTAATGAATGAAGTGTACATTCATCCTCTGATGATGGGTCTGGGCAAAACACAGGTAGCTCAGTTTGTTGATTACTGTTCTGGAATGAAGGAACTTTTGGGGAAAAATAAGGCAAGGTCCTCATTAAGACGCGGTCCTGGAGAAACAATAGATAAGGTTCCGAAGAGCCCAGAGCCTGTATATCACTGACCATCTTGGCAGTTGTTATAGCCACTAAGAAGCATACCTTGAGTGAGAGGTATTTCAAATCTACGGAATGTAGGGGTTCAAACGGAGGTTCACAAAGATTATTGAGCACATTACAACAGTCCCACTTAGGTACTGGATCCAAAACAGTCGGTCTGATCTTCTGAACTGCTTTTACAAATCTTTGGATAAGAGTTTCTGCAGATAACTTTCTGCCCAAAGAAGCTGGTCTGAGTCCCTTATCAAACCCTTCCTGTAGGAACTCCAGTATATGTTGAACAAACGGAGTGGAGGGAGAGAATTTATTGTTTTTGCACCATTCGGAAAAAAACCTTTTATCCTACCATAGGTTCTGTTGGTAGCAGCGCCCCTAGATTGTAAGAGGGTGTTAATGACTGTCTCTGACAGACCTGAGTCAGCTAGAAAGGAGCGATACACCTCCATGCTGTTAACTGGAGCCGGTCCAGATGGGGACAATATCGATTGCCCTGTGACACCACGGGTGGAATCAGGCGTAGAATCCAGTAATTCCCTTTGCTCATTGACATGAGAAGAGAGAACCATGCTCTCTTCGGCCAGAAGGGGCAGAGGGCAAGTACCGAGATCTGTTCCCGTTTGATCTTCTGCAAGACCTTTAGGATCATCGGAATGGGCAGAAATATTTACTCTAGGCGAAATGCCCATGGTATGGATAGGGCGTCTAAGGCCCATGTTCTGTCTGATCTGAATAGGGAACAGAATCGACCCACCTTTGTGTTCTCCCGGGTGGCCGTTAGGTCCACTTGTGGTTGACCCCAATATTCCACCATCTGATTGAAGATCTGTTGGTCTAGAGACCATTCTCCTGGTAGAGGCAGATCGCGGCTGAGTTTGTCCGCTATAGTGTTGAGGGTCCCTTTTATGTGCACAGCTATTAGCTGTTGAGCATATAGTTTCCGCCCAAGCTAAGATCGGTGCCCCTCCATAAGAAGGGGTATGGATCGGGTGCCTCCCTGGTGGATTAAGTAAGATACTGTTGTCGCATTTTCAGAGCAGACTCTGATCGCTCTCCCTTGAGTGGCTTGGTGAAAAATGTTCAGGGCTCTCTCCACTGCTCGCATTTCTCTGCGATTTGAGGATATCAACCTCTCGTTTGTAGACCAGGTCCTTTTTACCATTTGTCCTGACATATGAGCTCCCCAACTTAAGGGGCAAAGGACTTGCCTTTTCTTTAGATGAAACCACCATTTTAGGGAGGCTCTCGTGTCTCTAGAAATGATCACTGTATCATTCAGAGTGGCTATGTCTCGGTTCCAGACCCACAGGATTCTTTGCTGCAGTGGTCGCTTGTGCCATTTTTCCCAGTTGATTGCTCCGCTGGCCGATGTCATCAGGCCCAGTACCTTCATCATCAGACAAATCTATACGGGTCTGATCTGGTTGAGATGTCGTGCTGCCTCCTGTACACTACTTAATCTTCCTGGTGGAAGATAAATTATCATCCGTCGGGTATCTAGGAGGAACCTAGATACCCATGGGATGTTTCTCTTGCGACGGCTCCATGTGAGATTTTCCCCAATCGATGTGCCATCCCAGGGTTTGAATTCCTGATAGAATGATCTGCAGATGGAACTTGAGGATTTGTGCTGACTCGGCCTTCACCAACCAATCATCCATATAGGATGCCCTCTTATCCTGAAGCTGACTACCACCGCCACAATCACCTTGGTAAATATGTATGGGGCCGACGATATCCCGAACAGCAGTGATGTGAACTGTAAATGGATTAGCTTCCCCTGTATCCAAACGGCAATGTGTAGGAATTTTCTGTACCTTGGATGGATTGGTAGGCATCCTTTAAATCTATTGTGGCAAAAAAATCCCCTTCATCCAGTAGGGAGAGTGCAGAACGAATGGTCTCCATCCTGAACTTTCTTATGCATATAAATTTGTTTAGATATGGGAGATCTATTATTGTTCTCCACTTTCCTCCTGGTTTGGGAACCAGGAATACTTTGGAATAGACTCCTCTCTGAATCTCTGAACTGGAGACTTTCTCTAAGACCTTCATCTCCATAAATTCTAAGATCGCTATCTCTAGGAGAGCTTGCTTTGTGCTGGAAGATAATGAAGTAGTGAGGAATATTTCTGGTGGGTGCAAACTTAATTAAATTTTTTAACCATCCTTTATCATGTTTAGCACCCAATGGTCTTTTATGTACTTTTCCCATTGGGGATAGAAAAAAAGTCTTCCTCTACCTCATGGGCGTCTATAGCTGGTACCTTTGTATACCGATTGAGGAGGAATTTTCCCCTCTATCTTGTCTCCCTGCTATATTCTGGACTCTGGATTGGCCACGAAAAGATGACTTCCATTTGCGTTTTGCTGACTGAGGGAGAGATTTCCTTTACTTGTCGGATAGATCTTCCATTAGAGAATATAGTTCTTCCCCGAAAAGCCTGTCAGGCTGAAACTCCATGGAACAGAGTGTATTCGTGGAGTGAACATCTGCACCCCATGGTTTTATCCAGAGGGACCTTCTCCCAGCTGTTGATAGGGCCATTGTACGGGTGGCGAATCTGGCCTGCAGGATCATGGCATCGCAGAGAAAATCGGATGCTAATGAGACTTGTCTGAAGGATTTCAGAATATCGTCCCGTGAGACACGATTATCAATAACCTCCTCCATCTGCAAGAGCCAAGATCTTAATTTTTTTGCCACAGTGGAGGAGGCCAGTGCCGCCTTTGCTTGGGCAGTGCCCGTTAGATATACCCTTCGTAGTGCACTATCAATTCTCCGGTCTATGGGGTCGTGAAAATTTTAACCGTCCTCACTAGGAACCACTGTATGTTTGAACAGCTTTGAGATGGCAACATCTACTTTGGGAGGTTCTCCCCATTCCTTACTCTGTTCTTCATCAACATTGTTTCGAACCTTTTATTTAAAATAGGTCCTTTGTCTGGTGACTTCCATGCATTAATCATTAGATTTTTAGTGATGGTGTCAACCTTAAATGCTCTAACCTTATTGGGCAATGCCATCATACTGCACAAGTTCATCTGAACGTATTGCCTGAAGCAGTCTGGACATCTTCTCTATGGAAAAGAGATTCATTTCCTGGTCATCATCGCTTTCAGACGGAGAAGTTTTAACTTCATCAATGACGTTATTCCCCTCAACCATGTCTGATTCCCTTGGGGATGACATAGATTCTCCCATTGGTCTGGACTTGCGGACCTGGGGTTGAGAAGATTCTCCTGATTTCTCACAAGAAAAAGATTCCTTAAGTTCGGAAACGGATTCACGAATGAGGTCCTTCATCCATAACAACATTTCCTTTTTGGACATAGATTGATCTTCTATGGGGGATTGATTAGATCTGCAGGCAGAGCAAAAATAATATTCGCTACCATCTGGCAGCGAAATATCACATGCTCTACATGACAGATGTCTGTGTTTGCCTGCAGATTTTCTCACGGATTCCCTATCCCCAGAGACTTGACTACACATCTGTGGATAGGGAATGTAGAAGTCAGACCTTTCGTGTATAATGAATTTTATAACTTAAGTCATTTATTAAATGAAGAAGATACATGTACCTTGTGTGTGAGGAGGAATATCTAGATCAGCCAGGACGAGCAGGAACTAATCAATAGTCTCTGACTGATTTAAATATCCCTTCTCACTTATTCCTTTGCACTAATTGGTGAGTGCATTAGTGTTTTCCCCATCAGTAGCCACTAAACCGAGCATGCACGGCTGCTACTTCGCCCATACACGGCGGCCGCTACTTTGCCCATGCACCCACGGCGGCCGCCAATACGTACACAATTACACCCTTATTAAATTGTATCTTGTTTGAAAAATTTTAAATACACAATGCTAAATTCACCTATTTATAAAACAATAACTTACTTTATAGAGAAGATCTCTTGATTTTAGAAGTCTATAAAATTCTAGTAATTGGTTTATATACCTTTTTGCTGTTGGCAGAGGCTCGTCTACACATGTTAACAAAATACCACATAAGCATTATTTTTATTGCATTTTCAAATGCTTTACATGATCTTAAATAATTACAATTTCCAGTGTAACTGTATTAATCTTTTAAATATCCCACATACAAGGATTAGACTATAGGCAGGTATATAATGCATTTCTAAACTATATAAGGCATCAGGGAATAGACTTCCTCTAATGATAAATGAATGCAAATCTCCTTTAGTTTTCCATGTAAGCAAAACAACAAGTAGGTCACTGCTTTGCTAGTAGGCAGGAAACTCAAATACTTGTAATATTACAAAGAGATCACAACAGCAGTTCAGTGTAAAAATACACTATAGCAGAAAAAGCCTAGGGCTTTGCTCACACAGCGCAGATTTGGTGAATTTTTACAGCCATAAAAAATATTTTTGTTATACTTAACTACTAGTTTTGGCTAAAAAACAAAACAAAAAAACACATACTAAACTGTGCTAAATCTGTCCTGTCTGAACACTTGCTTGGGTGGTCTTCTCAGATTAGTTTGCGGAGCATGTACAGAAAATGGAAAAGAGGGCAATGAACAATTCCAGTACATTCTCAAAACCCATCAGGAAGCCTTGATGACATACAGCCTTGATGAAGCCTTGATACATCAGCAAGTTTATAAGAAGTGAATTTGCTTGCAATGGTTTTAAAACTCATGCTATATTATGGCTTCATTCAACCTCAGAGTTGTAAGGGTATGTGCACACACACTAATTACGTCCGTAATTGATGGACGTATTTCGGCCGCAAGTACCGGACCGAACGCAGTGCAGGGAGCCGGGCTCCTAGCATCATAGTTATATACGATGCTAGGAGTCCCTGCCTCTCTGCAGGACAACTGTCCCGTACTGTAATCATGTTTTCAGTACGGGACAGTAGTTCCACGGAGAGGCAGGGACTCCTAGCATCGTACATAAGTATGATGCTAGGAGCCCGGCTCCCTGCACTGTGTTCGGTCCACTACTTGCGGCCGAAATACGTCCGTCAATCACGGACGTAATTAGTGTGTGTGCACATACCCTAATAGTGCATCCATAGACCTCTCTGCGACTCTATTATACCTCTATATGCCTTGGATTTACTTTTTATTTAGTATGAGTTGCCTCATGTTGCATTGAAAATTACAGAGCTATTTCCCCTATAAGCATTGCTTTCAGAGGATTGATCTGGAAGCATTTCTTTCAGAGCACCATATAGCAGAACACGGGTCCCTGTGGCTCTAGAGTAATGAGCCGCAAGGTACTCTTTGTGCTGCCAGTCTTATGGACAGGGCTGGCATAACAATTGGGTTTACTCCACACCATATTGTATACTGCCATACAGTGTATAACTTACCATACAGTGTCAAATTACAGTATGGTGCCCAAATAAAAGTGCCATGTTGGCCAAATAATACAGTTGCTGAAACAACAATCCTATACAGTGCTGCCACCATACACTGCAAAAATACTATAATTTATAGTGCAAGTTAATACCACCATACAGTGCTCAAATAATACTGTCACAGACTGACCAAATAGCAGTTCCATACAAAAAATAATTGAATAGCAGTACTACACAATGTCTAAATAAAACTGTTATACAATTAATATTAAGATTCGTAGTGATCACAAGCCTTGTGTGCCATGCCATCTGTGGCACCACTTTTAGCAGTGACAGCTGATGCGCCCTGTGCGACCACATGGGTCGCAAACCCTAAATGTTAGCCATACTCACACATCTGCCATGTGCTTGAGAGACCGCTTGTACTCAGCTAATGAGCCTTTGACTATGGACTGTGAAGTTAACACTTACCCAACATTGGAAAAAAAATGAAAAAACTATACTTTATTGTCATTGCTACGTCCAGAATGACCCGAACTATAAAACTATGATGCTATTTATCCAGCACTATGAACGCCCTAAATAAAACAAACAAAAATACAATGCCAGAATTGTTGTTTTTGGTCAACTCGCCTTCCAAAAAAGGAATAAAACATGACCAAAATGTTGCATTCACACCAAGATTGTAACAATGAAAACTACAGATTGTCTACAAGCCCACAAACAGCTCCTTAGATGGAAAAACAAAACACGTATGACTTTTAGAATGCGGCAACACAAAAACTTTTTTTTTTAAAAAATGTTTTTTTGTGTAAAAGTTGTAAAACATTAAAAACTCTATAAATTTGAAAGCTCCATAATCGTACTGACCCACCAAATAAAGTTAACATGTCACATATCCTGCACGATGAATGCCATAAAAAAATAATTGCCATTTTTTGGTCACCTTGCCTCAAAAAAAATGGAATAAAGAGAGAAAAAAGGAATGGAATTAGACCTACCGGTACATGTATTTGAAGGAATCCATCATGACAGCACCACAGGAGGTTGCCCTATTGACCTCTATAGGGACAGGAAGACAGAGAGGTTAAAAGGCATCTCCCACCACCCACTTGCCAGTGTTTTTCAATTACTACACCACAGAGGCGTAGCTAGGTTCTCCAGCACCCGGGGCAAAGATTCAGTTTGGCGCCCCCCCCCCCCCACCAGCCTCTTTCCCGACATCACTTTCCCCCTCGCCGTGTTTGTTTTTTCTACCAATCGACGTGTAATTTCTTTTTATGTAACGCGAGCATAAAAACATTTGTACATTTTACAAGCAATATGGTTCTATACACAACACCAGAACCAAGCTCAATACATATATACAGCACCAGCACAAATACAGCTCAATTTAGTGCAACCCCTGCCGTATAGGTGTGTACGGTGTAAAACTACAGCTCCCAGCATGGCCCAAACAATGATAAGGATATGCTGGGAGATGCCGTTTCACAAAAAATAAATCCTATCATAATCATACCACCCATCATCTCGCTGCAGATCATACAGTGACTACAGTGCTGATTAGAGGCAGAATAAACATTTACATTAAGTGACTCACCGGTGACGTCTCAGATTCTAGTTCTTTTTCTCCATCCGGTCCAGACCTCTATGGTGGCTTCTCCCGGTCACAGCCCATTTCTGCAGTTTGCCGCTCACATGTCTTCAGCTTCTCACTTTTCCAACATTTCTGCACCTATAAATAAATATAAAGTTATCATTATACCACACACTATGCCCCTAAATATAATAGCGCCACACTGCACCTTTAATTATAATAGCACCATACACCGTGTCACACACACACACACACACACACACACACACACACACACACACACACACACACACTGTGCCCTCTGTAGATAGTGCCTGCCATAGAGCCCCCTGTAGATAGTGCCTGCCATAGAGCCCCTGTAGATAGTGCCCCCATATAGACCACCCCTGTATATAGTGTCCCACAAATAACTCCCCCTATAGTGCTCTACAGATAGCCCACCCCTGTATATAGCCCCCTGTAGATATAGCCCACCCCTGTATATAGTACTCTACAGATAGCCCAACCATGTATGTAGCCCCCCTGTAGATATAGCCCACCCCTGTATATAGTGCTCCACATATAGTCCACCCCTGTATATAGTGTTTCACAGATAGCCCACCCCTGTATATAGCCCCCCTTGTACATCTAGTCCACCCCTGTTTATAGTGCTCCACTAGATAGTCCACCCCTGTATATAGTGCTCCACAGATAGCCCACCCTTGTATATAGTATATACAGGGGTGGGCTATCTGTGGAGCACTATATACAGGGGTGGACTATATGTACAAGGGGGCTATATACAGGGGTGGGCTTTCTGTGGACCACTATAGGGGGAGCTATTTGTGGGATACTATATACAGGGGTGGGCTATATCTACAGGGGGACTATATACAGGGGTGGGCTATATCTACAGGGGGACTATATCTACAGGGGGATCATATCTATAGGGGGACCATATCTACAGGGCTGGGCTATACACAGGGGTGGGCTATATCTACAGGGGTGGGCTATATCTAAAGTAGTGGGCTATATCTACAGGGGTGGGCTATATCTACAGGGGTGGGGTATATCTACAGGGGTGGGCTATATCTACAGGGGGCCTATATCTACAGGGATGGGCTATATCTACAGGGGTGGACTATATCTAGAGGGGTGGGCTATATCCGCAGGGGTGGGCTATATATACAGGGGTGGGCTATATCTACAGGGGTGGGCTATATCTACAGGGGTGGGCTACATACAGGGGTGGGCTATATACAGGGGTGGGCTATATCTACAGGGGTGGGCTACATACAGGGGTGGGCTATTTACAGGGGTGGGCTATATACAGGGGTGGGCTATATCTACAGGGGGGCTATATCTACAGGGGTGGGCTATATCTACAGGGGTGAGCTATATCTACAGGGGTGGGCTATATCTACAGGGGTGGGCTATATATACAGGGGTGGGCTATATACAGGGGTGGGCTATATCTACAGGGGTGGGCTATATCTACAGGGGTGGACTATATCTACAGGGGGCTATATACTATATAGCCCCCCTGTAGCTATAGCCCACCCCTGTATATGGTGCTCCATAGATAGCCCACCCCAGTATATAGCCCCCCCTGTAGATATAGTCCCCCTGTATATAGCCCACCCCCTGTAGATATAGTCCACCTGTATATAGCCCACCCCCTGTAGATATGGTCCCCCTGTAGATAGCCCACCCCAGCATATAGCCCCCCTGTAGATATAGTCCCCCTGTATATAGCCCACCCCCTGTAGATATAGTCCAACTGTATATAGCCCACCCCCTGTAGATATGGTCCCCCTATAGATATAGCCCACCCCTGTAGATATAGCCCACCCCTGTATATAGCCCACCCCCTGTAGATATAGTCCACCTGTATATAGCCCACCCCCTGTAGATATGGTCCCCCTGTAGATATAGCCCACCCCTGTAGATATAGCCCACCCCTGTATATAGCCCACCCCCTGTAGATATAGTCCACCTGTATATAGCCCACAGCCTGTAGATATGGTCCCGCTGTAGATAGCCCACCCCAGTATATAGCCCCCCTGTATATAGCCCACCCCCTGTAGATATAGTCCCCCTGTAGATATAGCCCCCATGTAGATATAGTCCCCCCGCAGATACAGACACACACTTCTATTACAGTTTAAAAAAATATATATATATTCAAACTCACCTTATTCCCGCTCCCACGCCGTCCGGCAGCCATGGAGACCTGCGCTCTTCTGCGCAGGTCTCCAGGGGGTTCAACACAGCGTCTATGAAAGGCGCTGCTTGGCTGGGCAGGATGACTTTCCCTGTCAGTCAGTCAGCGTCTTTCATCGACGGAAGCTTCACTGGTACAAAAGGTACCAGTTGCTTCATTCGTGTAAAGGCGCTGAATGGCCGGGCACGGAACATGCCCGGTCATTCATTGCTTCTAATTGTACCTGTGTCCTTGCGACACAGGTACAATTATAGTGCAGGAGGAGGTGGCGCTGGCGCCCCCCTCTGAGCTGCGCCCGGGGCACGTGCCCCGCCTGCCCCCCGCTAGCTACGTCCCTGCTACACCAGGATGGATGCAATCCTATTTTATTTCTAGGGATAATAACTGACATGTTACTTGCACAAATCAGAATTTCAATAAAGGGCGGGAATGTAAGGGTGCTGTCATGATGGATTTCTGGAAATACAATTACCGGTAGGTCTAATTCCTACTTTCCAGTACATCCCTCATGACAGCACCACAGGAGCAATACCAAATTATAATGCTCAGGACGGGACTACGGATTGGAGGACTTTCCGTCCAAAACTTAAATCCGTATCTGACAGAACATCTAGCCTATAATGTTTGCAAAATTTATGATGGCTTGACCAGGTTGCAGCTCTGCAGATTTGGTCCACAGAGGCTTCTCTTCTTTCTGCCCAGGATGCAGAAACTGCCCTTGTTGAATGGGCTTTAATGCCTTGTGGGGCACAGAGTCCTTGGGACTTGTAGGCTTCTTGTATTGTAGTTTTTACCCATCTCGCTAGAGAGCCTTCTGAGGCTTTCTTTCCTCTATTCTTTACCCCATACAGGACAAAAAGATTTTTAACCTGTCTCCAAGAGGAGGTTCTATCCAAATACTGAAGAATTGTTCGCCTGACATCCAGGCAATGGAATTTTTCTTCTTGTTGGTCTTTAGGATCTGGACAAAAGGAAGGTAGAATTATTTCTTGGTCTCTATAGAAGGTAGTAGATACTTTCGTAATAAAGAAAGTATCTAGTTTTAGAATGATCTTGTTTTCTTTAATTTTTAGGTAGGGTTCTATGACCAAAAGAGATTAGATTTCTCCAATCCTTCTTGCTGATGAAATAGCGACTAAAAATGCAGCTTTTAGAGTTAAAAAATGCCTATTAATTGCGTCGAGAGGCTCAAAGGGAGGATAGCAAAGAGCCGTCAACACTACATTTAAATCCCAGGTAGGTACTGATTTCTTTAAGGAATGTTTCAATTTAGAAACTGTTTGAGTGAATCTTCTGATCCACCTATGTTCAGCTAAAGGAGTATTGAAAAAAATACTTAAGGCTGAAATTTGCACTTTTAAGGTACTAGGGCTAAGCCCTTTTTTGAATCCTGATTGTAAGAAATCTAGGATTTTAGCGATGTTGGGAAGAAAGGGGTCTGGTCCCGGATCTCCATACCAGGAATAGAATTTCTTCCAAATGTTTTGATAGATTTTCGAGGTAACTTCTTTATGGCTTAGTAAGAGAGTTGAAATTACCTCGTCTGACAAAGCGTGGTTTCTCAGGATCTGCCTTTTCGGATCCAAGCTGCCAACTTTAGAGATTCTATTCCTTGAAAGTATAAGGGACCTTGGGAGAGAAGGTTCTTCTTGACTGGGAGCATGATAGGGTCTTCCAATGCTAGGTATTTTAGGATTGGAAACCAGCATCACTTTGGCCAATGGGGAAGAATGATGATAAGTTTTGTCAAAGCTTCCTGGATTTTTCTTAATACCACTGGTATTACAGGAAACGGAGGAAAGGCAAGAGCCAGATCCATGTCCCAGGGTTGGGATAATGCATCTACCCCCGATGGGTTGTCTTTGAGATTCAGGGAGAAGAATGTCTCTACGTGGGAGATTTTTCTCGTGGCAAATAGGTTTATTTGGGGATAACCCCACCTTCGGGTTAAGGACTGAAAAATTTCCTTGTTCAGGCACCTTTCCCTGGGGTCTATTTTTTTCTGACTTAGGAAGTCTGCTAATAGGTTCTCTGAGCCTTTTAGGTGGACCGCAGAGACCGATAGGACATTTTCTTCTCCCCAACTGAAGATTTGTGCAGAGAGGGCCTGAAGATGAGTGTGTCATGCTCCCCCCTGATGATGAAGAAAGGACATTGCCGTTATGTTGACAGATAAGATTCTTACGTGCATCCCCTTTATGATGGGCGAAGCTCTTACGAATGTCTCCCATACGGCTTTTAGTTCTATGAAGTTTGAGGACATAATCTTCATCTGAGTAGGCCATGTGCCCTGAAAATGCTTGTCTTGGACCACCGAACCCCAGCCATGTTTGCTGGCATCTGTGGTAATTACTACATAAGGAGAAGTTTTCCATGGGAACCCCTTGCTTGTTGTTTGGGCAGAGCCACCAGTGGAGAGATGACTTCACTGTTTCGGGAATCTGACTCCTTGAATTTAAGGAGTCCTGTTTTCGACCTCCCACTGGGATAGGATTAGATTCTGTAAGGGTCTGGAGTAGAATTAACTCCATGGAATGGATTGTATGCCAGACGTAATCAATCCCAACATTCGCATTCCTTCCCTTATGGAACAGGTGCTTTTTCCCAAAAATGTCCTCACTTCGGTCAGTAGAAGTATTTGTTTCTCCCTTGGGAGGAAGGAATGTTGGAGGGGGGAGTCTAATAGCACTCCTAGGAAGATCTTCTGTTTTTGGGGAAGAAGACTTGACTTCTCGAAGTTGATTATTCATCCCAATTCCTGTAGTATGGAAATAACCTGTAACCGATGGCTGTTTAGGATAGACGGAGTATCTGCTGTCAACAGGAAATCATCTAGATATGGGATAATTACTATGTTTTACCTTCTTAAAAATGACATAATCTTTGAAACAATTTTTGTAAAAATTCTGGGGGCGGAGCAAATGCCGAAGGGGAGACAGACAAATTGGAAGTGAAGAACTGAAGGACCGTTCTGAATTGCGTATCTGAGGAATCTCTGGTAAGCTGGGTGGATGGGGACTTGATAGTATGCATCCTTTAAATCTATTGTACACATTGATGCTTCTTTTCTTATTAGAGGAGTAGTCGATCTGATAGACTACATTTTGAGCTTGCGATATTTCACCCATTTGTTCAATAATTACAGATTGATTATCGTCCTGTAAGAACCGTTTGGTTTCTTGACCAAGAAGATTTTTGAATAGTGGCCCTTGAATCTTTCGTTGTGGGGTACTGGAGCAATCACTTTTAAATGTAGCTGTTTCTGGATGTCCAGGATGAGGAATTGATGCAGATCTCTTGACTGGTATTTGGTTAATAAAAATGTATCTGGTGGAAATAGAGGAGAACTGTAATGACAGGGATAGGGAAACAGACAAGTGAGCCCTAATCTACCCGCCACTCAGTCCCTGCCTACTTGCAACGACCCGCCCTAGGCGACGGGGTACAACTGGGTGACGGTCCCTACACTCAGTAAGTGCACGACAGACAACCAGACAAGGAAACACGGAACAAAGGGAAACGGGGCAGTTGCCCACGGCAACACCGTGAGCAACAAGAGTAGTAAACGAGCCGAGTCAAACCAGGAGAGTACGAGGTGCCAAACACAGAGCAGGAGAGTAGTGAACAAGCTGAGTCAAACCAGGAGTGTGCGAGGTACCAAACGCAGAGCAGAAGAGTAGTCAGTAAGCCAGGGTCAATACGAAGCAGGCACAAGTAGTTCAAGAAGCTGCAGCAGGGCCAGGAAACCAACAGAGAAGAATCACAAGCAAGGAGGAACAGGAAAGGCAGGTATAAATAGACAGAGGGCGGGAGCTAGCTCCGTCTGGCCAGGCTGTGATAGGCTCTCCCACTCCTAAGCCTGCCATCCTGAGTGGTGGAAGATGGAGTCAGTCTCACAGACATAGAAGCAGGTGCAGACTGATTACCTATGGGCGTGGATACAGAAGCTGTGCCTGGCAGATCCTTAACCAGAACTCTATTTTGTACCCTTCTTCTATAATTTGTAGAACCCAAGGGTTCTGGGTCATTCTGGTCCAGTTGGAATAATAATGTAGGAGCCTTCCTCCTACACTCCTGGCGTCATTGCTTTGAGGGTTGAAATGAGTTATTGGGGTTGAGGAGATATCCTCGACCTTTTCTCCCATTGGGGTAAATCCAGCGACCGGACTTCCCTTTCCCTCTGTAGTTCTATAATGTTGCTTCCCCCTGTTGGTGAAACTTACAAAACTGAGGGCTTCTTTTAGGTTTCTCTTCTGGAAACCCCATTTTCCTATCCGTTGCACTTTCCAGCATGTTATCTAGGAGAGGACCAAACATCAGAGATTCTGTGAACGGGGTGGAGCATAGTTTGTTTTTAGACTTCGTGTCTCCTGACTACAACTTGAGTCATAATTCTCTTGTAGCAGCATTTCACAGAGCCCCATTCCTAGCAGCAAATCTAATGATTCGGCTGAAGCGTCTACCAAGAATCCGGTTGCCATTTTCAGTAAGGGTACAGATTCTAATATATCTTCTCTTCATGTTTTCATAATTAAATGGGCCTCCAGTTGGTTTAACCAAATAAACATTGATCTTGCTACAGATGTGGCCGCGATATTTGTAGAGATTAAAGCAGATGAGGATTCCCAATCTCTTTTCAGCAGTCTGTCTGCCTTCCAAATCCAGGGGGTCCTTTAACTGAGAGGAATCTTCGAAGGGGATTGCATTTTTTTTTAGCAACCCTAGTCACTGGGACATCAACTTTTGGGATCTCATCCCAAGGTTTCGTGTCTTCTGGATCAAAGACAAGTCTGTTTATAAATTCTCTTGAAATGAAGAGTCTTTTTTCTGAATCCTCCCATTCCCCCGTTACCATTTTCTTGAGATTCTCGTTTGCTGGAAAAATCGTTGTTTTCCTTCTAATTCACCCTCCGATAAATAATAACACTCCTGCTCAGAGTCAGACCCCTGAGATGGTGGGCACCATTTTTGTTCCACTTCAGTCCGTGGCCTTTTTTCCCGGGAGTGTGATAGAGTTCCTTGAGGAGGGTGAGGGAGGCTACTGACTGACTCACTTCCTCACGAATAATAGACCTAAGTTCAGACATAAACGTAGGCTGTTCCTCTTTTAGTAGTTTTGCGATACAGTCTTGACACAACTGTTTCTTATGCGATTCTAGCAGTTTTTTCCCACAAGTCGCACATTTTTAACTTTGTTTTTAGGGTCAGTTTGTCTCTGAGAGGAATCTTTATCCTAGAGAAAACAAAGGCAGGTAAAGTAAGGTTCACTTACAACGGAGACCTAACCCTTACCCCAAGGGTGAGACTCACATGACCCTGGGACATATCTGGAATTCCGTCAGAACGAGGTAGTTCCATCACAGCAACAAGCAACAGGCAAGTGCAATATCCAAACAACAAGATATATGCTTTAACGCTGTATATATAATTCCACGTTAGAGGTATTATCTCTAACCACATACCTGTGCGAGTCCCTTAAAATGCGGGCGTTTTGAATTTCCCACCTTCCAAGATGGCCGCGGACCAGAAGTAGCCTGGCGTCATTTCCGGTCGCGGCTACTCCATGAGATGCGGCCGTGTCATAGCCTGCGACTCAACACTTCTGGCTCTGCAGCCGCTCACGAGGATATCACCAGCGCTACCAATCTTATGGAGCTCCCAGTCCTTGTATGGTCTCGCAGCCCTGGCCAAAGCATGGCTTGGGAATCCCGAACCCGCACACTACTTGAACCCAGCCTAGAAGCAGCTGAGAGCTCACACGAACGCTTCAGCTGCTTCGTTCTAACGATTGGTGGGGGTCTCGGTGCTCGGACCCCCACCAATCCAAACTTCTGACATGTCAGAAGTTTGTCAAACGTTTAGCTACACTTTAAACACAGCCTTTCTCAAGCATGTCAAACACTAAGGCCGGATTCACACGAGCGTGTGGATTTTGCGCGCGTATAAAATTCAGCGTTTTGCACGCGCAAAAGGTCCATAAAAGCTCCGTGTGTCATCACCATATGATTCGTTGCTGCGTGCATTATGACTCTCTGTTTTTATGTTTGTATACAGAAAAGCACGGGCAAATATAGGACATGTCGTGAGTTTTACGCAGCGGACATACGCTGAGTGAAAATCACTGACAGTCTGAACGGCCCCATTGACTATATATAAATACAGCATATCTATAGCACTATGACCCTGTAGCTATGGATAGGATTAGATACATTGGCTCATCAGACAGTATGATACATGATAGGATTAGATATAGGGCCCTGCTCGACGACATTGCGGCTCCAGCGCTGGACCCAGGAAAGGTCAGTATAAGAATTGCTTTGCTTTTTTATGTGCTACTAATGTTTTGTTTTTTTGTGTTTGCGTTTTTTTACAGGTTTGGTTGTTGAACATGTCGGATTCAAAGACTACTTCAATTACGGCTTTTTTATTCTCAATAAAATGGTTATGAGGATTGTGTGTTTTTTATTTTATTTCAATAAAACAAAAATGTCTATATCCTTGTATTTTTTCAACTTTATTACTACCGCCTTAGTAATGGCTGCTGGCTAATTGACATCAGCCATTACTAAGGCAGGGCTTAATGTTAGTCGGTGACTATCACAAACCCCCCCATTATTACCCCGTTACCCACAGCCACCATGGGTACAAGGAAAAGCTGAGTATGTTCCAGTACCCGACCTTCTGTAGGGATGGCCGGGTACTGGGGCGACAGTAGACTGGTATTATTAGGCTGGGAGAGGCCAAAAACAGTGGGCCTTCCCACCCTGGTAATGCTAGCCTGCTGCCGCTATGTTGTATCTAGCTAGTAATGAAAAATGGGGGGTGAACTGCATGTTTTTTCCATTAAAAAAAATAAACATAGTTACTTAGTTACATAGTTTGTACGGTTGAAAAAAGACACATTTCCATCAAGTTCAACCAAGGGATGGGAAAGGGGAAGTAAAAAATTTCTACACGTAGAAACTAATATTTTTTTGTTCTAGGAAATGATCTAAGCCTTTTTTAAAGCCATCTACTGTCCCTGCTGTGACCAACTCCTGCGGTAGACTGTTCCATAGATTCACCGTTCTCACAGTAAAGAATGCTTGTCGCCCCTGCAGGTTGAACCTTTCTTTTCCAGACGGAGGAAGTGCCCCCTTGTTTTTTGAGGGGGTTTTACATGGAACAGGATTTCACCATATTTTGTGTATGTGCCATTCATATATTTATACAAGTTAATCATGTCCCCCCTTAGTTGTCTTTTTTTCAAGGCTAAATAGGTTTAGTTCTTTTAATCTTTCCTCATAACTTAGATTCTCCATTCCCCTCATTAGATTCGTTGCTCTTCTTTGTATTTTTTCCAACTCCAGGGCATCCATTCTATGAACTGGAGCCCAGAACTCGACTGCATATTCTAGATGAGGCATCACTAATGCTTTGTAAAGTGGTATTATTACATCTCTGTCCCGCGAGTCCAAGCCTCTTTTAATACATGACAATATCTTGCTGGCCTTTGAAGCAGCTGATTGACATTGCATGCTGTTATTTAGTTTATGATTTACAAGTACACCCAGATCCTTCTCAACAAGTGACTCCCCGAGTGTAGCACCCCCTAGGACATATGATGCCTGCAGGTTGTTCGTACCCAGGTGCATAACTTTACATTTATCTACATTAAACTTCATTTGCCAAGTGGATGCCCAAACACTCAGTTTGTTTAAATCCGCTTGCAATTCACGAACATTTTCCATAGTCTGAACTATATTACATAGCTTGGTGTCATCTGCAAAAATAGAAATAGTGCTATTAATCCCATCCTCTATATCATTAATAAATAAGTTGAATAATATTTGTCTCAGCACTGAACCCTGGGGTACACCACTTATAACCGAGGACCATTCAGAGTAGGAATCATTGACCACAACTCTCTGGATACGGTCCTTGAGCCAATTCTCAATCCAATTACAAACTATACTTTCTAAACCTATAGTCCTTAATTTACCCATTAGACGTCTATGGGGGACAGTGTCAAATGCCTTTGCAAGGTCCAACAACACTATATCCACAGCGGCCCCTCTATCTAGGCTTCTGCTCACCTCTTCATAAAAACAAATCAGGTTGGTTTGACAGCTTCTGTCCTTCGTAAAACCGTGCTGGCTGTCACTTATAATACTACTTATTGTCACATAATTCTGTATATAGTCCCTCAATAGCCCCTCAAACATTTTCCCCACAAAGGATGTTAAGCTGACTGGTTTATAATTACCCGGTGAAGACCTAGAGCCCTTTTTGAAAATAAGCACCACATTTGCCCTGCGCCAGTCCCTTGGCACCATACCAGTCACGAGAGAATCTCTAAATATTATGAAGAGGGGGACAGAAATAAGTGAACTAAGCTCCTTAAGAACTCTAGGATGTAACCCATCTGGTCCCGGGGCCTTGTGTACGTTTATTTTATTTAATTTAGCCTGCACCATATCTACATTCATCCAATTCAGTATATCAGCTGATATATTAACAGCACTGGCAGCGGCTACATCAGCTGCTCTTTCTTCTGTTGTATATACAGAGCGGAAGAACCCATTTAGTAACTCTGCCTTCTCTTGATTCCCTGTGACCAACTCCCCATTACCACTATCTAGGGTTCCTACTTGTTCAGACCTTGGCTTTTTTGTATTTATATGGTTGAAGATTTTTTTGGGATTTGTTTTACTATCCTTGGCCACCTGCCTTTCATTTTGTATTTTTGCTGATTTTATTACCTTTTTACAGTTTTTTTAAGCTCTTTATATTTTACAAAGCTGTACCCTCAGATTTGTATTTTTCAAATGCCCTTTTTTTGTCATGTATTGCCTTTTTTACAGAAGGTGTAAGCCATGTGGGGTTTAATTTTAGTCGTTTATACTTGTTACCTATAGGAATACATTTTGCAGTATAATTACCCAAAGTAGATTTGAAAATCTCCCATTTATCATTTGTCCCATTATTTGACATTAGTTCTTCCCAGTCTATATCCTGAATTGCAGCCCTCATCTTGGGGAAATTGGCCTTCTTAAAAGTAAGTGTTTTTTCCCTCCCAGCCTGTGTTTGTTTTTTACAGTATAGGTTAAATATAACTAGGTTAAATATAACTATATTATGATCACAGTTACCGAGGTTTTCACAAACATTGACATTCCCAACAAGCTCTGTATTATTAGAAATGACCAGATCCAACAGAGCTTCACCTCTAGTCGGGTCTTCCACAAACTGGCCAATAAAATTTCCCTGCAACAGGTTGAGGAAATGTTTCCCCTTTGCAGTTGAATCCGAACCATGACACCAATTAATATCCCAGTAATTAAAATCTCCCATTATCACTACAGTACCAGCCTGCGCAACCCGCTCCATCTGTTTATATAGCTTACCTTCCATCTCCTCAGTTATATTGGGGGGTCTATAGATTACACCAAAACTAATTTTTTCAGTGTTTACCTCCCTTTGTAATTCCACCCACAAGGTTTCAACCTCCTCACAAGCTTCACCCTCTAATGTCTCATTCACACTCGCCTTCATATCGCTTCTCACATACAGACATACGCCACCACCTTTCCTATTTGTCCTGTCTTTCCGAAAAAATTTAAAACCCTGTAGATTTACAGCCCAGTCATGAGAAGAGTCTGGCCATGTTTCAGCAACACCAACTATATCTATATTTTCTTCCAGTACCAAGGCCTCCAGCTCCCCCATTCTGCTTGTTAGACTTCTGGCATTTGTGAACATACACTTTAACTTGCCTTTAAATGCTTCACTTTCAGTGTCAGAAATGTGATTATTTCACATTATTTGGGCTTTTTTTATTTTCACTGCTGTTTTGTAATGAAAGGATCTCCTTATCTTGTTGCCTAGTCCT
This sequence comes from Rhinoderma darwinii, assembly GCF_050947455.1. NCBI lineage: Eukaryota > Metazoa > Chordata > Amphibia > Anura > Rhinodermatidae > Rhinoderma > Rhinoderma darwinii. The sequence continues at coordinate 103,936,933 of NC_134692.1, read as the reverse complement.
CTCCTCCCAGTCTGTTTCTCCCCCCACCAATATAGTCTGACCCCTCTCTAACCTGACTACCCCTTTATTTTCTGCATTGACCTCCCTCCTCAGCCCTAGTTTAAACACTCCGCCACCCCAGCTAGAATTCTCTCCCCCAGCACAGCAGACCCCCTTCCATTTAGGTGCAAATCATCTGCAGAATACAGTTTGTACCCCAATGAATAGTCATCCCAGTGCTCTAGGAACCCAAAGCCTTCTCCTCTACACCAAGACTTCAGCCATGCATTTAACTCCCTAAGCTACCGCTGTTTTTCCTGCGATGCGCATGGCACAGGCAGTATTCCTGAGAATACAACCTTGGAGGTCCTTCCCTTCAGCTTGTAGCCTAGTTCTTTAAAATTATTCTTAAGGCTCCTCCACCTACCATTTATTCTGTTGTTGGTACCCACGTGGACCACGACAGCTGGATCATCACCAGCCCCTCCCAGCAATTTGTCCACCCGTTCCATCACATGCCGAAGCCTGGCACCAGGGAGACAGCAAACTATTCGGTTGAGGTGGTCTTGGCGGCAAATTATTCTATCCGTCTTCCTGATTATAGAATCCCCTACAACTATCAATTGTCTTTGCTTACCTGCACTACCATCCCGCCGACTACTAGCTGGGCTGTTCTCCCGGCTGGTAGGGAGATCAGTATGCACTAGGGCTCTCATTTCTGAGATCGACACCCTCGCATACTCGCCCAACTCGGCAATTTTGCTAGGTGTAATGGCAGGGGGTAGGGAGACGGACAAGTGAGCCCTAATCTACCCGCCACTCTGTCCCTGCCTACTTGCAACGACCCGCCCTAGGTGACGGGGTACAACTGGGCGGCGGTCCCTGCGCTCAGTAAGTGCACGACAAACACGACAAACATACAAGGAACACAAGCAAGGAAAAGGGGCCGTTGCCCACGGCAACACCGTGAGCAACCAGAGTGGTGAACGAGCCGAGTCAAGCCAGGAGTGTGCGAGGTACAAAACGAAAAGCAGAAGAGTAGTCGGTAAGCCAGGGTCTGTATGGAGCAGGATCAAAAATAGCAGGAGCTGTAGCTGGGCCAGGAAACCACAAGGAGGGAAACACAAGCAATAACAAGCACCGAGGGACAGGAAGTGCAGGCTTAAATAGACCGAGGGCGGGAGCTAGCTGAGTCTGGCCAGGTTACGATAGGCTCTCCCACTCCTAAGCCTGCCAGCCTGAATGGTGGAAGCAGGAGTCAGTCTCAGGGTTGTATTCTCAGGTGCTGACTGATTAGTTCTGGGAGTTAACCCCGCTGTGCCTGGCAGATCCTTTACACTAGGAATATCAGATACAGGATTGGCCTTCCTTTTCTTTGACCTCTTTCTACTGCCCCTAACTACATTAACCCAGCTACTTACCTGATCCTGCTCACCCATGTCTTCACCCTTCAGTTCTACCCCACTAACTGCATACTCCGTGAGCAGCATGCTCCACTCAAGATTGTCTATCTTCCTCGGTGTTGCATTTTGCTCCTCCAGATCTCTAATGCGAGCTTGCAGGCGAATAACATGCTCACATCTGCCACAGAGGTATTCACCCTGGAACTCCGACTCCAGTCGTGCATACATATGGCAAACTGTGCACTGAAGAAAACCTCCAATCTTGCTATCCATTATCCGAGTTACAACAAAACAGTGAACAATTGTTAAAGTTAAAGAAAAGGAGAGTACTTACTGGGGCTTTTACTCCTCTTTTTAACTCCGGTTTTATAACTCCACTTATATTACAAGCCACTTAATTCAGCTAGCCCAGAAGGAGCCATGATGTGGGGTCCCCCCCCCCCCATTTTTGATAACCAGCCAGATACAACATAGCAGCAGCAGGCTAGCATTACCAGGGTGGGAAGACACTACAGATGGTGGGGTACTAGAATGTACACAGCTCTTCCTGGTACCCGTGGTGGCGGTGTGTACCGGGGTTAGTGGGGGGTTACTTTTAGCCTCTTCTTTGGCTAACACTAAACCCCTCCTTAGTAATGGACACTGTCAATCAGCCAGCGGCCCTTACTAAGGCAGTAGTAATGAAGTTAAAAATAAACTACAAAGACAGAAGAAATATTTTATTGAAATAAAAAAAACACACAACCCTCATTAACCATTTTATTGAAAATAAAATAAGCTGTCATCGAAGTAGTCCTCTAATCTGACGTAGTCCAACAACCGAACCTGTAAAAAAACACAAACACAAAAAAAACACATTAGTAACACAGGTGTAGGCTTAGAAACAGGGCCCATGTGTGATACTGTCTGTTAGATCATGTATCTAAGCCTACAACATGGCAGGCTTAGACACAGGTTCCCAGCAGACAGTAATCTTATACTGTATAAGATTACTGTCTGCTGGGGCCCAGTATCTAATCCTACTATGTGGTAGGCTTAGATACAGGGCCCATCAGACTGGATCACACATGGGCCATGTATCTAAGCACATGGTAGGCTTAGATACAGGGCCCCAGCAGACAGTAATTTTATACAGTACAATGTGGTAGGCTTATATACAGGGCCCATTAGACTGTATCATACATGGTCATGTATCTAAGACCACCATGTGGTAGGCTTAGATACTGGGTCCATGTGTAATACTGTCTGTTATACCCCGTATCTAAGCCTACCACAAGGCAGGCTAAGATACAGGACCCCAGCAGGCAGTAATTTTACACTTACCCTCCTCCTCGGCTCTGGGTGCAGCGGATGTCCCAACACCATCCAGCATCGTGACGTCATGCGCAGTGCACAGCGTCATAACGTCATGACACGAGAAGACGTCATCAGGACTTCCGCTGCGCTTGGGAAGGAGGGTAAGTATAGTAGTATTACTATAGTAACCGGAACCCTTGTATTTTATGACATAGGCCCCAGTTACTACTGTAAACTTTTATAGACGCGGTGCGGGGGCCGCAGCCCGGTCGCAATTGCGCCTGCTGCGACCCCTGTTGTAGCAATCGCCCGGTAATCCTGGGGAACCGGGCCAAAGATCAGGGGCTTGGGCCCTGGAGGCCCGGTGTTAGCGATGCCCCTGGGGCACACGCTGCAGAAAATTCCGCAGCAAAACCTATGCGGGTAACATGCATGTTTTGCTGCCGATTTCACCCCCTCCACAGAAATTGAGATGCTGCATATTTTTATATCTGCACCGCAGGTCAAATTCCATGCAGACAAATTCTGCAGAATGTAGATTAGCTTTGTTCAAATCTCATCCCCATGACTGGTATTGTAATCAACTGCAGATTTTCTGTGTGCACATCCGCATGGAAAATCGGCTGTAACACATTAACTTAGTCTAAGGCTTGTTTTACATAAGCTTATTTGTAATGGTATGTGCACACGAGAACTGTTTTTTACGTCTGAAAAGACAGACTGTTTTCAGGAGAAAACAGCTGCGTCGTTTCAGACGTAAAAGCTCCTCCTCGCATTTTGCGAGGCGTCTTTGACACCCGTAATCTTGAACTGCTCTTCATTGACTTCAATGAAGAACAGCTCAAATTACATTGCAAAGAAGTGTCCTGCACTTCTTTGCCGAGTCAGTCAATTTACGCGTTGTCGTTTGACAGCTGTCAAACGACGACGCGTAAATGACAGGTCGTCGGCACAGTACGTCACCAAACCCATTCAATTCAATGGGCAGATGTTTGCCCACGTATTGTAGCCGTATTTTCAGGCGTAAATCGAGGCATAATACGCCTCGTTTACGTCTGAAAATAGGTTGTGTGAACCCAGCCTTAACTGTCCGTAATATGGTTCCACAATACGGTTGTATTACGGAAGATATTCCATCAGTATATCATCAGTATTCCATCAGTATTAGTAGTCAGTAATACTGATGGGCTATCTTCAAGAAAGGAAATTGAACTACATAAGAGAGCCCCTTTGAAATATAGATGGAATACGGTTGCAATACTGATGACATACTTATTAGAAATAATGCCTATGGAATTAGGTCCGAAATTTCCGCACCAAATCCTGTTTGCTGCGAAGAAGGAAAAGGGAAAAGAGGAGATGTTATTTTAAGAAAAATAATTCCATACTCACCCCGCCCCCCCCTGGTCTCCCACAGCGAGGCATCCATGATCTTATTTGCTGGTGTTTAGTGAGCTGGCCTCCTGAGATTATGTTTTGTCCAATAAAACCGCTACAGCCAATCAGGGCTTGGAATATTGGGACACTTGCGATTCGCTACAAATTTATTTTGACCGAATCAGATAAAATCCGGGAAAATTCACATATCTGTAATTTTGATGTGATACAGATCAAAAATGGATCACATATGGATGCATCCTTATTTTCATCACTCTCCATAGACTTCAATGGGCATTTTACACCTGTAAAAAGGATGTACAATAAGTAGTGCGTTTTTAAAATACATGCATATTTTATACGCCCATGTGAACAGACCTATAGATTAACATATGCTCTGTAATATGGACAGAATGAAATAGTGTTGAAAATTATGTTCGTGTTAAGGCCCAGTGCACACATACATTTTTGGCACTGATTTTGTCGCGGAAACCGCGTCAGAATCAGCGCCAAATAATGGCTGAAACCACCTCCCATTGATTTCCATGGGAGTCAGAGGCGTTTTTTTTTCCTGTGCAGCTTTCAGCCGCTCGCTGGAAAAAAAAAGTGTCATTTCCTTTCTTGCTGTTGTTTTGCCTCTGACCTCTCATTGAAATCAATGGGAGGCAGAAAAGCGTTTTTCGTGATGTTTTTGCCCGCGGTGCTCAATTTCTTCAGATGAGAAATGCTGTGAAAACCACGGCAACAAAGTGCAGGCAGGTCAAAGTCTGCCTCAAAATTCCTGAGGGAATTTGAAGGGTCAGTTCACAGAGTTTTTTTACACGTTTTCTGACATGGAAACCGCGTCAGAAAACGCGCCAAAAAAATGGCCGAAAATGCCTCCCTTTGATTTCAATGGGAAGCGGAGTCCTTTTTTTCAAGGGACATGCCCTATCTTCGGGCGTTTATGTCTCTGACCTCCCATTGATATCAATGGGAGGCAGAGAAAGCGTATTTCGTGGCGTATCTTGCCTGCGGCGCTCAATGGCCAGGGGCAAAAAATGCAGCGAAGAACGCCACGAAAATCGGGATGCAGTCAGAGCAAAATCTACCTCAAAATTCCAAATGGAATTTTGAGGCAGATTTTCTGCCTTCAAAATACTATGTGTGAGCTAGACCTAAAGCAGCCATACACTCAGGGGTGAACCTAGCCCCTCTGCTGCCTGAGGCGAACTATAAAAAGATGCCCCCCCCCCCCCGAAATCTATCCAAGTTTTTGTCATTACTGGCTTTACACAACAAACACGCAATATGTAATTTTTTTTAAATAGGAAAACATTTGTTGTTTATTTGTTAAAGTGCTGTTTAATGTATAGAAAAGATTTAAAGAATTCTACTTACTGTATTACTTTAGTATCATAGATCAGCAACGCAGCATTAACACTGAAAATGGTTTAATACATCTTCTATGCCTCCTTTTCATTACCTAATTGACTTATGATTTTTAACTGAGTTCAGTGGCCCGGCGTGGACGGCATGATGCAGTGACGTCATCGTGCCGGGCAGTTGACGTCATCAGCGTGCTCCCGATCTCTTGTGGGCTTTAGGCCTAAACCAGGCTGTGGACTACAAGAGCAAACGGCGGACCAGGGAGACAATGGGCGGGGGTTGGCTGGCAAATTTTAGTCTGGGGGGCAAGCACACAGCCCTGGCCCAAGTGTAGCCGCCCATTCTGAGGGCACTGGGCAATTGGCGAGTTTGCCCCCTAAAACCGCTACGGAAGAACTCTGCTTCCTGTCAATGGAAAATCATCCAGCAGGAGGAAAACGTTTCTTGATGGCGAAGTACAAGAAAACCTCACCTGGGAATTAGACTTTCTTGTACTCCGCCATGGGGAAACATTTTTCCCTCTGGCGGATGACTTTTCAGGTAGCAGAGTTACATGAAGGGGAATTATTTTTCCTTGACCTCTAGTTTCTAATTTTTATACTGCTAACTTTTTTTTGGTAGGTTCCGCTGGACCGTTTGGACTACGTCGTAGATTCATTGGACTACTCCGATGATCTACTTTTTAAAAAAAAATAAAAAAAATGGTGAAAGAGGGTTGCATGGGGGAGTTTTGATCTTAATAATTATTTTTTTCCTTATGTCTGTTTTTTTTAATACTTTATTATGACCTTAGGGCTGCTGTCTGATTGACAGTATTTAATTACTAAGGCTGGGGCTTAACATTAGCCAGTAAGGGCATGACCAGACGTGCCGGAATTGCTCTGGAAAATCTGCAACGTACACTTTTCTCCATTGCTTTCCACAGCTTTTTAGTGAGGTTCGTTTACACGTTGCGGAAAACTCCGCTGCGGACCATAGGCTGCGGTACAGAATTTGGTGTCCACAGCATACACTGGTTGTTGCGGATGTGTAGCGGACTTGTTGCATACTCATTGCGGAATTTCTCCATTGATTTCAATGGAGAGTCAAAATTCCGCAATGAAGTCCGCAGATGTTATGTGTGTTGCGTAGCGTATTTGTTTTACGAACGTGACATTTCTTCATTCTGGCTGGACCTATGTATTTCTAGGTCTACAGCTGAGGCCCCATGCACACTAACGTAAAAACGCCCGTAATCACGGGCCGTTATTACGGCACGGGCAGGCCCATAGTAGTCAATGGGGCTCCCGTAATTACGGGTGACTACGTGTGTGCACCCGTAATTACGGGAGCGTTGCTAGGCGACGTCAGGAGATAGTCACTGTCCATGGTGCTGAAAGAGTTAAACGATCGGCAGTAACTGTTTCAGCACCCTGGACAGTGACTTCCGATCACAATATACATCAACCTGTAAAAAAAAATAGAAGTTCCTACTTACTGAGAACTCTCTGCTTCTTCCTCCAGTCCGGCCTCCTGGGATGATGTCTCAGTCCAAGTGACGGCTGCAGCCAATCTGTAATGGCGGAAGGAGGTGAAGGGAACAAGTGAGCCCTAATCTACCCACCGCCCTGTCCCTGCCTACTTGCAACGACCCGCCCTAGGCGACAGGGTACAACTTGGCGGCGGTCCCTACGCTGACTAAGTGCAAGGGGATACAAACAGGGAACAAGCAAGGGAAGGGGCAGTAGCCCACGGAACACCGTGAGGGAACGGAGTGGTGAACGAGCAGTCAGGATCAGGATGTAATGAAGTATACAAACGCAGAGCACGGAACAGGAAGCAAGCCGGGGGCAGAGCGAAGCAGGATAAGCGGGAACTGAAGCAAGGCTGAAGCACGGAACAGGAAGCAAGCCGGGGGCAGAGCGAAGCAGGATAAGCGGGAACTGAAGCAAGGCTGAAGCAGGCTGGAGCAAGGCAGCAGTGGGGCCAGGAAACCAGGAAGAATCACAAGCAATGAGGAAGAGAAAACGGCAGGTATAAATGGACAGGGGGCGGAGCTAACTCAGACTGACCAGGCCGCGATAGGCTCTCCCACTCCTGAGTCTGCCACCCTGATTGGTGGAAGCAGGTGTCAGTCTAAGAGGTCTGGCCTCAGGTGTCGATTGATTAATCCTGGGAGTATCCACAGACGTAGTGCCTGGCAGATCCTTTACAGTATTCCCCCTTTTATGAGGGGCCACCGGACCCTTACTAAGAGGACCCGGTTTAGTGGGGAAGAGAAGGTGGAACCTCCTGACCAATACCCCAGCGTGAACATCTCGAGCAGGTACCCAAGTCCTCTCCTCCGGCCCGTATCCTCTCCAATGGACCAGGTACTGGAGGGAGCCCTGGATCATCCTACTGTCCACGATCTTGGCCACCTCGAATTCCACCCCCTCAGGGGTGAGAACGGGAACAGGAGGTTTCCTCGAGGGGGACCAGGACGGGGAGCAGCGTTTAAGGAGGGAGGCATGAAAGACGTCGTGTATGCGAAAGGATGGGGGCAGCTCCAGATGGAAGGATACAGGGTTGAGGACTTCAATGACCTTATAAGGCCCAATAAATCGGGGAGCAAACTTCCTGGACGGGACCTTAAGGCGCAAGTTCCTAGACGACAACCACACCAGATCCCCGACGACAAACCGGGGGTTAGCAGAACGTCTTCTATCAGCCTGAATCTTTTGTACGCTCTGGGATGCCTCTAGGTTCTTCTGAATCTGGGCCCAGACTGTGCACAGTTCCCGATGAACGTCCTCTACCTCGGGATTATTGGAACAACCAGAAGAAACGGAGGAGAACCGTGGATTAAACCCGAAATTACAGAGAAACGGGGAGACCCCTGACGAGTTACTGACCCGGTTATTCAGGGAAAATTCGGCGAGGGGAAGGAATGAGACCCAATCAAATTGACAGTCATAGATGAAACACCTTAAATATTGTTCCAGGGATTGATTAGTCCTTTCCGTTTGGCCATTAGTTTCGGGATGGAAGGCGGAGGAGAAGGACAGATCAATCTCCAACTTTTTACAAAAAGCTCTCCAAAATAAGGAAACAAATTGTACCCCTCTGTCAGAAACGATATTGACTGGGGCCCCATGGAGACGCAGAATGTGTTTAACAAACAAAGAAGCTAACGTCTTGGCGTTAGGTAGTTTCTTAAGGGGCACAAAGTGGCACATCTTGCTGAAGCGGTCTACTACCACCCACACCACCGACTTGCCCTGAGATGGAGGCAAATCGGTGATAAAATCCATGGAGATATGGGTCCAAGGTCTCTGGGGAATGGGCAAAGAACGTAGTAAGCCCGCAGGTCGGGACCTAGGGGTCTTGGACCTAGCACAAACCTCACAAGCGGCGACGTAAGCCCTAACGTCCTTAGGCAACCCAGGCCACCAATAGTTCCTGGTAATGAGGTGTTTGGTACCCAAGATGCCAGGATGACCAGATAGTGCGGAGTCATGGTTTTCCCTGAGTACCCTTAGCCGGTATTGCAGGGGGACAAACAGCTTGTTCTCAGGGAGGTTCCCGGGAGCTGAACCTTGATCAGCCGCAATGTCAGAGGCTAAATCAGAATCAGTGGCAGAAACGATTATACCAGGGGGTAAAATACAAGCAGGATCCTTCTCAGAAGGAGGATTGGCCATGAAACTACGTGACAGTGCATCAGCCTTAATATTTTTGGACCCAGCCCTATAGGTAACCAAGAAGTTAAATCTGGTAAAGAATAGCGCCCATCGAGCTTGTCTAGGATTAAGCCTCCGGGCAGATTCTAGGAAAACCAGATTCTTGTGGTCAGTAAGGACCGTTACCTGGTGTCTGGCCCCCTCCAGGAAGTGACGCCACTTTTCAAAAGCCCATTTAATGGCTAAAAGTTCGCGGTTGCCAATATCATAGTTACTCTCCGTGGGCGAAAACTTCCTAGAGAAGTAAGCACAGGGGCGGAGATGGGTGAGGGAGCTGGTACCCTGGGACAAGACGGCCCCCACTCCCACCTCGGACGCGTCAACCTCCACAATAAATGGCTCCCTTTGGTTGGGCTGAACCAGCACGGGGGCCGAGATAAAGCACTTCTTGAAGGTCTCAAAAGCCTGGACGGCCTCAGGAGTCCAGTGGAGGACATCAGCACCCTTGCGAGTGAGGTCCGTAAGAGGCTTAGCGACGACCGAGAAGTTGGCAATAAATCTCCTGTAATAGTTAGCGAACCCCAAAAAACACTGTAGCGCCTTCAGGGAGGCAGGTTGGACCCATTCAAGCCACAGCCTGAACCTTGGCAGGGTCCATGTGGAATTCATGAGGAGTGAGGATTTGACCCAAAAATGGTATCTCCTGTACCCCAAACACACATTTTTCGGTTTTCGCAAACAGATTATTTTCCCGGAGGACCTGGAGGACCTTCCTGACATGCTCCACATGGGAGGACCAGTCCTTGGAAAACACCAGTATGTCATCAAGGTACACTACAAGGACATTTCCCAGGTACTCTCTCAGAATTTCATTAATAAAATTCTGGAAGACAGCAGGGGCATTACACAACCCAAAGGGCATGACCAGGTATTCGAAATGACCTTCGGGCGTGTTGAACGCAGTCTTCCACTCATCCCCCTCTTTGATGCGGATAAGGTTATACAACCCCCATAGATCGAACTTAGAGAACCATTGGGCCCCCTGAACCTGATTAAAAACATCAGGAATCAAAGGAAGGGGATACTGGTTCCTTACTGTGACCTTATTCAAGTTCCGATAGTCAATGCACGGCCTAAGACCACCATCCTTCTTCCCCACGAAGAAGAAGCCAGCACCTACAGGAGAAGTCGAGGGGCGAATGAAACCCTTGGCCAGGCATTCTTGGATATACTCCCTCATGGCTTCACGTTCAGGACATGAAAGATTAAATATCCTACCCTTAGAAAGCTTAGCACCTGGTACCAAATCGATGGCGCAATCGTAATCTCTATGAGGGGGCAACACCTCAGAGGCCTCCTTAGAAAAAACATCAGCGAAGTCCTGAACAAACTCAGGTAGCGTGTTTACCTCCTCACGGGGAGAAATAGAGTTAACCGAAAGGCATGACGTCAGGCATTCACTACCCCATTTGGTGAGATCCCCAGTATTCCAATCAAATGTGGGATTATGCAGCTGCAACCAGGGAAGACCTAATACCAGATCGGACGATAATCCCTGCATCACCAGTACAGAGCACTGCTCCAAATGCATGGAGCCAACAAGGAGTTCAAAAACAGGAGTATGCTGCGTAAAATAACCATTAGCAAGAGGAGTGGAGTCGATACCCACTACCGGGACAGGATAAGGCAAATCAATAAAAGGCATTTTTAGAGACATAGCAAATTCCACAGACATGATATTAGCAGATGAGCCAGAATCCACGAAGGCACTGCCAGTGGCAGACCGGCCAGCAAACGAGACCTGAAAGGGAAGCAAAATTTTATTGCGTTTCATATTAACGGGAAATACCTGTGCTCCCAAGTGACCTCCCCGATGGTCACATAGGCGCGGAAGTTTTCCGGCTGCTTATTCTTGCGCCTGGGACAGGTGTTCAGTTGATGCTTGTCATCCCCACAATAGAAGCAGAGACCATTCTTCCTGCGGAACTCTCTACATTGTCGAGGGGACATGGAGGCCCCGAGTTGCATAGGTACCTCCGAGTCTTCCGTGGAACAGCGAGGAGACGGGACCTCGGGGGGGGGATCGCAGGGAAGTCAGAGGGGAAAACACTGAAACGTTCAAGCTGACGTTCCCTGAGACGTCGGTCAAGTCGTACTGCTAGGGCCATAACCTGGTCTAGGGAGTCAGAAGAGGGGAGCTAACAAGCAGATCCTTCAGGGCGTCAGATAATCCTAACCTAAACTGGCACCTTAGGGCCGGGTCGTTCCACCGAGAAGCTACGCACCACTTTCTAAAATCAGAACAGTATTCCTCAACAGGTCTCCTACCCTGACGTAAGGTCACCAGCTGACTCTCGGCTAAGGCAGTCCTGTCAGTCTCGTCGTAAATGAGTCTAAGGGCAGAGAAAAAACGATCAACGGAGGAAAGTTCAGGGGCGTCAGGAGCCAAGGAGAAGGCCCACTCTTGAGGCCCTTCCTGGAGTCGGGATATAATGATTCCCACCCGCTGGTTCTCGGAACCTGAGGAGTGAGGTTTTAGACGGAAGTAAAGTCTGCAACTCTCCCGGAAGGAGAGAAAAGTCTTACGGTCCCCTGAGAACCGGTCAGGTAACTTGAGGTCAGGTTCTAAAGGTGAGGTGAGGGGTACTACTATGTCAGCGTCAGACTGGTTGACCCTCTGAGCCAGGGCCTGGACCTGTAGGGAGAGGCCCTGCATCTGCTGGGTCAGGGTCTCAAGGGGGTTCATGATAGCATAGCGTAGGAGAAATGGTAGACTAGGTATGGGCTTGTGATTATGTAATGGCGGAAGGAGGTGAAGGGAACAAGTGAGCCCTAATCTACCCACCGCCCTGTCCCTGCCTACTTGCAACAACCCGCCCTAGGCGACGGGGTACAACTTGGCGGCGGTCCCTACGCTGACTAAGTGCAAGGGGATACAAACAGGGAACAAGCAAGGGAAGGGGCAGTAGCCCACGGAACACCGTGAGGGAACGGAGTGGTGAACGAGCAGTCAGGATCAGGATGTAATGAAGTATACAAACGCAGAGCACGGAGCAGGAAGCAAGCCGGGGGCAGTGCGAAGCAGGATAAGCGGGAACTGAAGCAAGGCTGAGGCACGGCAGAAGCAGGCTGGAGCAAGGCAGCAGTGGGGCCAGGAAACCAGGAAGAATCACAAGCAATGAGGAAGAGAAAACGGCAGGTATAAATGGACAGGGGGCGGAGCTAACTCCGACTGACCAGGCCGCGATAGGCTCTCACACTCCTGAGCCTGCCACCCTGATTGGTGGGAGCAGGTGTCAGTCTAAGAGGTCTGGCCTCAGGTGTCGATTGATTAATCCTGGGAGTATCCACAGACGTAGTGCCTGGCAGATCCTTTACACAATCACAGGCTGCAGCGGTCACATGGATTGCCGCGTCATCCAGGGAGGTTGGGCTGGATGTTGAAAGAGGGACGCGTCACCAAGACAACGGCCGGGTAAGTATGAATTTATTTTACTTTTACTAGGGAAATAACGTATTATATCAGTGTTTTGACCTGCCCCCCCCCCCCTTATTTCTGTTCCCTTCTTTCCCCTGGCCCTTCCCTTACCTTCCTCCCCTCCCTTTTCCTCCCTGTCCCCGCCTCTTCTTACCATGTATGAAACTTACGTTCCCGTTCTCATATATGTGTCCATATGCTGTTCACATTTTTTTATATACAGAGCATCTTTGTGCTTTTGTGTCACGTGTATTTAACACTCCATATATATATATATATTTGTTTACATTGAACAGATATACGCACTATCCATTATTATTTTTTTAGATGTGTTTCTACATATGCGCACAATTCACACATATTGATTGCCTTATTATTAATAGAGCTATCTTTAGCACACCTTTCCTATATTACATGTAGCTGGCTGCATAATACTTCTTTTCTCCAGGTTCTGTCCTTATATTTCTCACCCCCTTTCCTTTTTTTGGTCTTGTTTCTTTGAATTGCCACATATCGGTCCCCTATTCTGTATATGGATTGCACCTTGGACCGTCTTCTTCTTTTATATGTTTTATCACTCGATAGACATCTTACACCATGGACACCCTCACAATTTCTTGTTTCTCACAGGGCCTTACACAATGTATTATTATTCCTCATTCACTTTCGCTTTCAAATTTTTCAACTTTTTGTCTTTAACTCATTATATACTTACACATATAAACGCCTTCAATACAATAAGGCAGCATATCATGCATGGTTAACTCAGGTCTTGGTTCTTGGTTACGCACTACATCTTTCATGTGATTTTGTCTGATGTCTTTTAACTATTCTATATGTGCTTTCCATTGTCCCTGGTCTGACTCGCCGGATCACAGCGGAGGGCGGGTGCGCTGATGGGGGGGAGTGGCCAACACACCTTTTGTCCGCTGTCTGTGTTCAGGGTTGTATGTGGGAGGCGCTGCCAGACATCGCTGTCCCACATCCTCCCTGATGACACGGTTCCGGAAGTGGGGCAGAAGCCATCTTTGTGCCCCCTGTCTGACGCCGTCTTTCTCCTTCCGCTGTGATCCGATGATTCCTGACCTGGAACACATGGGCCAGGCAGTATATAGGAGGGGGTCCCGCCAGGATGATGCCACCCCCAGACGAAGGCATTTGCCAAAACGCGCGTCGGGTGTTGGCGTTCTTACTATGCGAGACCATGACTTTGGGTATGTTGTTTACTTTTAATACTTGTTTGCATTTCATGCTGGTGGTCTGATGTCATTTTGTTCTATAGATCTTGGAGTATATCACCTACAGCCTCACCAATGTTGTGTATACAGTTTGTTAACATGTGGCTATAGGCTTCATTACCTGCATTTTCTAGCACTCTATATTTGACCACCATCTCCATTTATAGCAAACACCTGATACATCTCTCAAGGGGTATGGTTGTCCCTTCCGAACTCCAATATACATATGTGTCTGTATCTTGTTATTTTGCATAAACATGCCCATTGCATCTACTCTGTCTGGTCTTGCATAGGCAGACACCTTCTCATTGTGTGACTCATTTTTTTATTCTGTCATATCTATTTGTAATAAAATTTATATATTTTATACCGTATCATTTTGTGCCGAAGTTGATAATTTTTTAAGTTTGTAGGGTTATCCTTCTTCGTTTTAGCGATCGGTGGGGGTCTCAGTGCTCAATCCCCCAGCAATGACAACTTCGGACATGTAACTATGACATGATAAAAGTTTAGTTACAGTTTAAAGGCTATGTACACCTTTAAAAGCTTATATATGTATATATATATATATATATATATATATATATATATATATATATATATATATATATATATATATAAAGATATCGATCAATGTGATTGGTGCAAGTTTTAATTACTTTTTATTGAAAATGATTGTTACTTTTTGAGATACAGCTGCTTTGTATCCTGTATACAGAGCAGCTGTATATAGTGCTGAGATCTCAATGCCTTAGGTCACCTATTATCGATCACATCTAAGTTATGAACTTAGATGTGATCGGTAACAGCTCGATCCTGCAGGACCCTCTGACACTGAATCAGTCAGTCCCGCTGACCTGACGGATACAGGATTCAGCGCTATATACATTATATATATATATATATATATATATATATATACATATATATATTTGAATTAGCGGGGGCAGGTTTATGGGGAAGGATTAGGGCCTGTTGGCTTTCCGTTCTGGGGTTCCGTCTGAGGTTTCCATTGGGTGAACCCCGCAACGGAAAGTCAAACTGAAACCACAGCTTCCGTTTCCATCACCATTGATATCAATGGTGACGGAAACATTGCTAATGGATTCCGTTCGTCACCATTCCGGCAGGTTTCCGTTTTTCCGACGGACTCAATAGCGCAGTCGACTGCGCTAATGGAGACGGAAACAGAAGCTATGGTTTCAGTTTGATTTTCAGTTGCGGGGTTCACCCGACGGAAACCTCAGACGGAACCCCGGAACGGAAAGCCAACGCTGATGTGAACAGGCCCTTATACTGCACTCAGCTTCCTGCCCCTACTAATTTAAAAGGGGTCAGCCAACGCTGGCGGGACGGGAGTAAACTGCAAGGAGGGGTCTGGCCGTTTTACTGACAGCAGAGGGCTCTATAGGGAAGAATTATCCCCCCATAGAGCCCTGACTAGTTACTATACTGCAAGGTTAAGGGGGTCTGAGCATCTGACTGGCTGCTCTAAAGGGGGGGCAGAATCCTCCCCTATAGAGCCCTCTGCAGTAAGACAGACACTCAGACCCCACCTCCCTTCCATTATAGTGATGTGAGGGCTCTATGGGGTGGATTATTCCAGCCCCATGTAGCTCTTGGCTGTCAGTAAAATGCCCAGACCCCCCTTGCAGTATACTCCCGGGTCCTGGTCCCAGCAGCTTCGGCCGACCGAGTTAAGGCAGGAACTCTCGTCTCGTCACTTCTCTTCGCTCGACCACTCCTCCTGCAGACCTGCTCCTCTATGGTGGCGGCGTGCTGCATACAGCGAGGAGGAGGAGTGTTACACACGTGTCCATCATGCGGCACGTCTGTTAAGTCTGCATGCCCCCTCCCCCGGTCCAGTCCGTCCATGGCTGAAAATGCCGCCCCCCCCCCCGTTTTCGGGTAAGTGGCACCGCCTGAGGCTGGGCGGCTCACCTCGCCTCATGGCAGGTGCGGCACTGCATACACTCCAGGAAAAACTGACACACTGTTTTTTGCCTAGTGCAGGGCCTGAAAAAGGGGAGGTCTGCATGTACACGAGCCCTGCAGAGTTTTTAGTGAAGTGTGTTTTCTTTCCTTTTTTGAAGTTAAACAGAAGCAACAGCTGAACTTTTTTATCTTTTTTAAAAAAAAAAAAGTTATTTTAATAGTCTATAAGCCAGAATTACTCAGGTGATATGCGGCATGCTTTGATAATAACTTTAAATATAACAATAGCAATTACTGTGACAGCAAGCCAACTCAATAGCTTGAAAACAGATACACACAGAATGGATAATTTGTACAGAACAGTAATCAAAGCCTGGATTTCACCTGTTATGCACAGTATGCTAATACTCATTAGGACCCCACCATGTGCTGTTTTGAAATTTCTCCATATGTCTCTTTGTGTATGTTTACTTACTACAGTGTGCTAAGCAATGGCTGTAGAAAAAAAAAACAGAGGTAATTACTGATATGTTTCCAAGCAAAACTGCAAATTGATACAACAAACTAATATTTCTACACAGAACATTTTAATCCAAACTGCTTTGGTAATATTGATCAAGTAATTGAACACCTCCAGCATCAGCACTCATTAAGGATAAGGTCTATGAATCATTTTTAATGACATTTCTTCCCTTTCAGCGGCATAGCATGTGTTCTGATTTCAATGCATGATTTGCAGCATAGGCAAGCTGTTAGTGGGTTTCAACCAGTTTCTAACCATATGTTTTCCTTGAAAAAAAACTGAGCATGGGGCCTGCATGCTGATCTCATGGAGATATACGAAGTCTTTCTTATGAGAGAATTCAACTTGGAACAGAGGTATCAAGTGCTGTATATTGCTTTTATGCTTTGTACCTTGATACGAAAACTGAGTACATTTCACTAGTAATGGGGAAAATAGTTTTATCTGAAAAACCATTAGCTGCTTACGAAATTAATATTTTTCTTAATGTATGTCACTAAAAAAAATTTGTAAATATTCCTCTGTATAAAATCACCCGACTTCCTGCAGGAGTCAGGTCCCGAACTTCCTGGTAGGGGTATCCCAGCATCAACTACATCTTTCCACAACTTCCCCTGTCAGAAACCAGTCTCAGAACTCAAGATCTCGCTGGTTATCGCAAGATCTCATGGTCTGTCTAATGAATCGATAACTGCTGAATTAATTCTTATCCATCGATAACTGCTAGATTACCACAGTAAATGTCTTTTAGACAGAACGCGAGATCTCAGGATGACCAGCGAGCTCTCACGTTCTGAGACTGGTAAGTGTAGTGGGTAGTTGTGGGAACATGTAGGTGATGCGGGGATACCCCTACCAGGAAGTTCGGCACCTGGCTTCTGCGAGGAGTCAGGTCAATTGCAAAATGTAAGCTCATATAAGGGTAGAACAACCTATAAGCACCAAAGCACAGGGAACATAACACCCAAATAGAATGTATGAATATATATATATATATATATATATATATATATATATTTACCACGTATCATAAAAAATAGAGATCTTTATTAATAATAAATAGCTGCAATACATGGTATTACAAAAATACATATAGATAAACTCAATAGAGCAGGTCATATACAGAGAGCAGCATCAATAGGGTATGGAAGTAATTATTCCCAAAGGGTAACAGAACAACCCATCTCAGAATAAACGTACCGTACCCCACCTCACCAGTAAATACAAAACAATGTGCTACTGAGAAGCAGTAGCCAAGTAATCGGATATAAGACTTATGGGTACGCAGGGTAAATCCCAACTGGTAATAGATACATATGGCAAGACCTAAATGCAGCAATGCCGGCAAGAGCTGAATATCAAATCTAAATTGATTGCCAGAAGTGTAAATAGGAAAACGTAACCAAAGACTGGCTTCGTCAGGAGTCTTACTAATTTAAAAATTAAAAATTTAAATTAGTCAGCCTCTTGACGAAGCCGGTCGTAGGCGAAACGCGTGTCCAGGCGTTTTTCTGTGTCACATCTCCTGACCTGACTTCCTCCCTTCACCATATCTTTGGGTACGTTTTCCTATTTACACTTCTGGTAATCCATTTAGATTTGATATTAAACTCTTGCCAGCATTGCTGCATTTAGGTCTTGCCATATGTATCTGTTACAAGTTGGGATTTACCCAGCGTACCCATAAGTCTTATATCTGATTACCTGGCTACTGCTTCTCAGCCGAGCACATAACAAAGGTAATTTTTATTTGTAGAGTAAAATTGTATTATTTATGTGTACAGTATAGAGATACTATTAATGTGCACAGTATAGTGATGTTATTTATGTGCACAGTATAGTGGTACTATGTGTATACACAGTATAGAGGTACTATAAATATATATACATACATTATAGCGGTAATATTTATATATTCAGTATAGTGGTACTATTTATATATACAGTATAGCAGTCTTATTTATTTGATGGTATTTTATCGTATAGCAGCACTAGTTATGTATATAGTATATCAGTACTATTCATCTGTATACAATAGTGGTACTATTTAAGTCTGCAAAAACAATTGGAAGTGAAACTCAGAAAGTATTCAGGAGTTGATAATTCCTGTCCTCTGCTCGTACCATCTAGATACTCTTTTTCTAAAAGTTATTGTTCACCCACCAATTCTGGGCTGGGGCAGGCAAGTAATGGCTGCCTGCATGACACGTTTTTAAATATCTGCCGAAAATGCAAGTGTGTGTCTGTCACGTGTGTAAATGTTTGTGTGTATATTTATATATATATATATATATATATATATATATATACACACTACCGTTCAAAAGTTTGGGGTCACCCAGACAATTTTGTGTTTTCCATGAGTTGCAAAATGACTAGAAAATATAGTCAAGACATTGACAAGGTTAGAAATAATGATTTTTATTTGAAATAATATTTTCTCCTTCAAACTTTGTTTTCGTCAAAGAATGCTCAATTTGCAGCAATTACAGCATTTCAGACCTTTGGCATTCTAGTTGTTAATTTGCTGAGGTAATCGGGAGAAATTTCACCCCATGCTTCCAGAAGGCCCTCCCACAAGTTGGATTGGCTTGATGGGCACTTCTTGCCTACCATACGGTCAAGCTGCTCCCACAACAGCTCTATGGGGTTTAGATCTAAATAGTTCTTGCATAATTTGGAGGTGTGCTTTGGGTCATTGTCCTGTTGTAGGATGAAATTGGCTCCAATCACGCGCTGTCCACAGGGTATGGCATGGCGTTGCAAAATGGAGTGATAGCCTTCCTTATTCAAAATCCCTACTACCATGTACAAATCTCCCACTTTACCAGCACCAAAGCAACCACAGACCATCACATTACCTCCACCATGCTTGACAGATGGTGTCAGGCACTCTTCCAGCATCTTTTCAGTTGTTTTGCGTCTCACAAATGTTCTTCTGTGTGATCCAAACACCTCAAACTTCGATTCGTCTGTCCATAACACTTTTTTCCAATCTTCCTCTGTTCAATGTCTGTGTGCTTTTGCCAATATTAATCTTCTCCTTTTATTAGCCAGTCTCAGATATGGATTTTTCTTTGCCACTCTGCCCTGAAGGCCAGCATCCCGGAGTCGCCTCTTCACTGTAGACGTTGACAATGGCGTTTTGCGGGTACTATTTAATGAAGCTGCCAGTTGAACACCTGTGAGGCGTCTATTTCTCAAACTAGAGACTCTAATGTACTTGTCTTGTTGCAGAGGGGCCTCCCACTTCTCTTTCTACTCTGGTTAGAGCCTGTGTGTGCTGTCCTCTGAAGGGAGTAGTACACACCGTTGTAGGAAATCTTCAGTTTCTTGGCAATTTCTCGCATGGAATAGCCTTCATTTCTAAGTACAAGAATAGACTGTCGAGTTTCACATGAAAGCTCTCTTTTTCTAGCCATTTTGACAGCTTAATCAAACCCACAAATGTAATGCTCCAGATTCTCAACTAGCTCAAAGGAAGGTCAGTTTTATAGCTCCTTTAAACAGCAAAACTGTTTACAGCGGTGCTAACATAATTGCACAAGGGTTTTCATGTGTTTTCTAATCATCCATTAGCCTTCTAACACAGTTAGCAAACACAATGTACCATTAGAACACTGGAGTGATGGTTGCTAGAAATGGGCCTCTATACACCTATGTAGATATTGCATTAAAAACCAGACGTTTGCAGCTAGAATAGTCATTTAGCACATTAACAATGTATAAAGTGTATTTCTGATTAATTTAATGTTATCTTCATTGAAAAAAACTGTGCTTTTCTTTCAAAAATAAGGAAATTTCTAAGTGACCCTAATTTTTTGAACGGTAGTGTATATATATGTATATATATATATATATATATATATATATAAATATATGTGTATATATATATATATGTGTGTGTGTATGTAATGTGTATGTATGCCTGTATATATATATATATATATATATATATATATATATATATATATATATATGTGTGTGTGTGTATCAGGGGCGTAGCTAGGGGGGGCAGGCGGGGCATTTGACCCGGGCGCAAGAGAAGGGGGGGCGCTGAAGAGCAGCTGATCGCTGCTGACAGGCGCCCCGTATTTAGGACACCTGCAGCAGCTTAGGAAGAGCCAGGAAATATAGGGCGTTCTGACTGGGGTCTGTGACAACCATGGAGTGGACCAGTCCAGTCACCTGACCTCACGTCAGTGACATGAGGTCAGATGAACTCAGGTCAGGGGACAGGTCCACTCCCGTGCTGCAGCCTTCCAGCATCTGCCTCCACTCTGTGATCTGTGCTCTGCCGAGAAGCAGAGAGGAAGCTCCGCCCACAGCCCGTCCTCACCTGTCAGCAAGGAGACATGGTGAGTGAGTGTGTGTATGTCTGTCTGTGTGTGTCTCTGTCTGTCTGTGTGTGTCTCTGTCTGTCTGTCTGTCTGTGTCTCTGTCTGTCTGTGTGTGTCTTTCTGTCTGTGTCTCTGCATGTGTTTGTCTCTTATATCTACTACATTATCTGTACTGTGTAGCAGAGCTGAGATTGTAATTTAGCACAATGTGTTATCTGTGATTTTACATAGGACTGCAGGGGACACAACTACATTATTAGTACTCAGAGAGTTATCATTGTGCTATCCAGTGGTGTAACTACCGCCGTAGCAGCAGTAGCGGCTGCTACGGTGCCCGCGGCATGAGGGGGCCCGTGTCGCCCGCCGGCACGGCCCCCCCCATGGCCGGAGGCTCCGCTAGCAGCCGCTATGGCTGCTACAGCGGGACGCCACTGAACACTACGGCAGAGCAGGGAGGTATCTCCCCGCTTTGCCATTAAACAAAAGACATGTATCCCCTCTCCACAGGACTGGGGATACATGTGTGATCGCTGGCAGTGATAGGGAGAACGGGGGACTGAAAGTCCCCCCCCAATGTTCTCCATCACAAACCTCGGACTTCCGGGGTCTGTGTCGGCTTCTCCGTAGAAATGAATGGAGAGCCGGTCGCGCTTGTGCGCATGCGTGACCAGCGCTCCTTTCATTTTTATTGAGCTGCCGACACAGACGCCGGAAGTCCGAGGTTAGTCATGGAGAATTCAGGAGACTTTCAGTCCCCTGTTCTCCCTATCGCTGCCAGCGATCACACATGTATCCCCTATCCTGTGGAGAGGGGATACATGTCTTTTGTAGGACACACTGTAGGTCGGATTTTTTTGGGAGAATGGGCTGTATGGCGTTCCCTACAGGGGGGGGGGGCAGTATGATGTTCTCTACAGGGGGGCTGTATGGTGTTCTCTACAAGGGGGGCTGTATGGCGTTAGCGCCATACAGCCCCCTCTGTAGATAACGCCATACTGCCCCCCCCTGTAGATAACGCCATACAGCCCCCCCCTGCAGGGAACACCATACAGCACCCCCCTGCAGGGAACACCATACAGCCCCCCCTGTAGAGAACGCCATACAGCCCCCCCTGTAGAGAACGCCATACAGCCCCGCCTGCAGGGAACGCCATACTGCCCCCCCTGTAGAGAACGCCGTACAGCCTCCCCCCTGCAGGGAACGCCATACAGCCCCCCCTGTAGAGAACGCCATACAGCCCCCCCTGCAGGGAACGCCATACTGCCCCCCCTGTAGAGAACACCGTACAGCCTCCACCCTGCAGGGAAGGCCATACAGCCCCCCCTGTAGAGAACGCACTACAGCCCCCCCTATAGGGAACGCCATACAGCCCCCCTGTAGATAACGCCATACAAACCCCCCTGTAGAGAACGCCATACAGCCCCCCTGTAGAGAACGCCATATAGCCCCCCCTGTAGGGAAACGCCATACAGCCCCCCCTGCAGGGAATGCCATACTGCCCCCCCTTGTAGGGAACGCCATACAGCGCCCCCCCCTGTAGAGAACGCCGTACAGAATCCCCCCTGCAGGGAACGCCATACAGCCCCCCCTGTAGAGAACGCCATACAGCCCCCCTATAGGGAACGCCATACAGCCCCCCCTGTAGATAACGCCATACAGCCCCCCTTTAGATAACGCCATACAGCCCCCCCTGTAGATAACGCCATACAGCCCCCCCTGTAGATAACGCCATACAGCCCCCTTTGTAGTTATCTACAGGGGGGGCTATAAAAAACGCACTATCTAGAAGGGGGGGCTGTGTGTGACACCCAGGGGAGGGGGGGGGCCCAGTCAAAAGTTTGCTATGGGGCCCAGTCTTTCCTAGTTACGCCCCTGGTGCTATCTGTAGTGTTACATAGGACCGCAGGTAACATCTACTACATTATCTGTACTGTGTAGCAGAGCTGAGATTGTAATTTAGCACAATGTGTTATCTGTGGTGCTACATAGGACTGCAGGGGACACAACTTCATTATCTGTGCTGTGTACATATGTGCCTGTGTGGGTATATATGGGTCTGTTTGTGAATGTGTCTTTGTGCTTGTATATTTGTGCCTTTTATGTATTTGTATATGTTCCTGTCTGTGTATTTATCTGTGTGTGTGTGTGTGTGTGTGTGTGTGTATATATGTGTCTGTACGTCTATATATTTACCTGTTTGTATATATTCCTGATGTGTGTATGTATATTTGCCTGTATGTCTAAATATCTATCTTTATGTATGTACAGTATATATGTTCCAGCGTGTCCATATATGTGGTTACGTTTTGGTTTGTGTAGGGGGCGGCAATAGAGAGTCCCGCACAGGGCGCCATCCAAGCGAAGGCCGGCCCTGGCTGCACCGACCCTAGTCAGAAGGAACTCCGCCGCTGCCTGCGGCGCATGACCTCCTCGGCTTCTCCGGTAAGTCACACCAGGCAGAGCGGAGAGTGGTAGCGGTAGGCTACCACTCACCGGTCTGTTCACAGTGTGGCGCTAAGTACAAGGGGTGGGAGTGTGCCGCTATCTACTAGGGGGGAAGCGGGCTGTGTGTGGCGCTATCTACAGGGGGGGGCTCTGTGTGGCGCTATCTATAGGCCTCTTTAATTTATTTTCTTTTAATGTATTTTTAAGTTAATTACATTATAGATCTACATCGCTTGTAAAATATAGAAATGCTTTTATACTCGTTATACATTAAAAAAAATCGTTAAAAAAAATTACACCTCATTGATTGGTAGGGAAAGAAAACATGGCGAGGGGGAAGGAGATGTCGGGAAATAAGTTGGGGGGGGGGGCGCCAAACTGAATCTTTGCCCCGGGTGCAGGAGAACCTAGCTACGCCTCTGGTGTGTATGTGCGTGTGTGCGTACTATTTATTTGCTCAATGCACTAACGTCACAAAGGGAGATAAGGTTTTTCATCCATTATCAGGCAAAGGATTTTCCATCAAGGGCTATTTTACATATGTTGTTTATGTTGTGAAGTGTCCTTGCGGTCTCGTATAAGTTGGGGAGACTACCCAGCATATATGAGACCACATATCGCAGCATAAATGAGATCAAAAATTTGATATTACCATTGCCTCATCATTTTCACACATTAAGTCATAATGTAGCCCAACTAAAGCTCCAAGTATTAGAACAAATATCCGTTTCTAGGAGAGAGGTTGATCATAGGAAGAAATTGAAAATGAGAGACGCTTTCTAGATCCATACGATGCCATTGTTGGAATCTAAAAGTTTAAATAGAGAGTACGATTTGCATAGTTTCATTTGAGTGGTACCTATTTGGGTACTGTGGACTGCAGCTTTTAATTATTGATAATCTCAATGTAATAATATTAATGGATTTTTTTCCTTCATTTCATATATATATATATATATATATATATTAGATAGTAAAGACTGACTTATAATAAGACTTTTCTTTTTTTCGCCTTTCTTTGACAGATACGATAAGAATTTAATTTCTACAGATCTTGGAGGAAACCCTTGTCATATTGCTGCATTGTTAGGAACTTGAACAATATTCATTTATGATTTGTTCCAGCGTCATATTGTTATTTAACACATAGCATATGATTATCATGTGATCCACCTGATACAGGTGATGTAACTATACATCCAAGTCTCCCTTTGGCAAGATCACGATTGGTCCCCGTCAAGACGCTGCATGTCAGCAGCACCTTTGGTCACGTGAGGTTAGCACTCCTTAAATACACTCTGTATTCATTTTTGACTTGGCGCCATTTAACACTGCAACAGACGTTGCGTAGGAGAGCGTTATACCGAGTCCCAGAGATTTGGTCATTATATTTTGTTCCTGAGCAATCTGGCAAGATGACTTTTTTTTTTCCTCCTTTTATTATACATCTTGGGGTACCCTCCAAGATATATTGTCCTTTCTTATACCTAAGTTTCTTAAACAGATCGAAACGTGTGGACAAATCTGCTTCAATTTATGATAGAACTAAGCGTATCTTTTGTATTTCTCTGGCCATTCAATTGGAATTAGTGGAGATGTATGTCACAATTAATACATTAATATACATTGAATGTGATTTATAACATATTATCTATGATGATGTTCGATTTGTATTCACTTATTTCTTATATCTATATGATCTTTTTATAACGCTGATTTTTGGTGTATATTTCTTTATATATGATTATGTGACATAAAAGTGTTGTCATATACTATTATTTTTTTCTGTTCTGTTTTATATAGAATTATCTGATGAAGGCCTGATGTGGCCGAAAACGTTCATAATATATGAGTGGATTGCATAACAAAATATAATTACTTCACCGTAAACCTGAGTGCCAAGTTTTTGCATTATATTACTAAGGAGTGGAACCCAACTTGAGCACCACCTTTCATTGGAGTGCCGTACATTTCCTAAATATTGTATTTGGGAGACAACACACTGGATGGTTTTCCCGGGTGGAAACCTAGCTATGGCTCTGATAAGATCGTTCTGGGGTTAACATCTGTTTCTTTGTCTGGCTGTGGATGCCGGTGGTGCACAAAGCACACCACGTATCCATCAGTTTTGTACAGTACAGACAAAAAATAACTGGCTGAATAAAATTAGTGTAAGTGATAGAACCTTTTGCCATGACTCCTTTTAAAAAAAAAATAAAAAAATGGGCTATTGGAGTTCTGAAATGGAGCAGTATATTGATACATATTTCCTACTTAGGGTATATTCAGTACAATAAATGAGGGTCAAATCCAGGGAAAATCTGTGATAAAGCCTACCTGTCTCCACTACCTCAGGATATACCCTAACTGTCCGCCGTATTTTTTCCAACATATTTACTCTGTTTTAATATTGATGCATATTACATGAAAGTATTACAACAAAGTCTAGCAAGCCACACCACACCCCTGTCATGGGCCTTTTTTAAAGACAAAACTCAAGCCTCTTATTTCCTTTTCAACTCTTTTGATCCACGAGAAATTTTAAGGAATTGGAATTCCAAATCTTATAGTGTAACTATCGTTTTATAAAACACAGGGACATGTCAGAAGTTTTGATCATTGAAACAAAGGGGAAGAAACACTCACCCGAGCACCTCAGATGTAATGGTATAACATCGGCTCTTTTCAGCTCTTCTTGGCAAAAAGGGATTTAGCTGAAGATGGGCTTATAGACTTCTATGAGCCCAACTTGAGCTAAACCAGCCTCTCAGAGAACAACTGAAGTTATACCATTACAGCCAAAGGGGCGCTGCGCTCGGATGAGCGCTTCTGCGCCTTCGTTTCAGTGATCTTTGGGACTCTCAGCACTGGGACCTACACCCATCAGAACTTCTGACATGTCACTATAAAGCCTACTATAAAGCATGTATATCAAACCAAATTAAAACATAGTGGTTTATGGGGTCCAACAAAAGTTGGTTAGAAATAGAGATTAATCTTCTTCAAAATACTCCCTGTTATAGCGGATAGAGATCTGCCTAAATCCCCATATGCGACTTTGCAAATATAATTGACCATATGGAAAGAAATTACATCTTATAAGCAAAGTAGTCTCGGATTACCCCAGCACACACAAAAAATGGAAGTCGATTTATTTCTTCAATGCAAAGAGATTTATTGTTTCATTTGTAGCTGTATTTTATATATAGAAGACAATTTTAAAGAAACATATGAAAGAGGCGACTAATTTGATGTTTCGGCCAATCCACGGCCTTTGTCACTGTCACTGTGGATGAGGAGGACCTGTATATGGGCGTCTGCCAGACACTCCAGAGTGGAATCCCTAAAATGGATCAAAACATTCTACGACTAATTTAACAATACTGCTTACTTAAAGAGGCTCTGTCACCACATTATAAGTGTCCTATCTCCTACATAAGGAGATGGGCGCTATAATGTAGGTGACAGTAATGCTTTTTATTTAAAAAAACGATCTATTTTCACAAGCGATTTTGGTTTATGCTAATGAGTTGCTTAATGCCCAAGTATGCGTATTTTTACTTTCAACCAAGTGGGCGTTGTACAGAGGAGTGTATGACGCTGACCAATCAGCATCATGCACTCCTCTCCATTCATTTAGACAGCAGAATCGCGTTCTTACTAGAACATGATCTGCAGCCACATACACAGCGATTCTGGTTGATTAACATTAATCCAGTGTCCTGATAATGAATACACATGACCATCCAGCCTGGACATCATGTGTATTCAGAATCCTGATACTTCTGAATCTTTTCTGTGAGATTTACAGCAAGGGAAACAAAATCTTGTTTACCTCCGTAATCTCGCGAGATTTCGTATCCGTTGCTGGAATTAATGTTAATCAAGC
This sequence comes from Rhinoderma darwinii, assembly GCF_050947455.1. Taxonomy (NCBI): domain Eukaryota; kingdom Metazoa; phylum Chordata; class Amphibia; order Anura; family Rhinodermatidae; genus Rhinoderma; species Rhinoderma darwinii. The sequence continues at coordinate 103,910,021 of NC_134692.1, read as the reverse complement.
AGAATCGCTGAATTGAGAGGAGTGCATGATGCCGATTGGTCAGCGTCATACACTCCTCTGTACAACGCCCACTTGGTCGAAAGTAAAAATACGCCCACTTGGGCATTAAGCAACTCATTAGCATAAACCAAAATCGCTCCTAACGTTGTGAAAATAGATCAATTTTTTAAATAAAAAGCATTACTGTCACCTACATTATAGCGCCCATCTCCTTATGTAGGAGATAGGACACTTATAATGTGGTGACAGAGTCTCTTTAACCAATCATTCCCACATCAAAATATGGGAAAGGGATTACAAATGTGCAGTCACACATGGCAGAAAATATGAGGCTAAAAATCAGTTCCATTCATCTGAACGTTGTTTCTGCAGCAGGTGTATGGATGTCTGCAAGTTCCATTCAGATGAATGGAACTGATTTACAGCAGCAGAAATTTCGAACAAAATCTGCCACATGTTACCGTACAATAACACACAATACAGAGGAATGGCTCACAGCTTTCAATTAGTTAAAAAAACAACACACCTTTTGTATCTACCACCTGGAAGCATATTACAAATTTCTTCTTCAATAGTATTTTACCCCATACAATCTATCTAAAAAGGTACTGGTTCTTCACCCAAGTGTTGGAGAGGTTGCAATTCCATAGGCACCCTCAAACATATATTCTGGGACCGCCCCAAGGTTATATTATTATAAGATGAAACATCTGCTTTACTAAACACCTTATGTGGAATATGCCCTAAAAATGACATCTCCATTTTTTTTGTTTTTTTTTAAACTGCTGGACGATTTTCGATTTGCATTATTTTTCATAACAATAAAATGTATGCATAAACAAAAATACACATAGTATGTTATATTATTAAGAAAATGCTATGTAAATCCCTTTAAGAAAGTATTATACACATAATTCGCATTGTTTAATTTACTTTATTGAAGCCCATTTTGTTGCATAATGGAATTACATGCATAGCAGTTCCTTTATATGTACTGATTATCCACAGTTAAATTGTCTACTTTGCTACAGAAGACGGGATCTGCCTTTATTACTTATTTCACCCCAGTGTCCCAGTCTCTTTGAAATAAACATACTGGATAAATATATGTATACTTGGTTTTCTGCATAAATAAAGGAATTTGAGTGAATTGATGGGGCTGGCATGTTGGCACCTCGGCTGTCAATAGTACCACTGTGGCTGGCACTAAGAGGAACAATGGCGCTTTTAAAAAAAAAAAAAAAAAAAAACAGACATTAATGAACATGTTCAAAATACACATTTTTGAATAGATGACTATGATGTCATACAGTGAATCATACAAAATAAAATTGTAGTATGTGTAGCAATAGTAACAACTGCGAGGTAAAATTCTACATCGAAATACGCCATAAAGCATATAAAAGTAGGCCACAGTATTTCTGTATATAGAAAAATGTGTATTTGGAAAATAATGCAATAATTACGCATGTTATAGAAATAAAATCAAACAAGTACATAGAACAGAACATAAGCTCACTGCTGTAGATAATACAATAAAAATAAATTGAGGAGGTCAAGTATGGAGAGAATCCACATAATACTTAGATTATTTCCATTTGTCCTGTCGTGGAAATCCATCGCTCAAAATATATTAGACTGAAATTTATACGAGTCCAAACAGACTCTCAAGGCCAGACTCCATTAGTCAGTATCCTAATTAGGATATTTCACCGATATATATCGAGAGAGGAGAAGAAAACACACAGACTCTGCTGATATGCTCAAAATGCTCCTCTGAAGGATTTATTACCAAACTCAAACTGTTAAACTGAAATTCAGAAGGGGTGTAGGCTTGAGGTTAACGAATCAGAGACAATATAACAATATTTGTTAGTCAGTAAAAAGCATACAATAAAATACATCCCAGATACATCATTATAATTCTTCACACATCAGGTTTTGCAGGCCTTATCTCTTTTGGACAGAATGTCCTCGTGGAGATGGGGGAGACCTTCCCTCACGCATACTTGCCACCCTCCCATCTCCCTCCCTGTCCAACTTCGCATGGGAACCAAGGTCAAAGATAAAACATACGAAATCAACATTACTTGTATTAAAGGAACAATGACTTTTCTATTCACTACAATAAAACCAAGATGGGAACTCCAGACAAGATGGCTGCTGCACGAAACTAAATCATTTAAACATTATGATCACTTTCACATAATACATATCTTAGTAATTCGGCATCCTGCTTGATAATTCACAATGTAATTTCATACAGAGAATATAAGCAAATAAATCATCCTTCACAAACCCCCCTTTTCATATTAAATTACAGAAATTATATATTATGATTATGAAACTCAAGCAATATATCAATAGGGCCACAACTAATATGATGCCATCACCAATGTCCGGTTAGGGTATGGGGTCCCACCAGTGTATTGACAAGTCCTGTACATCATCTTCTCCTCTTCTTCTCCTGTCTTCTGATTAAAACACTTGATACTGCTGATGGATTCACTCAGGTCTTTGGTCCTTACTTTGAACTTTGCTGATGTCATCAGGACTTGGTTTGGTCCTTCTCATCTTTCAGACCCCGTCTCTTTTAGTTTACGTCACCGAGCTGTACACAACACCTCATGCTGTGAGCCTGGGGTGAGATCCCACGTAGGCGGATTAGTGTTATTGTGACCACCACAAACCCTCCGCTCAGCTGTCTTCTTCCTCCGGTAAGTTACTTGTCTGGGCGGCTGCTTGGAATTGTGACACTGCCGTCAGTTCATGACAAACGCGTTGTACTGGCTGAGGCTGCGCCTGCCACACCTCAGTAATGGAGTTCATCGTATTAAAAATCTTTTAGTTCATGTTTACTGGCACTTGCTGGGGACCCCCAACTCTTGTCAATTGTTAAAATAAATACTAATCTGGTGATAACATCTACGTACTATAAAAGTTGTTCTAAGTACATACAATAACAATGTCAGGCCCTTAAACTAAATCAAACAAACACCTTTTATATAAGAAAAACTTCTCTGTTCCAATGGACATGGCACCTAGAAGATGTGTAATTATTGGGTACATTTCATTTGCACTTGGTGTCACGCTTTCCAGCAGGATTTGTACCTTGATCTGAGCTGATTGCCTGGAACATCTCCAGCTCACCAAAATATACACAGATTTCACATGTTTATCTGACAAATGTCACAAACCAATTTTTCTTACTCTAATTTGTATTGCATGGGAAGGCCTCTCAAGGTCTGTTCTCTTCATGGGAGGCGGGTATGATAAGGTTGGCACCGGTCTGCCAGGACTGTTCTGTAGGCAAATCAAACAGCTTTAACAGAATTTAGCAGCAACAGCTGTAAAGCCTGGGACATACCAATTAGATCTTACCAAATCGATCCTTGCAGTCTTGGGGCATATGTGAGGTCATACACCATCAATGCAAGTGCCATCAAGAGTGCCTTGGGTGTTACCGGTTCACCTTCCCTTATCCGTCCACATTCTGTTAGAATCTGGTTCTCACGCCTTCCGCTCCCAGTTGGACTCTTCCTGTGAAGAACAAACTTTTTCATTGTATAAACATTAATTGATCTTAATCAAATAATTAATTTGAAGAAAAACATTAACAAATAACATCTTTACATCAAACATTCACATTGAGCAATAACTAGAAGTGATACATGCAAACTCATTTTTCTTCTATATATATATATATATATATATATATATATATATATATATATATATATATATACACACACACACACACAAACACTGCACAGAATTTTCCTTTCACAATAACAACGACAAAAACAAATAACTAAAAATGATTTCAAATGGGAATATTCCACTTCTGTACCTTTTATCTGACGCATGACTCTAATAGTCCAATGCTAAGGCTGGTCCAGAACTTTACATAAAACTTAACTTCAGTATTTAATATTCCCACAACACTTCTTTAATACAATTATTAAACAAACTAACTTTGGAATAACATCTGGAGAACTGCTGACATCTTATTGTACAAACATCAGGTCAATACTTGGGATAACATTGTACCCCTGACACTTACACACAAAGTCTGCAGTGGGGAAAATACAGGCCGGGCTTCAGGCCCCCCTGAGAACAGATCTACACACACGAGCACATTGTCATGCACTTCTACCTCGGGTAGTTGTATGTTCTGCAGTCGCTGGGACTGTTAATCTGGCCGGGCTGCACTTTTCACAGGTACCTTTGCTGTTTTACCTATGTCACGCCGTGCGCACATCATGCCGGCTGCTACAAACCTAGTGGTGGCATTATTGTATCCAGGGACAAGCCAATTTACAGATACCTGGCTGCATATACCCTTGTTGTCAGTTCTGTCTTCTCTCGCTCTCTCAATTGGCTTACCCGATGATCCAATAAAGTTCCTACTACCAATGGGCCCATAATTGTGGGCGATGCCAAAAGCGTACCTAGAGTCAGTGTAAATGTCGGCCGTCTTACCTTCTGCCAGGTTACAAGCCTCAGCGAGCACCTTCAGCTCCACTCCTTGAGATGAACAAGAAGGTGAGAGTGGTTTCTGGGTAATTTACCTTGTGCCTTGTATCCTGTTCTACACATACTGTATATAATAAAGTATGTCTACATTACACATTTACATTGGAAACCCATGTCACATATAGATAGAACATTTCAAAAGGGTGGAGTTTTATTGTTCCACATTCATCTGATGATCCAGAACACTTGTAAATCCCACCCACCAGGTCCTGTAAATACCTGATTAATACAAAAACAAACAAAATATGTTACTGAAATCTGGCATAAAATAAACAATATTCAAACAATTTTTTTGTTTTGCCTTCTCCCCATCTAAATCTGTAAAGACTCATCTGTGAGTGACGTCACCTCTGCCTCCTGTGTAAATTTGCTGGAGGGGGATGGTCTCTTACACAATACCTCATATTGGGTGGAGACTACAGCACAGCTTACCCAGTGCCATATTCACCGTTCTGGAAGGATCTGGAACCATCTACACAGAAAAACCTCAAAATGTAGGTTACTGTCATACACATTTAATCTGGGTTAATCCTTGAAGCTCATACACATTTTGTAGATCTCCTATAACCAAAATCATTAATTCAAAACAAAATAAAACACAAAACAAAACTACCTGATCAGTCCCTTCACCATTCCCTCCTATTTGGACTCTGCGAAAGTAATGTAGCAGGGTTCAAAACTACATATCAACATAATAAAATTAGGCACTCTATCGGGGGGAGGGGGGGGGCACTAGTTTAACCCCCTGTAATACACAACAGCCTGGAACAAAAAAGATTACTTTCTCCTGACAAAAATAAATTTTATCTTTAAAATGACCTGCAACCATTTACCTGTAAAACATCTCACATTTTCAAAAATAACATTTAGGCAGCACCATAGCACGTGCCTCATGTGTGAAAAAAACAAACAAAAAAAACAAGACAAATGTAATTAGTTATTCAATAACACAGAAAATAATTTATCTGGTAATATTAATTACTGCAAACCAATAAACTATACATAAAAATAAGGAACAGAGGGGGCACATACATTTTCAAAACCCCATGTCTCACAATATCTGTAGTTTAATACATTTGAATTAACATCAAAACATTCCAACATTAAATCTTATCACATTATAACACATTAATCTGCAGTATAGCTTTTATCTTTTTACAAACAGATCCAGCCGGCTGTAATATTTTCCTCGCTTGGTGTAGTTACAGACGACTGCGCGTGCGCGAAGATAAGACACATTACATAAAAAATGAAAAAAAGTGGAACTGATTTTAACCCCATACACAAAACACTAAAATTTTTAGACATTACTGCTGTTAAAAATAGGAAACATACAATATAGATCTGCTTTTATTGTGGCCATTAGTTTCAAACTTCAGACATGTTACATTACACACATCACACAGATGTCACATCACATCACACATGTTACATTGCACACATCACACAGATGTCACATCACACCCGTTCACATTACACTCCCCCCACAATGTACCTGGCTGCTCCGTTTTCTTCACTCTTCCAATGAAAATTTACACCTGTATTTAAATTGTTCTTTCTCACATCATCTTACTTGTAACCACCTGTAATCGCCTGCTTTGTCCTTTTAACTTATGCCTTGTCCTGGCCACTCCACTCCCTTTCTCAACTTTCCACAAACCATTGTCTTTATCACATGCAAACATCCTACTTACGGCTGCCAGCCTCTTCAACAATTTTTTTTTTCAGTGTGTTATTTTGCCTTCACATACTTTACAATTAAAGCCCCAGCTCCTTTTGCTCATTCTAATGTTGGCCGGGACCAGTGCCCCAAAGCATCTTTGTCCAACTTCCTCCTGACCCCATGGTCGGAGAGAAGTAGGGTGATTTCCGGTAAATCCCCCACCTCCAGGCAAACAGGCCACGCCACGTTTGCCGACAGATATCTCAGACCAGACTATCTCCTAGACTGTCTTACCAATACGATATCAAAAGTCGTTCCTCCAGACATTCTAGCAGTAGAATCCTCTGATCCCTCACTGTATTGAACATCGAGAACAGACAAAATGCTGCCAATCAACAATTACAAGAGCAAATTCTTCAACACAATCGACATTCATGAACCTCCATTGATTCAAGCAGGAGTTGGTAACACTTCACTTATGCAGAACACTTGCTGCCGGGGGGTGTCTTTTGGTTCATACAGCCCCGTGATGTAGCATATATCCCAAACTCTTTCCTCTAGCACTTTGCAATGCTTTCACATGCAAATTGTATTTGGTAACATATATGTTATCCTCCCCGCTCAGCCGTTCACTCTGTGGGTTGTAGTCTAGGGGGCTGTTATCTATGTTGGTGATAATTTCTTTACGGGCTATGGGTCTGAGCCAATACCAATGTTCTTCACTGTAATTACTACTACGACACAGGTGGCACCTGGGGTAAATGTCAGGGTCATTCATTGAATACAGGATGTTATATTACAACGGTATTCAATCCAGCGGTCTGATGTTATACTACTACAGACTTAATTACTTGGATGTTATTTTACATCAAAGTGTATATGCCGGATTATCACATGTGCTAGAAATTAGTCTGTACTGATTCCTACCCTATGCCAGTCTGGCAATGCATACAACTGGTTTATGGACCCTTACACACAATATCACTGTCTGGCAATGAGTTAGGAAAATATAAATGATTTTCTAATACAGTATTCAAAGTTTTCCCTGTTGCACTTGGTAATGGTATTGAGTGCAAATTCAATATAGACACAATTGCTTCTCCTTGCACTGGATTCTACATTATCAGGACTTAACCATTGAAGCCCCTGTGGTACTACAGGATATTACTCACAACTATCCAACTGTCCTCTCACCTACAAACAGTCAGTACCTCCCAACTATAATCCCAGACAAACGGGTAACAGAACAACTATTAATCCTCAACAATTTTACACAACTAAATAACAAATGACACTACAACAAAGCAGCAAGCAGAAGTTTTGTTTTTTCCTCACAGTCCAGACTACAATTTTTGCATTTCAAATACTTCACATGTGAGTTACGACTACTCTCCGCCAATGCGCTACGTCACTGCATTCCAAAGGCGGAGGTCTTACACTTCTCACAATTTTTCTGGTTAACAATGTAATTGCTGGCAAAAATTCTCTCATGTCTTTCATATCAACAGTTTAAGATCACGTACACACCTGCAATCCCTCATCACACAAAAAGCTTCAACATACCTTTTTGGATCCATCTTTCAACCCACTTCTGACTAAGGAGCCTCGTCCAGAAAGAAGTGACGTCTGACAACTAGATTCCAAGGCTTACACAATACATGTGTGAATGGTGTAAGAATAAGCTCCTTACCTACCGCGGTTTTTTGTAATTCACAGATGCAAAGCCAGACCTCTTCAGTGACAGCTTATCAGACGTGCAATCTCCCGGGTTTAACGGCACCATTACTGTAGTGGAAATCCATCGCTCAAAATATATTAGACTGAAATTTATACGAGTCCAAACAGACTCTCAAGGCCAGACTCCATTAGTCAGTATCCTAATTAGGATATTTCACCGATATATATCGAGAGAGGAGAAGAAAACACACAGACTCTGCTGATATGCTCAAAATGCTCCTCTGAAGGATTTATTACCAAACTCAAACTGTTAAACTGAAATTCAGAAGGGGTGTAGGCTTGAGGTTAACCAATCAGAGACAATATAACAATATTTGTTATTCAGTAAAAAGCATACAATAAAATACATCCCAGATACATCATTATAATTCTTCACACATCAGGTTTTGCAGGCCTTATCTCTTTTGTACAGAATGTCCTCGTGGAGATGGGGGAGACCTTCCCTCACGCATACTTGCCACCCTCCCATCTCCCTCCCTGTCCAACTTCGCATGGGAACCAAGGTCAAAGATAAAACATACGAAATCAACATTACTTGTATTAAAGGAACAATGACTTTTCTATTCACTACAATAAAACCAAGATGGGAACTCCAGACAAGATGGCTGCTGCACGAAACTAAATCATTTAAACATTATCATCACTTTCACATAATACATATCTTAGTAATTCGGCATCCTGCTTGATAATTCACAATGTAATTTCATACAGAGAATATAAGCAAATAAATCATCCTTCACAGTCCCAAGTCAAGTTTTGAGATAATCAATGACGTTGTACAAAAGAAATAATTCTTTCCATAATGTAGTTGCTAGTAATATATTGAATTACTTTAGATAAAGTAGGAGTGGAAGTTTTTTTCCCAATACTTAGCTATTAGAATTCTTGCAGAGGTTAAAACATGAAAAATAATTGTTCTATCATGAGAATGAAAATCTGCATCACCTATATTAAGTAAGGCCAATTCTGAACTGCAAATTTTTGGGTGTTGTAGGACATTAGTCAGTAGCCTGTCTATTTTACACCAAAAAAGTCTAATGAGTGAGCAATCCCAAAAAATATGTTTGAGACTACCCACAGATGTACGACATCTCCAACATATATTGGAAGATTTTGGGTATATCAAAGTGTCAAATACCATCGATATAACATTATCAATAAAGGGTCGAGTCCCGTCAACTGAAAATCAATTTTTAATAAACCCAACCTGGTCCTGATGGACCAAATGTGGTAATATATTAATCAAACAGATGGACTGGTTTGAGCTGGAGCTGGATTTGTTTCAGTTCTTCAGGAACATTAAATTGAAGGTTTGGTTCGACACTTGTCACATGACTGCTAATCCTAATATTGTCAACAGCGATTTCAGCCTTGACATGTTTGGATTACGCAATAAGAGCAATTTCCAGCCACCAGGCATGGAACATCCCATTGAAACCTTTGTGACATTGATTAAAAATGATATTGAGGCTTTACGTTTAAATTGTCATGATAAATATTTATTATATCCTAATCTTACCACGGACGAAATGTTGGATATTAATGAATTAGTCCATAACCACGACCTCACCATCAAGCCCGCTGACAAGGGTGGTGCAGTCGTGGTTATGGATACTACTACTTATAAGGAGGAAGCATTCAAACAGCTACATGATACTAGTGTATACAGGGAATTGCCCTCTGACCCTAAGATTGATTTCAGGAGGAGGATTAAAGCCCTAGTGGATCAAGCTTACTATAATGGTCTCATAGATCTTGCCCTTAAGAAGTTCCTTATCATGGCACATCCTAAAACACCTTATTTATACCTATTGCCCAAGAAACACAAAAGTTTGATCAAGCCCCCAGGGTGTCCAATTGTTTTGGTCAGGGGCTCTCTGTTGAACAACATAGCCATCTTTGTTGATAGGACACTTCGTGATTTTGCCATCAACACTAGATCATATATTAGGGACACCTCTGACTTCATCACTAAATTAAAACAAGTGACACAACCTCAGGGAGCATTTTTAGTCTTCTTCGATGTGGTGTCCCTCTATACCTCCATTCAACACCATAGAGGCATAGAAGCGGTTAGGCGTAGACTTGTTACATCAACATATATTGCACCATGTTGTGAACTGATTATCCCTCTATTGGATTTGATTCTCACTTCAAATTATTTTTCTTTTGACAACAAATTTTATTTGCAGGAGAAAGGTACGGCCATGGGCTCCAACATGGCGCCTACCTACGCTAACATTTTTGTGGACATGATTGAGGAGATGTCGATCTATGTATCCCACCATTTTGCTCATGTTTTGAGATGGTGGCAGTACATAGATGACATCTTCCTCATCTGGACGGATACAGCAGAATCGTTACATGATTTTCATTCTTTTTTGAATCACATAGACCCAGATATTCAGTTCACTATTACATATTCTAACACCACTATTCAATTTTTGGATGTTTTGGTGGACATTACAGACAATGCATTTCAAACCAGTCTCTACATGAAACAGACTGATCGCAACACGTTATTAAACGTGATTTGACAGTTGCCATCCTAAAAAAATAGTACGGTCTCTTCCACACAGCCAAATGCTTAGAGCTACACGTATTGTCGATGATGGAGTCAAACTAGATCAAATATTAGATCAGATGGTGGTTAATTTTTTACAAAGAGGTTATCCCAGGAAATTATTACGTACATGTAGGGACAAGATTGCATCTTCTTCCAACGCTGGTACCTTCGCAGAAACAAAATCTTCCAAACAACATGAATGTATCCCATTTGTTACCACATATAACGATTTAAGTGGAGAGTAACAACGTAGGTGGGAAAACATGTGCGACAGACCAACAAACATTCCTCAGACCTAGAAAAATGGGCAACTTTTTTGAGCATCCTGTTACCCACAAACAACATAAAATCAAACAATTTACAGCTGTTACTGGTTAGACTAAAGCTGGTACTATAGCGATTACTAACTCTATTGTGGCTGGCACAGCAGCTTTTACCAATGTAGCTAGCACTGTGGGCGATGCAGCTTTTACTGATGCCACTGTAGCTAGCATAGGTTGAACTGCAACTATTAATTTGTGCCACTGCGGATGGCACTGCAGCTTTTACTTTTACAACTGCGGTTGGCACTATAGCTGTTACTGGTGCCACTGTGGCTGGCTCTGGGCGCATTGCAGTTATTACTGGTTCCCCTCTGGCTGGCACTGTAGCTGTTACTGGCATAATTTTGGCACTGCAACTGTTAATGGCTTCCGTTGCTGTCACTGCTGCTGTTATTGATGCCACTGTAGCTAGCATAGGATGCACTGTAGCTTTTACCTGTGCCACTGTGGATGCCAATGCAGATGTAGCTGGATGCCACTAAGGTTGGCGCTACATCTGTTACTGGTGTCTCTGTGGCTGGCTCTGGGGACACTGCAGCTATTCCTGGTTCCACTCTGGCTCATACTGTAGCTCTAACTGGCATCATTGTGCACCGCAGCTGTTACTGGTGGGATTATAGGCTGACTTGATGGACCTGTGTCGTTTATGAACTTTATCAATGTAGGTATGGCAGTGGTGTCTGTGGCTGTCACTGCTGCTGTTATTGGTGCCACTGTGACTGGAACTGGAATGGACTGGTGACTATAGCTGTCACTCATACCACTGTGGGCTCTGCAGCTGTTACTTATACCAATGCGGCTGGCACTTGGGGGCATTGCAGCTGTTACTAGTGACACTGCAGATGAGGTGAGTTGAGGTTAAAATAAAATGATAAGCATAATTAAAGGGATTTGTGTGAACAGAAAGAGAGTTCAATACCTCCAAAATGACCGGGATTCAGCGGGACAGTCCCAGATTCAGGGCGGTGTGCCGCTATACCGGGCGGGTGTATGTCCCGGTTTCAAGTGTATCTGCCTCCTTGGGACTCAGATACATTTGAATCCAATGCTGACGCAGGGAAGCATCAGCTCCCTGACTCCGCATTCACTGTGTGAGCCGTGAGCAGCTCGGCATGGACAGGTGTGATGCAGTAACATCATCGCGCTTGTCTGCGCCAAGCCGGTCATAGCACAGAGCGGAGTAGCAGAGGGATCTCCTCCACTCTTCGTGGGAACGGGGCTAGGTAAGTATTTATTTTATTATTATTTTTATTGGGCATTATACTGTATGGGGGCACTTGCTAAGTGGACATTATACTGCATGGGGGCACCTGCTAAGGGCCATTATATTGTATGTGGCATCTGCTAAGTGGGCATTTTACTGTATTGGGCATCTGCTAAGGGGATATGATACTTTATGGACACCTGCTAAGGTGGCGTTATACTGTATGGAGCACCTGCTAACGGGGCATTATACTGAATGGAGGCACCTGCTAAGGGGACAATATACTATATGGTGGCAGCTATGTGGGCATTATACTATATGGGGGCATCTATTTGGCATTGTACTGTGTGGGACATACTATGGGGTATTATACTCTGTGAGGGGGCTGCTCTATGGGGCATTATGCTGTGTGGGGGTTCTACGTAGAGGTGGGATCTGGCCGGTTCAGCCGAACCGGTTGTTAAAATTGCAACCGGTTCAGAGAACCGAGGTGAAGTGGCACCCAGTACCAGTCCCCTGCCCTCAATTGTATCCACATCCTTAGGACACAGATACAACTGATTAGTGTAGTGCTGCCTGGCGAGACACAGGAACTATTAGCTTCTTGTCTCGTCATTCAGCACTTTAGCAATGATGCAGTCGGCGTGATGACGTCATCATGTTGGCTGCATCGTTCCGCTGGATGAGGCCTGGTCTCTGACCAGACCTGCATCACTAGAGGACGGCACCGAAACTGTTACAAATGAGCATTTAATTGTATTTTTTTCAGTGGACAGTGTTAAGATCACTATATACAGGAGGCACTATCTACAGGGTAATTTCTTGGGACACAATCTACAGGGGACTCTATGGGGGCGCTATATACAGGGGGCCCTATTTACAGGGACTCTATGGGGGGCAGTATCCACAGGAGGCTCTACAGGGGGCACTTTGTATGGGGGGCACTATCTACAGGGGGCTTTATGAGGGCACTATCTACCAGAGGCTCTATGGGGGCACTATCTACAGAGGGATCTATGATGGGCACTATCTACAGAGGGCTTTATGAGGGGCACTATCTACAGGGGCTCCATGAGGGGCACGATCTACAGGGGCATGATCAACAGGGGGCTCTATATAAGACACTATCTCCCTGTAACTGATCAGTACTGTATTCACTGTATGATCTACAGCGAGATGATGGATGTACTGTTCTTTTTTGTGAAATAGCAACTCCCAGCATATCCTTACCATTGTTCAGGCTATGCTGGGAGCTACAGTTTTATGCCATACAAACTTATATGGCAGGGGTTAACGAGGTTGTCCAAGTATGAGGTGGTTTTTCATACTGATGACATATGCACAGGATAGATCATCAGTATATGATCGGTGCGGTCCGACACGAAGACCTGGCACCGTACGTTATGTCGTTTTCGGTCCTGGAAGCAGAAGGCTCAGACCACTGTATAGTACAGTACTGCAGCTCTGCTCCTATTCACTTTAAGAGATGCAGAGCAGCAGTGTTGCAGCACAGCCGCTATACAGTGGTCGGAGCTTTATGGTTCCGAAACTGACCACTGCATAACATCCAGTACTTTTACAGCTAATCAGTGCGGGGTTTGGGTGTTGGACCCCCACTATCATATACTGTTGGCATATCCTATGGATAGGTCATCAGTATGAAAAACCGCCCTGAAAAACTGAATTTGCAAATGATCTCTGTACTGAACTGTATTTGTGCTAGTGCTGTATATATGTACTGAGCGTGCTTCTGGTACTGTATATATTTACTGAGCTTGTTTCTGGAGTTGTATTTATGTACTTGGCTTGGTCCTTGTGCTGTATTTACAAACATGGCTGTGTCCTGGTGCTGTATATATGTACTGAGCTTGGTTCTGGCACTGTATTTGTGCATTAGCCCGGAGATTTGTTGTGGCTTACTGTGCAAGCCGCACTGTCCTCCATCTTTCTCACAGTGCACAGTCAAACTAAATGGGCTGAGCATGCTTAGGATATTGAATGTGCACATATGAGTCTATACGTAATGGGTGATTTAATATAAGCAGTGTGGGTAGGTAGATATGTATGAATATGTAAATATATACAATCCAGTTAATCATTCTGGACAGGAAATTTCTTTAATATAGGGTTTATTTAGAATATTGTAATTGTGTTACTTGATTATTTGAATTATTTTCCATGGCGCAATACACCACAAAACACTTTGACCCCCCCCCCCCCCCGGCACATATGTATTTTTCAGCAAAACAGAGAACCTATTGTTAAAAATTTGAATCTCCTCCCTGGTTCTATGGGGCGGGATTCTATGGCCCATTATACTGTGTGTGGGGGCAGCTATGGGGTCATTATACTGTGGGGGGTTCTAAGGGACATTATACTGTGGGGAGGCACTATGGGAGCACCTGTGAGTCACTGAATGTTAATGTTTATTCTCCCAGTGATGGATCAGTACTGTAATTACTGTATGATCTTTATTGAGATGATTAGTGGTAGCATTCTTTTATAAAAAATAGCAACTCCCAGCATATCCTTTGTTCAGGCCATACTGGTAGAAGTAGTTTTATTCAGTACAAACTTATATGGCATGGGTTAAAGAGGTTGTCCAGGTATGGGGTGGTTTCTCATATTGATGACATATGCACAAGACAGTTCATCAGTGTATGATCGGTGGGGATCTGAGACCAAGACCCTCACCGATCAGCTGTTCCAGTGGCATCCGGCATGTACATTATGTAGTGTATAGCGGCCATGCTGCAGTCCTTCAGCTCTGCTCCTATTCACTTGAATAGGAGCAGAGCCTCAGTGTTGCAGCATGGCAGCTTTACACTGGTCGGAGCCTTCTGCTTCCGGAACTGACCACTGCATACCATCCGGTGCCGGAGGCAGCCGGAAAAGCCAATCGGTGCAGGGTCCGGGTGTTGGACTCCCACATAGGTCATCAGTATGAAAAACCGCCCTGAAAACTGAATTTGCAAATGATCTCTCTACTGAGCAGTATTTTTGCTGGTGCTATATATATGAGCTTGGTTCTGGTGTTGTATGTATGTACTTGGCATGGTTCTGGTGCTCTATATATGTATTGAACTTTGTTCTGGTGCTGTATATATGTACTAAGCTTTGTTCTGGTTCTGTATATATGTACTGAGCTTTGTTCTGGTGTTGTATTTATGTACATGGCTTGGTTCTGGGGCTGTATTTATGTACTTAGTCTTGGTTCTGATGCTGTATTTATGTACTTAGCTTGGTTGTCATGCTGTATATATGTATTGAGCTTGGTTCTGGCACTGTATCTGTGCATTAGCCCGGAGACTTGTTGTGGCTTACTGTGCATGCCGCAATGTACTCCACCCTTCTCACAGTGCACAGCCTAAGTAAATGGACGCTTAGGATATTGAAGGTGCACGTATGAGTCAGGTGATTAAATATAATGAGTGTGGGTAGATAAGTACGTACGCTTATGTAATTATATACATAGTGTGGCAATCGAGTTAAACATTCTGGACAGGGAGTGTCTTTATTTAGAGTCCCCTTTAATATAGGGTATATTTTGAATATTGTAATTGTTTTATTCGATTATTAGAATAATTTTCCATAGCGCGATACACCACGAAAAACTGTGACCCCCCTCCCCCCGGGAGCATGTGTTTTTATCGGCAAAATAGAGAACCTGTTGTTAAAAATTATGAATCCCACCCCTGGTTCTATGAGGGCATTATACTGTGGAGAGTCACTATGGGAGCATAATACTGTGTGGGGGGGAGCACTTTGGGACATTATACTGTGTGGGGGAAGCTATGGGGTCATTATACTGTGGGGGTTTCTATGGGGCATTATACTGTGGGAAGGCACTATGGGAGCATGATACTGTGTGGGCTGAACTGGGTGTTAATGGGTGGGGATTTTGTGGGGTTAGAGGCAGGGCTTAACAATGGTTGACACTCTGGACAATACTTGATAGTTTGGAGGTATGAAGTTGACTAAGTAAATGCAGCATGTGCCGAGTTCCTGTATGTCCGTAGAAGAGAAGGCTGGATAGAGAAATATGAGCTGTGTTCCTCTGGTCTCTTATTCCCTAGAGGTCATATCCAGGCAGCATCTCCTGAGCCATTAATCAATGACCCCTGGTGGCTGAGAAAGCTTCTGGCCCCAATGAAAGGACTTGCACGTGCCTGCCAGCTGCAGTGTCACAACGCTGCTGTGGAGGCGGGGCAGATGGTTTGTGTGAAGACTACGGGCTTGTACTCCATGCACCACGGCATCTCTCCCTCTTTTGACTGCATTAATTCGATTTCACGATTCTGTATCAAGACATGATAGTGAGGAGCTCCTGTGGGATATTAATCAAATTATTTTGATTAACCCTTTCCCGCCGCAGCTATTTTTCGGATTTTCACTTTTGTTTTTTCCTCCTCACCTTCCAAAAGCCATAACTCTTTTATTTTTCCATAAAAATTTTTTTGTTTTTGTACCATATAATGTAGTGGGAAATGAGAAAAAAAATCTATGTGGGGTGGAATAGGAAAAAAACAGTGATTCCTCAACCTTCTGGGTGGTTTTCTATTTAAGGCGTTCACCGTATGGTAAAAACGGCATATTAACATTATTCTGCGGGTCAATACAATTACAGTGATACTAAATTTATACAGTTTTCTTTATGTTTTACTACTTTTACAAGGAAAAAACTGATTGTTAAAAATAAAATTTGAGTTTTGTCGCCACATTCTGAGAGCCATAACGTTTTTATTTTTCTGTCGATTTAGCCGTATGAGGGCTTATTTTTTGCGAGGAGAGCTGCAGTTTATATTGGGACCATTTTGGGGCATTTGAGACTTTTTGATCACTTTTTATTTCATTTTTTGTGGGAGAAGAAGGGACCAAAAAACAGCAAATCTTACATACATAGTTACATAGTTTGTACGGTTGAAAAAAGACACATGTCCATCAAGTTCAACCAAGGGATGGGAAAGGGGAAGTAAAAAAAAAAATTCTACACATAGGAGCTAATATTTTTTTGTTGTATGAAATTATCTAAGCCTTTTTTAAAACCATCTACTGTGCCTGCTGTGACCAGCTTCTGCGGTAGACTATTCCTTAAATTCACTGTTCTCACAGTAAAGAAGGCTTGTCGCCTCTGCAGGTTGAACCTTTCTTTTTCCATAAGTAGGGAGTGCCCCCTTGTTTTTTGAGAGGTTTTTACATGGAACAGGATTTCCCCATATTTTTTGTATGTGCCATTCATATATTTATATAAGTTAATCATGTCCCCCCTTAGTTGTCTTTTTTCAAGGCTAAATAGGTTTAGTTCTTTTAATCTTTCCTCATAACTTAGATCCTCCATGCCCCTTATTAGCTTTGTTGCTCTTCTTTGTATTTTTTCCAACTCAAGGGCATCCTTTCTATGAACTGGAGCACAGAACTGAACTGCATATTCTAGATGAGACCTCACTAATGCTTTGTAAAGTGGTAATATTACATCCCTGTCCCGTGAGTCCATGCCTCTGTTAATACACGACAATATCTTGCTGGCCCTTGAAGCAGCTGATTGACATTGCATGCTGTTATTCAGTTTATGATTTACAGGTACACCCAGATCCTTCTCAACAAGTGACTCCCCCAGTATAGCTCCCCCTAGGACATATGATGCATGCAGGTTGTTCGTACCCAGGTGCATAACTTTACATTTATCTACATTAAACTTCATTTGCCAAATGGACGCCCAAACACTTAGTTTGTTCAAATCAGCATGCAATTCACGAACATCTTCCATAGTCTGAACTATATTACATAGCTTAGTGTCATCTGCAAAAATAGAAATAGTGCTATTAATCCCATCCTCTATATCATTAATAAATAAGTTGAATAATAGTGGTCCCAGCACTGAACCCTGTGGTACACCACTTATAACTGGGGACCATTCAGAATAGGAATCATTTACCACAAATCTCTGGATACGGTCCTTGAGCCAATTCTCAATCCAATTACAAACTATACTTTCTAAACCTATAGTCCTTAATTTACCCATTAGACGTCTATGAGGGACAGTGTCAAATGCCTTTGCAGAGTCCAAAAACACTACATCCACAGCAACCCCTCTGTCTAGGCTTCTGCTCACCTCCCCATAAAAACAAATCAGGTTGGTTTGACAGCTTCTGTCCTTCGTAGAACCGTGCTGGCTATCACTTCTAATACAATTTATTGTCACATAATCCTGTATATAGTCCCTCAATAGCCCCTCAAACATTTTCCCCACAATGGATGTTAAGCTTACTGGTCTATAATTACCCGGGTAAGACCTAGAGCCCTTTTTGAAAATAGGCACCACATTTGCCCTGCGCCAGTCCCTTGGCACTATAACAGTCACTAGAGAATCTCTAAATATTATGAAGAGGGGGACAGAAATAACTGAACTAAGCTCCTTAAGAACTCTAGGGTGTAACCCATCTGGTCCCGGGGCCTTGTGTACGTTTATTTTATTTAATTTAGCTTGCACCATATCCACATTCATTCAATTCAGTATATCAGCTGATATATTAACAGCACTGGCACCAGCTACATCAGCTGCTCTTTCTTCTGTTGTATATACAGAGCTGAAGAACGCATTTGGTAACTCTGCCTTCTCTTGATCCCCTGTGACTAACTCCCCATTACCACTATCTAGGGGTCCCACATGTTCAGACCTTGGTTTTTTTGCATTTATATACTTGAAGAATTTTTTGGGATTTGTTATCCTTGGCCACCTGCCTTTCATTTTGTATTTTTGCTGATTTTATTACCTTTTTACAGATTTTATTAGCTCTTTATATTTTACAAAGGCTACAGCTGTACCCTCAGATTTGTATTTTTCAAATACCCTTTTTTTTGTCATGTACTGCCCTTTTTACAGAAGGTGTAAGCCATGTGGGATTTAATTTTAGTCGCTTATACTTTTTACCTATAGGAATAAATTTTGCACTATAATAACTCAAAGTAGATTTGAAAATCTCCCATTTATCATTTGTACCATTATTTAGCATTAGTTATTCCCAGTCTATATCCTGAATTGCAGTCCTCATCCTGGGGAAATTGGCCTTCTTAAAATTAAGTGTTTTTGCCCTCCCAGCCTGTGTTTGTGTTTTACAGTATATGTAAAATATAACTATATTATGATCACTGTTACCGAGGTTTTCACTAACATTGACGTCTGATGTTTTAAATTTTTTATTTTTTACGGAGTTCACTGTGCGGACTAAATAATTATATATTCTAATAGTTCAGACTTTTACGGACGCGTCAATACCAGTTATGTTATCTTATTAATTTTTTTACATTGTGCTTGAGGGAAAATGGGAAAAGGGTTTTTTTTTGAGCTTTTAATTTTTAATTTTTTTTTTATTTGTCAAAAAAACTTTTTGTTACTGTTTTTTACTTTTTTTTACTTGTCCCCCTAGGGGACTTTAACCAACGATCTATAGAGCTGGCTCAGCTCCATATTCCCCCACCCGGCGTGCGTCGTATATGTAGGGCGGATGTCGGGAAGGGGTTAATCGCCCAGGCCTTATCTGGAATAACAATTAACCCCAAACCAACTCTAGCATTATTATTATTATTACGGATTTAGAATACACGTACAGTAGTGTTAAAAAAAATAGCAGTCCAACATCACTAACCTGATAAATCAATATTTTTGGTAGAAGTGATATTTCTACATAGCAAATAATTTACTTGTAAGTGTAGTAGAGTAGTAGAATAAAAACACACCCAAGTAATTGAATCATTGTAATTGAAATGGGCTTGTTCAAAATAATAGCAGTGAGGAGTTAAATTGGTGAAGTCATTAATTCTGTGGAAAATCAGGTGTCAGTTTTGTCCCTTATTTAAGATAGGAGGGTGGCAAATGTTGCACATGTTGGTTATAGTGCATTCCCTTCTGAAATACTGGGGAAAATGGGTAGTTACAGACATTGTTCTGATGAAAAAATGATTTCAAATTCCTTGAAGTGGCAACCAAAACCTGAAAGATGCTGAAGGAAGCTGAGAATTAGGGTATGTTCAGACACTGAACAAAAAACGGTTGTAAATACGGAACTGTTTTCAAGGGAACAGCCCCTGATTTTTAGCCATTTTTTAGGCAACTTGAGTTTTTTGCGGCATTTTTTACGCCCGTTTTTGGAGCTATTTTTCTATTGACCCAATGAAAAATGGCTCGAGAAGTGACATGCACTTCTTTTTTACGGGGCGTTTGTTTACGTGCCATTTTTAAAAATGCCAATTTTCCCATTGAAATTAATGGGCAGATGTTTGGAGGCGTTCAGTCCCCATTTTTTCAGACATTTTTTGGGGGGTCTTTACGGCCCGAAAAACGGCTGAAAATAGGCCGTGTGAACATAATCTTACTGTTTGAATGGATCGAAGAATAGCCAAAATAGAAAAGGCTCAGCTCCAGAAAGATCAAAGAAGTTACCAGTGAGTACTGCTACAGTCAGAAGACAATTAAGTGAAGCCAAGTTACCAGCAAGAACTTCCCACAAAGTCCCGTTGTTGAAAAAAAGACATGTCCTGAATAGGTTAAAATTTGCCCAAGAAAAAAAAAAAGGGGAAGAGGGCAGCAAAAGCTAATTTAAGGAATAGGGAAATAATTTAGTTCTATCTCAGTTCTATAACTGAACGACATCTTCCCTATTTTATGGTATTACTGTAAATGTACTCTTCTTTGATGTACTGGTTATTATGCTGTAAAAATGGTAAAACTTTTAAAAAAAAATCATAAATCTCTTTCACTTTAAAAAACATTTGTTTTGCCAAGGAACACATTGAGTGGCCCAAAGAGAAATGGCACAACATTTTGTGGATTGATGAACGCAAAATTGTTCTTTTTGAGTCTAGTGGCCGCAGACAGTATGTTAGATGACCCCCGAGCACTGAATTCAAGCCACAGTACACTGTGAAAACAGTAAAGAATGGTGGTGCCAAAATCATGATATAGGGATGTTTCTCATACCACGGTGTTGGGCCTATTTATGGCATACAAGGGATCATGGATCAGTTTAAATATATCAAAATACTTGAGGAGGACATGTTGACCTCTGCCGAAGAATAAATGCCGTTGAAAATGGTGTATCAACTCGGAAATTACCCAAAACACATGAGTAAGCGAACAACATCTTAATTACACACAAAAAGGATTGAGGTAATGCTGTGGCCAACTCAATCCCCTGACCTCAAGGTTTATGAAGTAAAACCCAAAAATGCAGGAGAACTGTGGAATGTAGTCCAATCTTCCTTGACTGGAATACCTGTTCAGAGGTGCCAGAAGTTGGTCAACTCCATGAAACACAGATGTCAAGCAGTTCTCAGAAACAATGGTTATGCCACAAAATATCAGCTCAGTAAAGTGAAATCTAAAAATTTTAAATTTACATTTAAAAAAAAAAAAAAATATGCTGGCACTGCTATAATAACAGCCTAATATTTATTTTTCTTTACTTTCTGTAAAGGATTAACAAAAACTGGATACATTTTGCTATTGTTTTGATTTTGAATTGATTGTGGTAGTATTTCCAGTGCATTTTCGTTTTGGCAAATAAAAGCTATTAGGCTGGGTTCACACAGAATTTTTTGCAGGCGTAAAATCTGCCTCAAAATTCAGTTTGGAAGTTTGAGGCAGATTTTCCTATGGCTGCACGCCGATTTTTGCTGCGTTTTTCGCTGCATTTTTCGCCCACGGCAATTGAGCGCAGCGGGCATAAAACACTGCAAAATACGCTTTCTCTGCCTCCCATTGATGTCAATGGGAGCTCAGAGGCGTAATCGCACGAAGATAAGGCATGTCCCTTCTTTCGGGATTAAACTGCCCCGCCTTCCTTTGAAATCAATAGGAGGCATTTTCGGCCGTTTTTTGGCGAGTTTTGCGGAGTGGTTTTTGCGCCAATAAACTTGTCAAAAAACTTAGTGTGAACCCAGCCTTATAATGATTTTGTGTTTTATTTGTTTTTTTAACTCACTGCTATTTTTTTGAACACTACTGTACCTCAGAATGTGCGTACCCTCTCTCCCATTTCACTATTGTAGCTGATTTTATAATTTGCTTTAACCCCTTCCCGCTCCATGACGTATTATTAGGTCATGCTGAGCACATCATTCGTGCTCAGTGACCTAATAGTACGTCATGGGGATAACCGTGATTCCGCCCTCCCTCCCGACACATTTATGAATTCTCACAACTCTTCTTACGTACAGCCGTTTTCACAGCTCCTTCTTCAGGGACCGATCGCTGTGGTCCCCGCCTATTAAACTTTTAGAAGCCACGTTCAATAGCAATTGCGTTTTCTAAGGGGTAGAACACCATCGATGGTTTCTATGGCAACCAGAGGCCTAACAATGGCCCCCGGGTTCTGCCATCTAGGCAGGACCCACTAGGCTTGCTGTCAGTGAGTAACTGACAGCTCTAATACACTGCCCTACGTAAGTAGTGCAGTGTATTAGAACAGCGATCAGGGCTTCAAGCCTTCAAGTCCCCTAGTGGGACAATTTTTTTTTTTAAAAAGTTGTATAAAAATAACGTTTTAAAGTAATAATCTCCCTTTTTCTCATATCAAGTCATTTATTATTAAATAAATCAATAAAAATAAAAAATAAACTATACATAGTATTGCCATGTCCGTAACAGCCTGAACTAGAAAAGTATTTTGTTATTTATACCGCGTGATGAACGCCGCAAAAAAATAATAATAAACCATACCAGAATTGCTATTTTTTGGTTACTTCACCTCCCAACAATGGGATAAAAAGAGATCAAAAAGTTGCATGTACCCAAAAATGGTACAAATCAAAACTACACTTTGTTACGCAAAAAATAAGCCCTCACACAGCTTTCTTCATATAAAAAAGTTATGGCTCATAGAATATTGTGACACAAAAAGTAATTTATTTTTTTTATATTTTATTGTGCAGACGCCATAAAGCATTACAAAAAACTATATACATTTGTTATCGCCGTAATCTAATCGGCCCGCATAATAAAGTGAATATGTAATTTATAGCCCACGGTGAATGCTGTAAAAAAATAAAATAAAGAACAATAGTAGAATTGCTGTTTTTAGTCACCACGCCTCTTAAAAAATAGAATAAAAACTTATCAAAAAGTTGCATGTGTCCCAAATTTGTAGCAATGAAAACTACAGATTGTCCTGCAAAAAAATAATCCCTCTTACAGCTCAGTGGAAAAAGTAAGTTCTGGAACTCAGAATATGGTGACAAATCAAAGATGCAGAATGTGTTCCAAAAGGGGAAAAGAACTGGCACCATTTATCAGTGCGACACTGGCCACACATCTGCAGATTATTATTTATTTACTGCATTATTATACCCTCTTTTTATGCCCTGATGTACTCCGCATAGCTTACATATGCCCCCACATTATAAACTGAAATATCAGCAAAGACCCCAAAGAACAACTACCAAATTAAATCTGCGCTCCAAAAGCCAAGTGGCGCTCCCTCACTTCTGAACCCTACAGTGTGCCCAAACAGAAGTTTCCGTCCATATATATGGCATTTCCATACTCGGGAGAACCCACTTCACAGCTTAAGGGCGGATTCACACGAGCGTGATTTGCGTGCGTGCAGGGCGCGTTTTTTTCGCGCCCAATAGAAGTCAATGGGGCAGTTCAAACAGTGCGTGATTTTTGCGCAGCGTTTGTTCGCTGCGTACAAAACGCGACAAGTTCAATATCTCTGCGTATCTCGCGCATCACGCACCCATTGAAGTCAATGGGTGCGTGAAAATCACGCATGTCATACGGTGGCACCTGCGCGGAACGCGCGTTTTTCACGCAGGACACGTTGTCTCTATGCTAAGGAGTTTGAACTAACTAGTTGAAACCAGCAGAAAAGCAGGAAGTAGCTTAGAGAGCAGGTTTTCAAAAAGAGGCTAAACCGTTTACTACAGCGCCACAAGCAGCTTGCAGCCATGCCTCGCCAGATGGATGTTGCTAAGCTCATTGCATTAGTTCAGGAGCATCTGGAGGTATGGAACACCCATGCGGAGTTATACCATGACCGCACAGTCAAGGAGGCAGCATGGGAGCATATTGCCGAGGCGCTGTTCGAGCAGGAGTGGGCCGACAGCCGCACCCGTGACCTCCAACGCATTGGTGAGTGTATATATGTGTGTCGACATATATGTGTATAATGCCATCCATATTGCCTATTGCGTCCCTGTTGAATCAATGCCTGTCATTGGCAATGTTTCCGTTCAGTGGCATCTTTATAGTATCAGAAAGTCAGGTGTGTTCTTGTGTGGACGTGTGGTACAGTAGTTTATATGCACTGTCTGTGTGCGCAGTAACATCTGGTGTGTTTCTTGAATGATGTGTTCTTTATTATTTATACAGTGGACGATGTAAAGAGACGGTGGCGAAGTTCAAGGGACCAGTTCCGGAGAGAATATGGTTCCGGCGGCCGCAGCGGAGAAGGTGGCACCAGGAAGCGCCGCTATATTTATTATGAGCAGCTGTTGTTCCTGCGGGAAATAATGGACATGCGACCGTAAGTACTCGTTGTTGTCCCTTTTTGCAAACGTGACCTCCCAAAAATGTCAGATACGCCAAAGCTGCTTTGTGTTTGCACAGTAAATTGTGTTCCTCAACTGACGTCTCCCCTATATTCTAGAACTAGCAACACTCTTGACGCGTCGGAAGAGGAGGCACGGGCTGAGTCTAGCCAGGCGTCCGAAGCCGCCGCTCCCCTGGTCACCCTAACCCCGGACCCCACCAGAGAGGATCCTGTCCCAGTCGCCTCAGCGCCTGAAGCTGGGCCACCGGACCAAGTGGCACCTAGCCATGCAGCACCCCGCCGCAGACGCCCTGTGAACCCATCCGCAGGTGCACAGGTGGACGCGCGTGTTCTGGAGTACCTGCGGCGTGCAGCTGATGAGGACAACTACGACTTTTTTTGTCGCAGCATGGCACCTTTAATGCGCCGGGTACCAGTGCATAGGCTGGCGCGGCTGCAATCTAACATGCTGTCGCTACTCCACAGTGCTACACCCCCGCTTAGTCCAGGGCGGTGCTTCACAGCTATCGAGCAGTGGCGTAGTGTGTTTATGCCCTCCGTGGGGGTCCATTTGCCAGGGCCCTCACAACCTGCCCCTGCCATATCGCAGATGCCGCAATATCCTCCAGGACCAAGATACCTCTCCCCTGGCCCAATGACTGGCCCTGTCCGTCACTTCCCTCCATACTCCCTACCTGCCCCAAGTTTACAGGCTCCCATGCAGCCTCACGGCTACCAGACACAGTATCAGCCCCACTATGCTGTGCAGGAACATCCTCATCAGGCCCGGGGACAGCATAGTGGTGCTGATATGTCTGCTTACACCTCGCCGCCCCATGCCTATCACAATCTGTAGGGGCACGTGTGTTCTAAGACCAAATGTCAAAAAGCCATGACAGCCTTGTAATCCTTCCAGGTTACTTTATGCAATGCATCATGTTGGTGCCAATTTTTGTTGGGGTATGTAATCCCCCATCTGTTTTTTTGTGTTATGGAGTGTATGTGCAAATAACATAAACGCCAAAGTTTTATATATTTCACTCCCGTGTGGACAATCCTTCTATTACATAGCTCACCGATTTCTACAGCCTCTACCGCTATGAGGTGCCATGGCGTAAGAGGTTTGGATGGTATGACATTTCTCCACCACATCGTTGAGGTCTTCGTTGATCGGAAGGGGTTTGGAATACCAGGAACTGAGGTGTTATTAGTATAGTTATTGTTTGCCCATACCTACCTTCACTCATGCAGAAAGGGGCGCTGACATATAGGGCAGGAAATCCTTTGTCTACACAAGAGGATGTTATGTCCAGGAATTGTTGGCTTAAAAAAAGGGAACTCCAAACCCCTCCCGAGCTTTAAGCTCGCAACCCACATCAAGGGGCCTCAAGTTTTGCGAGTCCCTAACCCTACCGCCCCCCCCCAAACCAAAAAAGGACTAGAGGGATAAACAGACGTTCGACAAAAGAATACTAACTTCACCACACCTCAAATGGCTACGTTCTGCCAGGGTACATCTCCAGGCTGGCTGTCAAAATACTCAGCAAATTGCTGGCGCACTCGCAGGCCAGATGTCGGTGGCCGCCCTGGCCGAGCAGCCTGGGCGAGGCTGGTGGTGGGTGCAGTTGTTAACATATATTCCCCATCATGAGCGGCATCATGGATGCGGGTAAAGTTGTGCAGCACAACACAGGCTTTGATCACAGATGTCACATTTGACGGCGACATTTGCATTGCTGTCATCAGGACCCTCCACTTGCTGGTCATGATGCCAAAGGCACATTCCACCACTTTCCGTGCTCTGCCTAGCCGGTTATTGAAAATGCGCCTACGGTTATCCATGCCCCTCCGCGCATATGGACGCATGACTTGTCTGCTGAGGGCAAAACCCTCATCTGCAACCATAACATAAGGAACGGATGGACCGCTGGTGCCAGGGAGGATGTTAAGCTCGGGAAAATCAAGTTGGTTAGACATTAGACGCCGGCCCATTCTGGACGAGCGAAATATGCGGGCATCCGCAGAGCTTCCATAGGACCCGATGTCCACGATGGTAAAGTACAAATTACAGTCCGACAAGGCCAGCAAGACTATGGAAAAAAACTGCTTGTAGTTGAAGTATCGAGACCCAGAGTGGGGGGGGGGGGGTTTTGGACACGGATGTGCTTCCCATCCAGTGCACCAATACAGTGCGGAAATTGAGTGTTGGTTTCAAACTGCTGGGCTATTCGAAGCCAGTGTTGGGCCGTAGGCTGAGGGATTACGCTGCTCTTCAATCTCAGCCACAGGACCACACAGGTTGCTGGGACAATGCCGGAAATAGTGGACACTCCAAGAAGGAATTCGAAATGAAGGGAATGGTAGCTATTGCCGGTCGCCAAAAATCTACAGGAAATCAGGAACACAAACCACAAAGCCAACATGTTAGGTAGGACATGAAGCACCTAAAACAATGTGTAACCTGGATTAAGAAACAGCACATACCATAAGGTGACAAGGAGACACTCATCTGGGGACATACAGCGCCGCATGTTGGTGTCCTGATAGGCTATTCCAGTCCGAACCAGCTCCAGCAGCATATAAAAGGCAGGCACAGACAGGCGGCAAAAGGAGCGAAATTTATCTGGGTGACGACGGAGGTCAGCATAGAGAGTATGAAAATGCCCTTTAGAGGTGCGTTGGGCCACTATTGGGTGAACCCACATCCTACCTGATCTCCGCCGGTGTGGCAGTAGCATGCTACGGCGTTGGCCAAACCTCCGGGATACCATCCATGCTAATAGGACACGGGCCAGAGAGCTAGGTGGCATCAATGCAGTGTGGCATACAAAGTAACCGCAAATACTCGTTTGAACACTGTGTTGCACCAAAAGCACACAAATTCAGAAACACAGGTGCACACATCAAGCAGGGGTGTTGCATTCTTGGCCTTTTTGTAGGCTGGCGTAAGCAGAACACCTGCATGCGTTTTTTACACGCGCAGGAAAAATGCATGTCTTACGCGCGTAATACACGCACACATGGCCCAAATACGCATGCCACACGCTGTTGACACGCGCGCAAAAAGCAGCGTTTTTTGTGCGCGCAAAAACGCAACGTTCGTCTGAATAAGCCCTAAGAGATATTTATCTACAGTGGCACTAAAATGGCATATCAGTGGAAAATCCACCGCACATTATTTTCTAGTAAAAAACAACTTTTGGGTCAAAATACTCACGGCACACCTTAACAAATGCCTTAAGTGTTTAGTTTACAAAATGGGGTCACTTATTGTGGGTTTGTTTTACTATTTGACCTCAGAGCCCTGCACTTGTGGTCCAATGCTGTGAATATCACCGAAATAGGCCTAAAATGCGCATGGTGCTCTTTCTCCCTTAAGCTCTGGCGTATGTCCAAGAAAATGATAAATGCCTTTAGAGATGTAGTTTGCAAAATGGGGTCACTTTTTGGATGTTGCCACTGGACTCAGTGGCTTTGCAAATGCGACATGGTGCCCAAACACAAATCCAGCAAAATCTGCGCTTAACTTCTGAGCCCTGCCAAGTGCTCAAGGAGCAGTTTAGGGCCACATATGGGGTATTGCTGTACTCGGAAGAAATTGAGTAACAAATTGTGTGTCGTTTTTCTCCTATTATCCCTTGTGAAAATGAAAAATTGGGAACAAGAGCTATATATTGGAAAATATTACATTTTTAATTGCCACTGCCTAATTCTAATAAAATATATGAAAAACCTGTGGAGTGGAAATGCTCACTACCCCACTAAATGAATTTCTCAGGGGTGTAGTTTCCAAAATAGATTCACTTTTAAGGGATTTACCCTGTACTGGTACCACCAGGAGCTCAGCAATGTGACATGGTGCCCAGAAACCAACCCAGCAAAATCTACATGTCAAATAGCGCTCTTGCTGTTCTGAGCCCTGTCGTTTGTCCAACCAGCAGTTATGGCCACATATGGGGTACTGCCGTACTTAGGAGAAATTAAATTACAAATTGTAGGGTGCTTTTCTCCTTTATCTCTTGTGAAAATGAAAAAATGCAACATTTTAGTCAAACAAATGTTGATATTCATTTTCACAGCCTAATTCAATAAAATCTTATTTAGAAGTTTTTGGGGGTTTTCACTGTTTTGGTCCCTCAGGAGCTTTGGAAATGTGACATGGCTCCGCAAACCATTCCAGCTAAATTTTAGCTCCAAAAGTCAAATGGTGCTTCTTCTGTTATGAGCCTTGCTGTGTGTCCAAACAGCAGTTTATTACCACATATGTGGTATTGCCTTACTCGTTTGTAGTTGCCTTTCAAATGTTGTGGTGCTTATTCTCCTTTATACCTTGTATATGAAAAATTTTTATTGGAAAAAATGTAGATTTTCATTTTTATGGCCTAATTCCACTAAGTTCAGCAAAAAACCTGTAGGGTTAAAATGCTGACTATACCCCTCTATAAATTCTATTAGGGTGTAGTTTGCCAAATGGGGTCCTTTTTGGGATATTTCCTTTGTTTTGGCACCAAAAAGCCTGACATGGTGCCAAAGGATAGGGGATACATGTGTGATTGTTGGCATTGATAGGGAGAACGGGGGACCGAAAGTCCCCTGGAGTTCTCCATCACAAACCTCGGACTTCCGGGGTCTGTGTCGGCAGCTCCGTAGAAATGAATGGAGTGCCGGTCGCGCTTGTGCGCATGCGTGACGAGCGCTCCTTTCATTTTTATTGAGCTGCGCAGACGCCGGAAGTCAGAGGTTAGTCATGGAGAACTTCAGGGGACTTTCGGTCTCCCGTTCTCCCTATCGCTGCCAGCGATCACACATGTATCCCCTATCCTGTGGATATGGGATACATTTTCTTTTGTAGGACACACTGTAGGTCGCATTTTTTTGGAGGGGTACGCTGTATGGCATTCCCTACAGGGGATGGGGCTGTATGGCGTTCCCTACAGGGAGGGGGCTGTATAGCGTTCCCTACAGGGGGGGCTGTATGGTGTTCCCTACAGGGGGGGCTGTATGGCGTTCCCTACAGGGGGGGGCTGTATGGCGTTCTCTACAGGGGGGCTGTATGGCGTTCTCTACAGGGGGCTGTAGATGACGCCATACAGCCCCCCCTGTAGAGAACGCCATACAGCCCCCTGTAGAGAACGCCATACAGCCCCCCTGTAGGTAACGCCATACAGCCCCTCCTGTAGATAACGCCATACAGTCCCCTCTGTAGATAACGCCATACAGCCCCCCTGTAGATAACACCATACAGCCCCCTGTAGATAACGCCATACAGCCCCCACTGTAGAGAACGCCATACAGCCCCCTGTAGAGAACGCCATACAGCCCCCCTGTAGATAACGCCATACAGCCCCTCCTGTAGATAACGCCATACAGTCCCCTCTATAGATAACGCCATACAGCCCCCTGTAGATAACACCATACAGCTCCTTTTGTAGATAACGCCATACAGCCCCCTCTGTAGATATCTACAAAGGGGGCTGTATGGCATTATCTACAGGGGGGGCTGTATGGCGTTATCTACAGAGGGGGCTGTATGGCGTTATCTACAGGGGGCTGTATGGCGTTCTCTACAGGGGGCTGTATGGCGTTCTCTACAGGGGGGCTGTATGGCGTCATCTACAGCCCCCTGTAGAGAACTGTATGGCGTTATCTACAGGGGGCCTGTATGGCGTTATCTACAGGGGGGGCTGTAAAAAAGGCACTATCTACAAGGGGGGGTTGTGTGACACCCAGGGGAGGGGGGGCCCCCAGTCAAAAGTTTGCTATGGGGCCCAGTCTTTCCTAGTTATGCCACTGGTTGAATGTATCGACCAAATTTTACCACTACCATAAAGTACAATGTGTCATGAGTAAAACATTCTCAGAATTACTTGGATTAATACAGGCATTCCAATGTTATTACCACATAAACTGACACGTTAGATTTGAAAAATGGGCTCTGAGCCTTAAGGCCCAAACTAGGCTTCGTCATTAATGGGTTAAATTTGAAAACATACACTCTAGCTACTAATCAAGAAATAGTTCTCAATACTAATGTAATACATACTATATTTATGAAAGAATGTTAGCGCACCAGTTAAATGTTATCAATACATACCCCAATAGATGGAATATCTGGAAGGATTCCACATTTATCAAACAACTGACTATATGAGTTCCTAACCCATGTCCTAAAAAATAACATGTTCAAATACAAAATAATCTGAGTCTGCAACTTATTTAAATATTAATATCCTCAACATTTGTGGGATTTTTGACCTTGAAGAGATTCCTGGAAACCCTTGTAAGGGTATAATAATTATAATAATAATAATAATAATAATAATAATCTTTATTTATATAGCGCCAACATATTACGCAGCACTTTACAATTTAGAGGGAACATGAAACAAACAATATCAGACATTACATAGTGACAAAGTTCATTTACAATTCAAACCTGGGGAGTGAGGACCCTGCTCGCAAGAGCTTACAATCTATGAGGAAATAAGGGAGACACAAAGTGTAACAGTGTTTGTTCTGTACAATGGTCCGGCCATTTTTATACACATGCGGTGGTAACATAAAGCTGCATGAGCCGGTCACCAGCCAGTATCCGTGTATGAAGGACATGAAGAGAAGGTGTGTGAGGGAATCTTATTCTGATGACTAATCTAAAAGGAGGGCCATGGAAAGGAGTCAGATTAGGAAATGTTATAGGCCTGTCTAAATAGATGTGTTTTCAGGGCACGCTTAAAACTGTGGATATTGGGAATTAATCTGATTGTCTGGGGTAGCACATTCCAGAGGACGGGTGCAGCACGAGAGAAATCTTGGAGACGGGAGTGGGAGGTTCGGATTATGGAGGATTTTAATCTAAGGTCGTTGGCAGAACGTAGAGCCCGAGTAGGGTGGTAGACAGAGATGAGGGAGGAGATGTAAGGAGGTGCAGCACTGTGGAGAGCTTTGTGGGTGAGAGTAATAAGTTTAAATTTTATTCGGAAGGGGATGGGCAAACAGTGCAGTGACTGGCACAGGGTAGAGGCGTTGGTGTAGCGGTTGGTCATAAAGATGAGCCTGGCTGCCGCATTCAGGATGGATTGGAGAGGGGAGAGTTTAGTGAGGGGAAGACCAACTAGTAATGAGTTACAGTAGTCAAGACGAGAGTGAATCAGAGCAACAATGAGAGTTTTGGCGGTTTCCTCCGTAAGAAAAGAGCGGCTTCTGGAGATGTTTTTGAGGTGAAAATGACAGGAGCGTGAAAGTGATTGTATGTGAGGAGTAAAGGAAAGATCTGAGTCAAAAATAACTCCGAGACAGCGGGCGTGCTGCTTAGGAGTGATGGTAGTGCCACACACAGAGATGAAGACATCAGGTTTAAGGAGGTTAGTAGATGGTGGGAACACAAGGAGCTTAGTTTTAGAAAGATTCAGTTTCAGATATAGTGAGGACATGATGTTAGAGACAGCGGACAGACAATCACTGGTGTTCTGTATTAGAGCAGGGGTGATGTCACGGGAAGAGACATATAATTGGGTGTCATCAGCGTAGAGATGGTACTGGAAGCCAAATCTGCTGATGGTTTGTCCGATAGGGGCTGTGTAGAGAGAAAAGAGAAGCGGACCTAGGACTGATCCCTGAGGAACCCCGATAGCAAGGGGAAGATGAGAAGAGGTGGAACCAGCAAATGACACACTGAATGAGCGGTCATAGAGATAGGAGGAAAACCAAGAGAGAGCCGCGTCCTTGAGGCCAATAGAGTGGAGCATGTTAAGTAGGAGTTTGTGGTCTACAGTGTCAAAGGCTGCAGAGAGATCCAAAAGAATCAGGAGAGAGGATTTACCGTCCGATTTAGCCGCCAAGAGATCATTTGAGACTTTAGTAAGGGCAGATTCTGTGGAGTGTTGAGTGCGGAAACCAGATTGTAAGGGGTCTAGAATGGAGTTAGCAGAGAGATAGCGGATAAGGCAAGAGTAGACCAAGCGTTCCAGGAGTTTGGAGATGAAGGGCAGATTAGAGACTGGTCGGTAGTTAGCAGCGCTGGATGGGTCAAGAGTTGTTTTTTTCAGTAATGGGTTTATAATGGCATGTTTAAAAGAGGAGGGAAAGATACCAGAGGAAAGAGAGAGGTTAAATATTTTAGTCAGGTGACCAGTGACAGCTGGGGAGAGGGACTGGAGGAGGTGTGAGGGGACAGGATCACTAGGGCAGGTAGTAGGACGAGAAGAAGAGAGGAGCCTCAAGACTTCTTCTTGAGTTATTGGGTCAAATGCTGAGAGTGAAGAAGAGGGAGTGCGGGAGGGAAGGGGATCGATGTTACTAGGGGACTGGGAGAGAATATCATGCCGGATGTTGTCAATTTTAACTTTAAAATAATTGGCCAGGTCTTCAGCACAGAGATCTGTGATCGGCGTCTGCACTTTAGGACTAAGGAGGGAGTGAAAAGTATCAAAGAGGCGTTTTGGATTATTAGATAGTGTGGAGATGAGAGAAGTGAAATAGACTTGTTTGGCTTGGTGAAGGGCAGAGTTGTAAGTTTTGAGCATAAATTTGTAATGGAGGAAATCTGCATCCAAATGCGATTTTCTCCACAGTCGTTCGGCACATCTCAAGCACCGCTGAAGAAAGCGGGATTGAGGCGTGTGCCAGGGTTGTTGTCGTCTTTGTCGGGTGGTTCGGAGTGTAGGGGGGGCTGCTTCATCCAATGTATTTTTGAGAGTGTTATTGTAAAGTTTGGCAGCCAGATTGGGACAGGATAGGCAAGAGATAGGGGACAATGAGGACTGTAGACTGTCTATGAGTTTCACAGTGTTAATGGCATGTAGATTTCTGTATGTCTGATACGTAGGGATTACCTGAGGAGGCAGAGAATATTTGATAGTAAAGGAGAGAAGATTGTGGTCAGAAAGCGGGAGAGGAGAGTTAATAAAGTCAGAAACTGAGCAGAGCCGGAAGAAGACCAGGTCAAGTGAATGCCCGTCTTCATGTGTAGGAGAGTTAGTAAGTTGTGACAAACCTAGGGAGGAGGTTAAAGATAGAAACTGGGAGGCAGATGAGGAGATTGGGTTATCAATGGGGATGTTGAAGTCACCCATGATGAGAGTGGGTGTTTCAGAGGATAGAAACTGTGGAAGCCAGGCAGCAAAATGATCCAGGAATTGGCGGGGTGAGCCTGGGGGGCGGTAGACAACTGCCACTCGGAGGGAGAAAGGGTGAAAGAGTTTGAGGGTGTGGACTTCAAAAGAGGGAAATGTGAGTGAGGGGACCGCGGGAATGACCTGAAAAGTGCAGTGTGGAGAAAGAAGTATACCTACTCCTCCACCCTGCCTGTTCTCAGGTCTAGGGGCATGAGAGAACTGGAGACCACCATAAGATAGAGCAGCAGGGGAAGCAGTGTCAGACAGGTGTAGCCATGTTTCTGTAAGAGCCAGGAGGTTGAGAGTGTTAGAAAGGAAGAAGTCATGAATAAAGGTGAGCTTTTTGCACACGGACCGAGAGTTCCAGAGAGCACAGTTAAAAGAGACAGGAGAAGACGTACAAGGAATGGCAAGAAGATTTGCAGGGTTTCTATGTGTGACAGGTAAGTGGTTGAGCTTGGCAGAAGAAAAGGGAGGACCAGGGTTGGGAGAGATATCCCCTGCAGCTAGTAGCAGGAGAATGGAGAGAGACAGCAGATGGTTCTGTGATTTATGAGAGTGTTTTTTGTGTTGGGCAGTGGGATGGGATGGGTTAAGTTGACTGACGAAAGTGAATAGTGCATGGGAGCTGTACATGGGTGAGGCAAGGAGAGAGGGACTGATGTGGACTGTTTTTTGGCAAGGCCTAAATGGGCGATAGGATTGTAAACCAAGAGCAGCTATAATGATGAGAGCGGTAGCAAACATGTTTGTTTGTAAACAGATAGAGAGGCATTTACGTGTCAAAAGACAGACTGTTAACAGCTGCCTCGTTTCACACGTAAATGCTCCTCCTCGCATTTTGCAAGCTGTTTGAGACGTGCGTAAATCTTGAGCTGTGCTTCATTGAGTTCAATGAAGAACAGCTCAAATTACGTGGCAAAGAAGTGCCCTGCACTTCTTTGCCGAGGCAGTCCATTTACGCGTCGTCGTTTGACAGCTGTCAAACGACGACGCGTAAATTACAGGTCGTCTGCACAATACGTCAGCAAACCCATTCAAATGAATGGGCAGATGTTTGCCGACGTATTGGAGCCCTATTTTCAGACGTAAAACGAGGCATAATACGCCTCGTTTACATCTGAAAATAGGTTGTGTGAACCCAGCCCTACCCTTGATCTTGGTACAAGTTCATCTTTATTTGTCTTATTTGATCTCAAATATAGTAGAGAATTTCAAACAGGCTACAACTAATGAATTTTGACTTCAAACTTTTTAATATTTGTCATCTCAAATGCATGACATTGATATTTCTGTTGTGCCTCCTCAGCTTTATACATTTTAAATCAATGTAATCCTGTAAAAATAATTGTTTTGAATGTATAGCTTATATTATTGTAAAACCCAATAAAACATCTTTGAAACATAAAAGAAAAAAATCAAAAGAGTTTCCAGTTTTATAAACAGTTTCATAAATGCCGCAACTCTGTAATAAATATGTCGACATAGGATTATGGTACTGCATAGAAATGAAATCGACTTGATAGTTATAGAGTTGCATATATTTGCATCCTTGTTTTGACCGTATATATATTTTAAACTAATGTACAGTATACTATTAATTGTATGGCCAAATGTGGTGTGATTTTACATTAAACAAGCTTTACAGCGCTGTACATGGATTTTGTATATCTAAAGACTTGGTTGAGTTTGAGCTGCTTTCAGCTGCATATTAAATGCTGTATACAACACACAAAAGAATAGAAGTTATTCATATCCATTGAAAAGAACACAAGACATCCATAATGAAAGACCATACCTATTCTATTGCTCTGTTTTTTTTCCAGGAGGTCAAGACCTATCCAGTACTCCATGCTATTCACTGTATAACTGATACAACAAAATTGTGCTCCCACAATATAGGAAACATTTTTGGGGATTCACTGAAGTGATATATGAGTAAAATATAAGTTTATTTAGATAACTCTCTAAAAACAGGGGTACAATCACCACTGTGACAAAAGCCCCAACGTGTGTATTTAAAAACTTATTAAACAGTAAACTACTGAGTCCTGATACCATTGCGAACCCTCTATGACTCAGTATGTTTATAACAGATATCAAACCGGAATCAGCATATAACCATGGGCATAACAGTAGTATAAACCTTGAAACACACTAGAGCCCGCGACACTCGCACCTGGAACTCCCAGTGTTAAAGGATGCAATAATTCACACTGTCCCCAATGCTACAGTTCCTCAATAACACGACCCTATGCGTTTCTTGTACTTATCATCAGGGGTCTGTACTTGGTCACTCTGGCCGGGATGCCAGCGATATTAATTCAACAGCAGGTATTCTGTTGTACACCACGGAAGCATGCTCGCATTGATATCAGCGGCATGCCTCACTCCGGGACTCTGAGTCATAATAAACAGTAAACTCCTCCCCCCGTCCTCGGCAGCGGTCTGCAAATCAGCCAATCCCACTCACTCCCCCGGAATTCGTGACACCTGTCCATGTGACCCCTGGCTATCGGCTGACAGCCAGGAATCAACATCGACCGCATCAGGACGAACGCGCAGGCGCAGTGGAGACCGCAATCGCGTCACCCATGCTGCACAAGACCCTAGGTAAAGGAAGGAATCCAACGATTTTTAGATTAAATGGATAAATATTACGGATCAGCTCCTGCCCGCAACTGGACAGCCATAAACTACCTAACCAAAAAAGTACATATTGTATGGAATGTTGAATAATAATATATGTCTACCACGCTTTACAATTTGTGAAAAAAACCTCTTGAAAAGGACCATGTCTGTCAACCTAGACTAAAAGAAGATGTAACTGAGACCACATGACACAATGACCACACATTGACAGCCCTAGCACAGATATCCTCTTTAGATAAAGCAGGCATAATTGGTCTGCTCATTTAAACCATCTGGTTGTACACATGACAGTCTATAAATCCACTGGGCCTCTTTTCGCAGAATGAGGTTATCCCAGTCCCCCCCCCCCCCCCCCGTTTTGGAGGCCTTATACAAAAGAATAGAAGTTATTCATATCCATCGAAAAGAACACAAGACATCCATAATGAAAGACCATACCTATTCTATTGCTCTGTTTTTTTTCCAGGAGGTCAAGACCTATCCAGTACTCCATGTAGGTAGTAATGTTTATTCCTCTACAGGGATTAATTATATGAAGGTCTTAAGCAGGTGAATGAATGACACTCATTCAGAATGAAGCATGAGCCCATGCAAACAGCCATAAGTATGCACCTTAAAATAGCTTTTACTTTTGAAGTTGGTCTCTTGATGCAAATAGATGTTTGAAAGAAATAGTGTGTAATTGACAGAAAATAATTAATGTTACAAAAATGAAATATTTTGTCCTCTTTTAAAAGTTAGCTGCCTTTGAAAAGCCAATGTTTTTATAGTGCCTAATCATTTATATCACAACTTTCCCTTAAAGATAATGAATACTTTAAATCCAATGAATTACTAATAATGGACTATTAAGATTTCCAGGACATTTAATCCTACTCTAAGCTCTCCTTAAATTAGATGTGGGTCATTAAATAATTGCTATATTATGAACGATAGTTAATCAGCGCATTTAATTTGTGTGTGCTATTAATTTGATCTGTTTCCATTAAAGCCATTAATCATAGTTTATCTTTGCTCTGATAGTCATGATGAGATGATAAAGCTAGGTATGTTGTCTATGTTGACCTTTTATATTTCAAATATTTTATTAACTGTAAATTAGGAGAAAAAGGCAGGGTTCACATATCCGAGCTGCGGCACTCTTAACATGCATTTATTACTTTTTTTTTAGGCAAAAGTGAGATTAAACCAGGAAGCAACATATGTAAAACCTGACTCTATGATTGTCTTGTCTTTGAGACAAGACACCAGTTCTGACTACAAAAAGATTGCTGAGATGGCTCCACAAGCATGCCATTAACTTTTTTATTGCAAGGCCATGTTCAAACGTTGTGCATTTTGTCCAAATGTATTCTGCAGTAAATCTGGACAGAATCAGTTGGATATTTCCCATTTATATGCTCCAGAAAATAATCTAATTTAGTTGGTGCTCACTTTAGAGGATGAACCCTATATCACTCAAATAGAATAGACCCGCCAGTCCCTAGGCCGGACCATGACAACTGCTGAATATTTCAGTGATATTGGATTGATTTGGCCTACAATTCTGAAGGCCAAATCTTTGAACCTCTGGAACCATTACTTCTGTTACCCCACCCTGGCTGGCATTTAGAAAGGACCTGGACACTTGCAGCACCCTGTTACACTGATCTTGCCTGAAACAGTATTGTGCCTACACAATAGCACAACCTAAATAGTTGAGCTTTCATCAAATTATTTATATTTTCTAACGTTATTTTCCCTATGAAGCAGTGTATTTTCTTTGAGTTTGCCTTTCAATTTTGCTTTGTTATTAGGTGAGTGGGGCTTTATGCAGGATTCTTATTTACAGACAATCGGCAAAGAAATCAGGTGTAGGGGAAAACAAACAGCAGGCCAATTTGTCCTGGGTGGACAAATACTTCACATGACAATGCTTGCTATGTGGCAACCTCTCTTCTATGTTTGCGACTCCCTCTCTTTCTAAAAACTTGGATTTGGCCATTGCAGCCACACCGATTGCTAATTGTCGTCTAAAATCATGCATACATCCATGCACTCACCATAGAGAAATATTTGCAGTGAAATGTGTTGTATGGATAGCTCAATGACTTCAGTGTGGGACTCTCATAGTATTACACTCCCAACAGGTCAGTGCTTTAAAGAGGACCTCTCCTGACATGTCTGAATTAGTAAATACTTGTTCCTCATAAGATAACAATTCTTAAAGCTCTGCATTTTTCTAATCCCCTGCTATTCCTCTTAAAAATTTATTAATAACATGACAACTGAGGGTTACCATTCCCCTTTTCAATAGAGTTTGTCTCTTTCAGAACTGATTGGACATTGCCATTCTGTGCAGGGACCCCCCCCCCCATCAATTGGTAACACCCAGTTCTCAATGTACTCATGAATTTCTAGAAGGAATAAAAGAGGAACAACACAACACAAAGATCTAAGAAAAGATGCTGACAGATGACGGATGATTTTGGGCTTCGTGGATGCAAACTGGTCTTTTTCTTGAATGCAAAGTGCCAATTGTGACATCTGGTGCAGACCGAAGAATGATCTGGGGTTTATTATAGTTTGTGTACAGTTTCATACTTCCAGTGAAAAAAATATTTAAGGGTTTATGAACAACCCTCATTCTTGAGTTCCCAAAGGGTTCTTCCAACTTTTTACCTACAGTTTAGGAAAGACCCTGCCCATGTTTTAGCATGATAATATCCCCTTTTGTATAATGAGGTCCATAAATATTTGACTGTTGTGGAAAAACTTGACTGGCCTGCTCTGAAACTTTATCTAAACCCCATTATAAGGGTTGTCTAGTTTTGAAACACCATTTTCAAATACCCTATTAGGGAATTCTGGGTTAAAAGAGCGAGTATTCTGTTCAAGATCTTCATCTCTTGGCCAGAGTGAAGAGCAATTATGAAGAGCATGTCTCATTCTGGAGAACCATCCTGAATTTTATGGACAACCCATTGATGTGAATGCACAACATGTAATGCTTGTAATGTCTCCTGTGGTGGAGCTGCAGGGAAATTGAGCACTTACTGCCAGGTCTAGAATCATAGAGATCAAGTCAAATCAATACAGAAAATGCACAGACATAAATAGAGTCAGAAGACAACAGAACAGTAGTAAGATTAGATAGATAGATAGATAGATAGATAGATAGATAGATAGATAGATAGATAGATAGATGGATAGATAGATTTAGGCAGAGTGACACAATAAGAGTCAGTGGTGCTGTGCTGTCACAGTGTGCAGGGCAGTTAGGTGTGTACTTGAAAAAATTGTGTTTCAGTTAAAATGCTTGTAAAAGAGGTGGCAGAGGACAGGGACAGAGTAACATACCTCCCAACCGTCGGGACAGTGCCGGTTTCTCACCGCTGTCCCACCGTCCCGGGCAAAATGTCCCGCTGGGCGCTGCAGCTGTATCAAAACAGCTGATCGCTGCAGTGATCAAAAGAAGGCAGGAGTCGTGCAGCGGTATTCTCACTGGGATCGATGCTGGCACGGGAGTGGACCAGTCCAGTCACCTGACCTGTCATCTGACCTCACCGGTCAGGTGACAGGTCAGGTGACTGGACTGGTCCACTCCCGGGCTGGCGTCGACACCAGTGAGAACGCCGACGCAAGACTCCTGCCTTCTTCTGACGGTGAGTGAAAGTAGAGCGAGAGTGGCAGCAGTAGGGCCGGCTACCTCTTATAAGGGGGTTGTGTTGCGCTACCTACAGGGAGCTATCTACAGTGGGGCTGTGTCTGACGCTATGTACTGGAGGGCTGTGTGGAGCAATCTACAGGGGGGCTGTGTCTGGTGCTATGTACATGGGGGCTGTGTGTGGCGCTATCTACAGGGGGGCTGTGTGTGGCGCTATCTTCAGGGGGCTGTGTGTGGCGCTATCTACAGGGGGGCTGTGTGTGGAGCTATCTACAGGGGGGCTGTGTGTGGAGCTATCTACAGGGGGGCTGTGTGTGGCGCTATCTACAGGGGGGCTGTGTGTGTAGCTATCTACAGGGGGGCTGTGTGTGTAGCTATCTACAGGGGGGCTGTGTGTGGCGCTATCTACATGTCATCGCTGGCAGTTTGTAAAGAAAAACCATTAGGGACTACTGGAGCATCTCGCTGGATCGGTGGGTAATTGAAGAGTCAAGTAGTGCTTTTTTGTTATTTTAAACCTTTGCGGCTTTAATGGTCTATTCCCACCACATTTGGCAATACAGTTAGAATTATACATCTTGAAATATACAAAAAAATATCCCGTACATACTGTAAAGTAGCCATAAACATCTTTAGAGTTGACATATACTGAACATCTGTCCTTTTGTCATATATCTTGCAGGTTCACATCAGGATACTTTTTTTTAACAACACTAAAAAGCATAGATTTTTTTTATAATGGGAGTCAATGTCAGACAAATCCAAATTAAAGGGTATAAGTTACATTTGTACAGTAAAGAAAACCAAGACAAAACAACTTCACTTACATCAAACAGATGTCAACTATATACAACGTTATACAACTGTACATATTTTGGCGGATTTATTTGATCCATCAAAAAGTTTACAAGCGCATACTGTTTCTTCTTGTAGTGTTTGTACATACCTGTGGTGTCAACCTAGCCTTGGATCTCATTCTCATTTTTCTTGACTGTGGTTCTGCTGCCTGCATGTTGCATGTTTTATCCTTCTGCATCACCACCAACTATGTCCCTTCTAATTTCTACCTATTCTCGCTCCCCATCCCCAATTGCAAACAACTTGGAGGTACACAAATTGGGAATATACAGCAGCAGAGTCCATAATTCCTTGTTGGAGTTGGAGAAAAATGGAGGTGATTAAAAGCGATCACATTAACCGTGGACTCCACTACTTGCATCTCAGGTAATCTTTTTATGTGTAGGATTATTCCCTGCCAGGTTCATTATAATTATACAGTAAGTATTTAAATCTGTATGTTTTTAAAAGCTTTTTTTTTACCAGAATATTACATGGACTGTATCGCTTGAATTCAGTCTATTTAGTTGTTTTTTATTGTCAGTGTTTAAACGCTTACTAGAAGACATGTCATTGATCCTTGCATTTGCTGTATACTGTAATTGTAACTGTTACACATACTGTACCATTGATGCACATAAAAAAAATTGTCTATGAGCTGGGGCATTTACTGTCAGGATTAATGGGTCCATGGTATTCTGCTGAGCATTATGCTTTTACTACTTCAAATTTAAAGATTTCTATGTCTCTAGAACTCCAGTGACAAAAGTTTATATGCTTTCGACGGAATATCAATCTCTATGTGCATTACTGTTTAATTAAAGGGACATTAAACATGGAAAAATACACACTTAATATTCCCTTCTCCTTTGATCCCATGTTGTCTAATATTACAGTCAAAACTGATAAATATATAAAGAAAGCTCCTACATGTGTCTCAGGAGATCGGACATCCCCACCATCCTCCTTACAAACCTGTGCCTGGCTGTAAGGCTTTCTTCACACAACATTTTTGCATACTGTTGAAAGGTATTGTTTTGTTTTTTGGTCAAATTTACCATTAACTGGTTGCCGACACAGGACGAGTATGCTCGTCCTGAGCGGCGAGCACTTCGCGCATTAGGACGAGCATACTCGTCCTGTGCGACAGCCGTCCCTGCGCGCGTCTGTGCGCGCGATCGAGAGCGGGGCAACGGCTGTAATACACAGCCACGGC
Organism: Rhinoderma darwinii; assembly: GCF_050947455.1. Lineage (NCBI taxonomy): Eukaryota > Metazoa > Chordata > Amphibia > Anura > Rhinodermatidae > Rhinoderma > Rhinoderma darwinii. The sequence goes on along the minus strand of NC_134692.1, from coordinate 103,867,998 downwards.
CCCGCTCTGACAGCGGAGAGGAGAGAAACATCTTCTCTCCGCCGCTAACCCTTTGAACGCCGCGATGAAAGCTGATCGCTGCGTTCAAAGAGGGGTGACTGCACATTGATCGCGTCACAGAATATAACTGTGATGCGATCAAAGCCCACAACTCATATGGCCAGACAGCCCAGGGTCCATTGAAGGCCCCCATTGCTGTCTGAACATATTTCCTGTTGTTATGGCATACTGAGGTATGCCCTAACAACTGCCTGTGTACAATCACTACACAGGCTAATGGACTGGCATATAGATCTATGCCAGTACATTACAGTTACAAAATCAAAATCAAAATGATAAATCGCTTTATGGGATTAAAAAAAAAAGTTAAATGAATGTAAAAAAAATTTATGATAAATAAATAAATAAAAAGTAAAAAAAATACACAGAAACACACATTTTTTAGAATAAATAAACTTTTTAAAATATAAGTCCCAAAACATGAAATAATATAGACATATTTGGTATCGCCACGACCGTAACAACCTGTATAACAAATATATAACATTATTTATGATGATCGGTGTATGGTGTAAAAAAAAAAAAATATTAAAACTGCTGCGCAACTGCTTTTTTTCTGTATTTTCACCAAAATAAAAATTTATAGAGATTAAACTATAATGTATTTGTACCAAAAAATGGTACCTACATAAAGTACAACTCGTCCCGCAAAAAACAAAGTCTCATACAACTACGCCGTACAAAAAATAAAAGGGTTATGAGCGTCGGGATGCAAAGAGGGGAAATGTCAAAAAATTGCTCTGTCCTCAAGGCCAAAATTGGCCGTGTCCTTAAGGGGTTAAAACAGAATGCAACAGCACACAAAAATGATGCAGGCGCCTTATTTTCTGTTAAAGAATAGTACCCAGACGAATCCTGTTTCACGTTTTACAATACAAGTCAATGGCAACAGGTTAAAACAGAATATGAATCCTGTTGCCTCCAGTTTTAAGGTTTTTTTTTTCTAATCATAAAAATGCAAAAATGTGGTGTGACCTTGGCCTTAGATAGCTGGCTGTAGAAGAAGCTTCCCCCTCCCCCTACTGCTATGTCTGCAATAGGATACAAAGATTGTTACGCCCCACCACTTTAGTCATTTACCAGTAAAAATGGAAGAGATCTACAGGAAATTAACCCTTGTGTACTCTGAAGGATTTCTACAAGAACATGCAAGGAACATCCTGCATACTGACAAACAATATGGGAAGTTTATTTCCTGTTTACTTTTGACATTTATTTCTATGTCTAGTGTTTCATTAAATTAAATAAATCTTCAATCTTTAGAGTTTCTAAGATACAATAAAATCCAAATTCAAAACAAAGGGGCTTGGTGAGTACCAATTTAGGGATCTCAGAGATGCTACCAGCTGATATATCTCAATGGTATGTTAGAAGATGGCTAAAGGGGTATTCCTATGATGGTACGTGATGGTGTATCACTTTTTTCACTTGAATGGAGCCATGGCCGAGAGCACCACTGTGCAGGAAAAAAGCTGAAGAGAATTAGTTCTCTTGATCATAATGTTATAGCATATCCTAGTGATATGTCATAATGTTACAAGATAGCACTATCCCACTACAGTCACACTGTGCAAAGATCTTTCTAATTTCTTTTACATTTCTATATTACACTACCATGTCAAATGTAATATATGTACAATAAGGTACATATCTTTTCACTATATTACGGTATATTTAAGTTGCTTTTCAAATCAAAATGTTCCAGGTTTATAAGTATACTTCATCAACTTTTATTTATATCAATATATTATGCATTTTTTCCATTTATATTTATATCTATTCGTAAAAAAATAATAACAATAACATTACTTATTGAATTGATGGAATGAAACAAAGCAATAAATAAAAGATTCATATTATGTGTTTTGAATGGTTGGTTTCCCTAAATGTAGACAAACATATAGGGCCATACTAAGCAGATACATTTATCATCATCATAAAGTACAACAAAAGTACAGCTCAGCATACCATGAAAAAGCTTTGCTGTAAGACCAGCATATTGTAAAAAGCTCCATCTGTTTCCAAACAAAAAAGCATTTTCGTAATCTGCATGAACACACATTTGATAAATAAAAATGACTCTTCACTGGTTTACTGGCATATATCAAACTGACATTTACACTGCATCAAGGGAAATGTCACTTCATTTGAGCAATATATTTTATACTTATAATGATACAAATGTATTGTTGATGAAAGAACATTTATGCCTTTATAATAAAGACAGTGATGAAATGTGACAGTTTGGAATTGTGTAGTTTGTTATCAACAAAATATCATGAAAAGTTCAAATATTGAAAAATAAGGGTCTTCGAGTTAAAATCTAATAATATTTTTCTAAAATGGAAAGATATTCTGTACTATATTACTCCTGGAAAGTTAAAAAGAAGAAAAAAAAAGTTTCAATTTTAATAAGAGGGTGTATATTGTTTTAGTTAAGTATAATGGGTTAGCATGGAAACATCTTAATTGGTTATTTTCTAGTGAACAAATCATTATTTCGCTTGTAGAAAATACACATTTGTCTCAAAGTATTCAATTTTGACCAAAGATATGCATTTTATATAATGAATTACCTGTAAACCAAAATCCTAAATACTGTAAAAAAGTATTTTTGACAGCCATTGTTAAATATCCAGTTTTGAATGAAAAAAAAGATAGTAGTGACCATAATGCCACCCTAACAGTAGTGTATATAGTGCCAGGTTTACAGTAGTAGTTATACTGTCAACCTCCTAGTAAAGCTCATAGTCCAGGAAACTCATACTTGTTTGCTGCCTGTGGCAGTAAAAATAGTCACTGACCTCCCGCTAATTGGAAGTGGGGAGATTGCAGGAATAGGCAGTAGATTTGTTAAAATACTGCCTATTGCAGGGAAAGGTGTCACCTGAGGTGATGTTATCACTCTTAACTGTTCTTATGCCTCTCTCGGGCATTGCTCCCTTCTCGTCTGTTCGCAGCCAAGAAGTTACATGCAAGTAGTGCTGTGTCCGGGGAGACCTCGGCGAGCGGAGGAGATCCCTTAGGTCCTCCACTCTAAACTAATGCTGATGTTAGGAAAACACCTGTTCCCTTAAGGTCGCTATGACAACCTGTCTAGCTTGTGGGCATTTCTTCTTTGAGCCTAATCTCTCTTCTCTGTCCTTCTGCCAATCTGCTGTGGACTTGTATATATATACATGTCTCTTCCCACCTGTCTTTGCATGTGAATCTTCATATTTACTGGTTCTTGATCATGCCCCTGACTGGTCCTGCATTTCTGATTTCTGGACCTTGTGTATACTGACCTCGGCTTGTCTCTCGTTAACCCTCTGCCTACCGATTCTGATTATCCGCATCCCGACTGGTTTTGACTGTGGCTTGTCTGATTACCTCTACTCCATTTCTGGACTTTCAGTTAACCTACTGGCTGTCTGGTTTCCAGCTCAGGTTTGCCTGCATTGCACCTCTTTTCCAAAACTACACTCTGTTAAGAAAACCTGGGTTCTAAGCAGCAAAGTCCATCTCACCTTGATGTCAGCTCTGGTGAATACCTTAGAGTAGCCTTAGACTCTGTCGACCAGAGTGGCTACAAATTAGAAGTTGCGGGTTTACATGCATGCTCTCTCCCAGCAGACTCCAGCAGCCTTGAGGTATTGCTCTACTTGCATTTACAAAACAGCTGAAGCAGGGAGTTTACCGTTCCTTGCTTCAGCATTAAGTTCAGCTGTATCTGTGTCCTGAGGATGCAGATACAGTTGACTGTGGGACAGGCAGCTTGGGATTGATGGGAGCTATGTTTCCTCTCATGGAGAAGGAGCCCCTGATGTCACTGTCCATATATGGTAGTGACGTCAGGGGGGATTCCACTCCAGGAGTAGCAATCAATTGTACGTGTGCCCGGCCCAGTGCCTCCCTACCGTCTCTACCAGTTGTGCCCAGGGCACATGCCCCGCCTGCCCCCCTATCTATGCCCCCTGCAGTAAGTCATTTTAATCTTATTTGTGCTTTCTTGGTAAGTTTATTTTTTGTATACAAGAGACCAAAATTTTTTCAATCTATTATGAAAAAATAGAGTCAAATTGTAGAACAGTACATGGAACTTTATATTTAAAAATGTTTTTAAATATTGCAGTTTTCAGTCTGCCTCACAATAGACTTACAATTCCTGTTCTGTAACGATCACTTTCCAGCAGTCATCTCATTATCATAACAGGCAGGATTACAGTAAAAGGTAACACCTCTATTATAAAGCTGGAGGTAGATAACACAGGATCCCTGAATTGAATTCAGGGCCGGACTGGCATGTCAAATGAGCCCTGGCATTTTAAAGCACAAAGGTCCACCTGTTGTCCATGCAATATATTTGCACGGTAGTGGGCGCACCGTTCAGCTTTATAAAAACATTGTACATTGTTTCTGATGCTCTTTGAAATGCTGACTTCCTTTTGTGCTAATCAGATATTTCATAAATCAATAAATATCACAAAACCACTGCATATGAGTAGCATGTGATGAGCTGAATGTACAGTGCATTCGGAAAGTCTTCAGTCACTTTTACTTTTTTCACAGTTTGCTATGTTGAGGCCTTTTTGCTAAAATAAAAAAATTCAGACCCTTTGCTATGACACTTGAAATTTAGCTCTGGGGCCTCCTATTTCTCTAGATAATTTTTGATTGGAGTCCACCTGTGATAAATTCATTTGATTGGACATGATTTGGAAAGACACACCCCTGTCTATATAAGATCTCACAGCTGACAATGCATATCAGAGCAAAAAACAAGCCATGAGGAGGAAATAACTGCCTGTAGAGCTCAGAGACAGGATTGTGTGGAGGCACAGATCTGGAGAAGGGTACAAAAAATTACTGCTGCACTGAAAGTGCCCAAGAGCACAGTGGCATCCATAATTCTTAAATGGAAGAACACAACAAGGACCCTTCCAAGAGCTGGCTGCCCCACCAAACTAAGTAACCAGGGGGGAAGGGCCTTGGTAAGAGAAACCAATGGTCACTCTGGCATTTTTTGCAAAGATCCTGTGTGTAGATGGGAGAAACTTACAGAATGTCAACCATCACTGCAGCACTCCACCAATCTGGGCTTTATAGCAGAGTGGCCACAAAGAAGCCTCTCCTCAGTAAAAGACACATGAAAGCCGCCTGGAGTTTGCCCAAAAAAAAAAAAAAGCCCCTTAAGGACTCTCAGACAGTGAGAAACAAGATTCTGTCTTCTGGTGAAACCAAGAAACCAAGATTAAACTTTTTGTCCTCAATTTTAAGTGTCATGTCTGAAGGAAACCAGGCACTGCTCATCACCTGCCCAATATCATCCCTACAGTGAAGCATGGTGGTGGCAGCATCATGCTGTGGGGATGTTTTTCAGCAGCTGGGACAAAGAGACTGGTCAGGGTTGAGGAAAAGATGAATGGAGCAAAGTACAGAAATATTTTTGATGAAAAACTGATGCAGAGTTCACCTTCCATTGGGCTGAATGTTCACCTTCCAACCCTGTAATATGCCAGGTCCAGTGACTGCTTATTGGCTCAGAATACAGCAGCCACTTAGCAGTGCCTTTTCTTTTTCTCTTATCGAAAGAGGTCAGTGAAATCTGTTGATGCACCTCCACCCCCATGCACCAGAGTTAAATAACCAGTGCTGGGCTGGTGGACAGGCCCTTTCCTTCTGGAGAGTGGAAGCAGTGCTGCCACTTAAGGCCTCATGCACACGACAGTGCAGTATTTATGGTCAGTAAATACTGCACAGATGGGCCGTGGGCGGGCCATGGAGTGTCATCCGCATTTGCGGACCGTGCTCACAGTAAAAAGTATAGGAGCACAATCCATAAATGCAATGAATAGGACATGTCCTATTTTTAACTTAGTAGAGAGGTAAAAATGGACCAAAGGCGCTGCTATAATCAATGGTGTCACAGGCTTGGGCACACATGAAGTAAAAAGTATTTAATAATCAACAGAAGGCTACGCGTTTCAACGCCGGACCGGCGTCTTCATCAGACCAATACAGATTGTGCGGTTCACACAGGTTTAAATACAGAAAAGGAAATGAGTAACAATTAGCTGCCAGGCAAAGAGGAACCCGCCAAAGAGGCGGGTCAGAGGTCAAAAGTCTAAATGTCACACGTACAATGTTTAAAAACAAATTAATAAATAGATACTATATGGTTAGTTAAATACATTAAAGTCAATACATAATAGTTAATGCATGAGGATACAGTTATCCAAGCCGAAAAAGAATATCAGCGCAAGATATAACATACGGCAGAGTAAAAGATACAACTCAACTAAATAGGTTAGGGAATTAATAATTAAAGAAAGAATTACATACTCACGTTATCCAATGCAAAGGAAGATGAGCGGTGCCATGCAAAAGAATAACCAAAAGTAAAGTAAGTAAAGCAAGGCGGCGCTAAACGAGCGTCCCTGGTCTCTAGGTAACACAAAAGATACGGTGGCCGAGTGGGGCCAGAAAGAATATTGAACCGCAGGATGGAACGCAAAGAGAAAATTATGGAAAATTACAGCACAGATGGGAGTAAAGCAATGAAGAACAAGAACGCAACAATAGGTAAGTAATTGCAAATAATTACAATAAAACATGATGAATCACGGCCAAAACATAAGGGCATTTTCTATACTATATATGCGGACAATGATAAATAGATATTTACAATAAAAGGAAAGGGGAGATCGGAAAAACAATGGTTAAGAACGCAATAAGAACACTTAAAAATGACAATAATATTAGACAACAATATTAGACAATAATATTAAGAACGCAAAGATCTCCCCTTTCCTTTTATTGTAAATATTTATTTATAATTGTATAACGAGTATGTAATTCTTTCCTTTATTATTAATTCCCTAACCTATTTCGTTGTGTTGTAACTTTTACTCTGCCGTATGTTATATCTTGCGCTGATATACTTTTTCGGCTTGGATTATTGTATCTTCATGCATTAACTATTATGTATTGACTTTAATGTATTTAACTAACCATATAGTATCTATTTATTAATTTGTTTTTAAACATTGTACGTGTGACATTTTGACTTTTGACCTCTGACCCGCCTCTTTGGTGGTTCCTCTTTGCCTGGCAGCTAATTGTTACTCATTTCCTTTCCTGTATTTAAACCTGTGTGAACCGCACAATCTGTATTGGCCTGATGAAGACGCCGGTCTGGCGTTGAAACGCGTAGCCTTCTGTTGATTATTAAATACTTTTTACTTCATGTCTGCCCAAGCCTGTGACACCATTGATTATAGCAGCACCTTTGGTCCATTTTTACCTCTCTACTAAGTTATCTCTTTGACAACAAACTCTGCTTTGTTTGTGCACGGACCCGGCAGCAGCTTTTCTTACTCTTGTGACACCTTCCAGTGTCTACAATCTAAGGTGAGCACTTTTTGATTACCTAGTTGCTCCCTTGTTACCTCGCTTTTATTTGCGGGTCATTTCTACGGCCCGGACACACCCCCGTAAAAATATACGTGAAGGTGTCCGTGGCCGATAGAAATTAATGGGTCAGTATTTTATCCGCAATTACGGAACCGTAATTGCGGATAAAAATTACAGTTCTGTGCATGAGGCCTTATTGTTTCTCGATTATACAGGGGCAGCAAACCTCATTCCTCTTCTCCCCTTTATGTCTGATTAGTGGCTGCTTACATATAAACCTGATCAGACACTCAGTGTGAATAAGCTTCAGTCCGTAGCTAAAAAAAATCTGTGTGGGTGGCAGCCAAACCAGCCCATCTGGCATTTGCCAGAACTGTCAAATGGCCAGTCCGGCCCTGATTGAATTCATTACACATGTCACACAGCATGCCCACAAAATGCCACAAGACACTTAGACTTTCTTCACACACACATTTGTTTGGACGAAAATGTTTCTTAGTAATATGATACATGCTTTTTTTACAGTTCGTTTTTTGTGTGCCTTTTTTTTGCAAATAGTGTGCTTTACTACTGTACCTGCATTTTCAAGGTGGCATTTTCCACATTGCACATCAAGAGGTTTAAAGATTCCTCTTTGCAGCACGTTGATTTATTCTGAAAAAAAAACGCCACCAAAAATGCCATAAAAAAATTCCACACATATTGACACACGTGTTTTTTGGAGTGAAAAGGAAGAAAGTAGACAGCATTCAAAAAGCTGATGAATCACCAGTTGTTTATTCCAGTAAGTGACGTTTTCGCTTGTATAAGCTTTTATCAAGCATGGCATGCATTTTTTGAAAGTGGCAAAGATACCTCTAGAGGTTTTCGGAAGAATGCTACTAAATGCTGAAAAAACCGCCAAAGCCAGGCTTGCTGCGATTTTGCAAAAATGGTGCTGACCCAAATAAGCGCAGGACAAACAAAACAAAAAGGCACTAAATAATATACTATTTGTAGAGCATCTAATAATTCCCTATTGAATTGAAGTTAACATCTGGCCGCAGAATTTTTTTTGCTACAAAAAGCATGGCAAAAATGCCAGGAAAAATGCCACAACGTGTGTGTGAAGCTACATAGAAGTTATTAAACCATTTTCTGACAGCTCAGAGCTGAAGCTCAGACCAAATGGATATCACCATAATAAAGTTTAGAAAATACAATTAAAACAAATACAAGCAGTAAATTAAAAGAGATTAGAGCAGAATCAGAGTCAGTATGAAGTTAAAATGATAAAAAATAAATAAGGTGATACAGTCCCTTGAGCTAAAAGCATATTTATGTCTTCAAGTGACTAAATTTAAATTAGCATTTTTTATCAACTAAAATCCCAATGAGATCAATAGGATCTGTTGCCGATCTACTACTTCACATATATTTGTAAAACATACAAGGAAATGGAAAGTGGTGGTCTGACCAAGCCCTAAAATTAGCAATCTAATATTTATTTTGTCAGGATTAAACAGGCTATTGAAACAAATTGAAATAAATATCTAAAATCCATAAAACAAAAAGATATAGCAATATGGTAATGTAAAGTGTATATTTTAGAGTATCAAAAGAAATATAACAATTCCTTGAAATATCTCCGTAGTACCATAAAATAATGCTCATCTAGTTTAGGAACTTTATATTCAATAGTATTTGAAGACAAACTCTTTAATTTTGTCTGAGATATATTGCAGTACCATTACTGCTTTCTCTATTTTACTGCTGTAAATAAATGTAAAGTGTGCATCTGCTTTTAACTAAAGATCAACATTCTGTAAAAGAAAAATGGTTTATCATCATCAAAACAATTTGTCAATACTTACATTTTGTCCCTAGTAAGGTCACTGCTACAAAAAAGTTAACAGCTGGCAAGTGCGGGAACAGCCAGGTCTACTTTTTTATGGATTTAATTTGGTGTGTTACCAAATCTGCTTTGGCACAGATCACTGTAAATACACTGTTGATGAGACAGCCTTCTGTCACATTTCATTCACATGCTTTGGCAGCATTTCTAAACCATGTGGTGTGTGATTTCCCAAGTAACACAACTAGAATCATGTCATTTTAAAACAAACAAACAAACTTTATAGTAGCTGTTATGGCAGAGCTCTGTCCATTAGAAATTTCAATAACAATTTCATTTCCACAAGAACCATATCCATTCATTCTAGCTCTGTTAATTAATTTTATGTAGGTTTATTAAAAATGCAATTTACTTTTAAATATTTTCACCATCATGAACACAGTGTATTCCTAATAATTTATTCAAAAGATTTGCAACATATGAATTGAATTTTAAAATGTACTATATACCATAGGGGATATAAAACTGTCCAGGATCTAACCTAATGTCCTTTAATTAGAAAACTCTTATTTAGAGTAATCAATGAGGAGCAATTTATGTGCTTGTAACTAAAGACTCAATATTTTTTCTCAGACTTTCAACTGCACATGTATGCTGTGCATATTTCATTTCCTAAGTTTAATGTTTAGTAAAACTTTATAAATCCACTATGAAGCAGTGAAAAGGTAGGTATAATCAGTGGCACATCTGCCATGACGGGAGTTGAGACTCTCGCCTCAGCCGGTGCCACCTAGTTGGAAGAGAAGGCGACACCTGTGTCTACATATATTCTAAGTTCAGGACCAGCCCAGGATGTGTCGCTTCTCAAGAGTGCTATGGGCAGCACGTCCTGGCATGGTTTTCTTGTCGTCGCAGAGGAGGAGGTAGCAGGGGCTGGCCCGGCAGATGTGTGTGCTGCGCCAGGCAGCAGTGTGGCACAAATAAGATTTAGTTAGACAGTGTTTGTGCAGCCTGGCACCATCCACACCTTCCCACTAAGCAACTTCCTCCTCCTCTGTTGAAGAAGAAGGTAGAGTTGATTAGTGAGAAGGTGTGAGCAGCGCCAGGTGGCACATATACTGTCTAACTAAAAAACCTCTCTAAAGAACTAACTTGTGAGAGGGTTATCGACCCTACCTTGTATAATGTTCTTTATGTCCATGTTGCTGTCTTTGCTCCCCATGAACATCCCCTTGCTCTGTGTTCTCCCTCAGTCCTCCCGAGTGTGATCTTGTGTGTCCCCTCAGTACTGTCGGTAAGGCCTTGTTCACATCTGTGTTGGTACTTCCATTGTTCTGTTCCATCAATTGACATTAATGGGTTCCCATCGGGTTTTCGGCAGGTTGTCTGTGGTTTTACTGGAAACAATAGTGCAGCGTGCTCGGCTATTGTTTCTGGTATATTTTGCCTTATCTGCGACGTAGGCCCCTAATGGAGCCTGCAAGGCAGATGTAAGCCAGGCCTTACTGACTACTACCCTTTGTGTCCAGTCTTGTGTTCCTCTGTCCCTTCACCCCTGGTATTTGTCAGGAGCCAGAGCTGCGTGCTCAGTGTTAGATGCACTCTGGACTTTCTGGAGCTGGAATCAAGAGCACCCCTTCCATTCAGCATGCCCATTTATATAAATAACAGCCCAGGATGTGTCAATTTGTTACGCTGAGTGCAGGCTGGTTCTTTGTTAGTTTGCTGGGGTTCCTGGCTGGAAGCAGTTGAGGGGGCTTGTGTTTAATTATCTTGCTGGAAGCAGCCAGAAATGTAGGCATGCCGATTCTGAACCAGCTTTAAAAGGAAAAAAACACAACAACTTTATTTACAGAAACTGATACAACAAATTCTGCCTCAGCATGCCTGTGCTAACTCCTTCTCCCTTGTCTCCACCTCAGAGTTTGAACCTATTTTTTGGTGGAATGTAAAGTCAGTGTACAGCACGGGTGGCACATCCATTTAGTCTACAACAGACTGGTGGCTAAGTTGCAGTTGCAGACAGAACAGGCTCAAAGTCTGTATAAAAATAAATATACTTTTCCATTAATTTAGGTGATTCAATGGTAGGCTCATTTTTGTTCTATTGGTGTCTGTGTTTAAAGAGGCTCTGTCACCAGTTTCATACTTCCCTATCTCCTACCTAATCTAATAGGCGCTGTGTTGTAGATAACTACTGTATTGTTTTTTTTTGTTTTTTTTTTTATGTTTATTAGTGACAAAGTTATGAGCATTTTAACACTTATGCTTATTTTTTGTAAAAGCCCAACTGGGTGCTGTTTTTACTTTAACCAAGTGGGCATTGTAAAGGAAAGTGTTTGATGCTAATCAATCAGCGTCATACGCTTCTCTTCATTCATTTCCAGCTTTAGTCACAGCACAGCGTGATCTAGCGAGATCACGCTGTGACTTGACTTCCTCCCGCAGTTCCTCCACCCGACTGGCGGGGATGTCTGGTCACTCTCCCGATGCTCTGGTGAAGGAACTGTCGGAGTAAGTGCCGGCACAGCGTGATCTCGCGAGATCACGCTGTGCTGTGACTAAAGGTGGACATGAATGAAGAGAATTGTATGACGCTGATTGGTTAGCGTCATACACTTTTCTTTGCAATGCCCACTTGGTTAATGTAAAAAAAAAGCACCCAGTTGGGCTTTTACAAAAAATTAGCATTAATGTAAAAATGCTCATAACTTTGTCACTAATAAACGTTTTTTTTTTTTAAAAACAACACAGCTGTTTTTTACAACACAGCGCCTATTAGATTAGGTAGGAGATAGGGAAGTATGCAACTGGTGACAGAGCCTCGTTAAGCTAAAGTGTACTACTATTTAGATGTGAGCAACATCTCTCAGAACAAGTTTAAAAGTTATGTTGGAAGATGCAACCTGGAGAGTGGGCGGTCCGCTTTCTCAGGCAACCTAATGATTCTGGAAGCCTCTCCTGCAAAAAGGCTTTGTGTTGTAATTCAGTTGTCTAGGCAAATGGACTGTCACTCTCAGGTTGCGTTTTCTGGATGAGGGGGTTGCCTTATAAAGTTCGCCCCATGCAGCAGAGAGGCAAGCTTCACACCTGGATACAATAACCATTTTAGACCACAGCACAAACACTACTAATACCCAGAGTCATAGCTAGCCTTTCCTGTCCCCCTGGTCATTATTTGTAATGTTAAATATCAGAATCTCTACATATGTACTGTTTAGGCTGCATCTATTTAGGACAAGTACAAAATAAATTAACCAAAAATATTCCAAGTACACAGCAAATTAGCAAAATTTGTCCAAGTAAGCTGAAACAATGTTGCTAAATAGAAATATTACATCTTAAAGGGGTTTTCCAGAGAGAGAAGATTAATTGCCTACCCTCAGGATATGCCATTAATAACTGATCGGTTGAGGTCCGACTCTCGGCTTATGCTGCTCAATGCTATCAAATGCCAAAACACTTGTAGTAGCGGTTCACAGTATTACAACCTTCTCCCTTTCACTTGAAGGGGAGAAGGGTGTAATAATGTAAACCACCTTTACAAGTGTGTCAGTGTTTGACAGTAATAAAGGAAATTAAAGGGAAGTCACGCTCAAAACAGCTGATCAGCGGGGGTGCCGAGAGTCGGACCCCCACGATCATATCCTGAGGATCGGCTTTACATTTTCTCTGTCCGCCAATTTTTTTTTTAACCCCTTCCCTCTCCTGGACGTAATATTAAGTCATGGCAGCTGTATCGTTCGCGCTCCATGACCTAATAGTACGTCTCGGGAGTAACGGCCGTTTCGGTCGTCCTCCCGACACATACAGGAGCTGTGACAGCTGCTGTCTTGTTCTGCAGCTGTCACAGCTCCTACAGCGGGGACCGATCGCTGTGTCCCCGCTGATTAACCCCTTAAAAGCCGCGTTCTATAGAGATTGCGGCTTTTTAGGGGTTAAGCTGCCATCACCGGCCTGCTACGCGATAGCTGCCGGCGATGGTGACTATGGCAACCGGACACCAAACAATGGCGTCCAGCTATGCCATAGACGGAAGCCTAGTGGGTCCTGACAACGTCAGGACCCACTATGCTTGCTGTCAGTGAGTAGCTGACAGTTCTAATACACCGCACTACGCATGTAGTGCAGTGTATTAGAATTGCGATCAGGGCCTCCTGCCCTCAAGTCCCCTAGTGGGACAAAGTAATAAAGTTAAAAAAAAGTTAAAAAAAGATGTGTAAAAATAAGAAAATAAAAGTTTTAAATGTATTAAAAGTAAAAATCCCCCCTTTTCCCTTATCAGTCCTTTATTATTAATAAAAATATATAAACAAACAAATAAACTATACATAATTGGTATCACTGCGTCCGTAACGGCCTGAACTACAAAATTCTTTCGTTATTTATCCCGCACGGTGAACGCTGTAAAAGAAAATAATAATAAACCGTACCACAATCACAATTGTTTGGTCACTTCACATCCCAAAAAATGGAATAAAAAGAGATCAAAAAGTCGCATGTACCAAAAAATGGTACTGATCGAAACTACAATTCATTACGCAAAAAATAAGTCCTCGCACGGCTTTATTAATTGAAAAATAAAAAAGTTCTGGCTCTTAGAATAAGGTAACACAAAAAGTGAATGATTGTTTACAAAATGTATTTTATTGTGCAAACGCGATAAGACATAAAAAAAACTATAAACATAGGGTATCGCCATAATCGTATCGCCCCGCAGAATAAAGTGAATATGTCATTTATAGCGCACGGTGATTGCTGTAAAAAAAAAAGAATACAAAAACAATAGTAGAATTGCTGTTTTTTAGTCACCACGCCACCTAAAAATAGAATAAAAACTGATCAAAAAGCTGCATGCACCCCAAGAAAACTACAATGGATTCCTCAAGGGGTCTAGTTTCCAAATTGGGGTCACTTTTAGGGGTTTCCCAATGTTTTGGTACCACAAGACCTCTTCAAACCGGACATGGTGCCTAAAACAAAAGAGGCCTCAAAATCCACTAGGTCCTCCTTTGCTTCGGAGGCCGGTGCTTCAGTCCATTACCGCACTAGGGCCACATGTGGGATATTTCTCAAAACTGCAGAATCTGGGCAATACGTATTAAGTTGCGTTTCTCTGATAAATCCTTTTGTGTTATAAAAAAATGGTATAAAGAGGATTTTCTGACAAAAAAAATAATTTACATTTCACCTCTACTTTGCTCTAAATTTCTGTGAAACAACTAAAGGGTTCATAAACTTTCTAAATGCTGTTGTGAATACTTTGAGGGGTCTAGTTTCTAAAATGGGGTATTTGATAGGGGTTTCTAATATATGGGCCCCTCAAAGCAACTTCAGAACTGAACTGGAACCTAAAAAAATAAATAAATTAGGCAATACTTCGCTTCTTACATTATACTGATAATGAGCCATGCCCACCCCGAGATTACCCCAGTTTTGACCGTTTGTATATACGGAGACCCCTATTAGACCGTTCCAGTGCCCGGTTTTCCCAAGCATACACCCCCGAGAAGTGTATTTCTATTGATGAGTCCCTGGTACATTTTAAAGGGAGGGTTCAATTCCGCGAGTACCTGCCGGGTAAGCGGGCAAGGTATGGCGTGAAGATGTATAAGCTGTGCTAGAGTGCATCAGGGTATACCTACAGGTTTAGGATATATGAAGGAAAGGCCACCCCCAAACCAGACTGCATCCTGGACTACAATAGGTACATGGGAGGGATGGACTTGTCAGATCAAATCCTGAAGCCCTACAGCGCCATGCGGTGTGGTATAAGAAGCTGGCCGTGCACATCATACAGATGGCATTGTACAATGCTACGTGCTACGTCGATGTGCAGGCCAGACGGGAACTTTCCTGGAATTTCAAGAGGTGATTATCAAGAACCTAATCTTTAGGGACCAAGAAGGGGGGGCACCCAGTACTTCTGGAAGCGAGGCCAACGCATCGTACCAGGGCGGCAACACTTTCCAGGAGAAGTTCCCCAAACTGGCAAGAAGGGAAAAAGTCAAAAGAGGTGCAAAGTCTGCTATAAGAGGGCGATAAGGGATGACACAATATATCAATGTGACATGTGTCCCGCATAACCAGAGCTCTGTATGAAAGAGTGTTTTAAAATTTATCATACATCCCTTGGTTTATAATTTACCCCAATTTTACTTACCCTGATGCACTCCGCACAGCTTATCCCCCCTCGTCTTTCCCCTCTGGGCCCTGCTGTGTGCCCAGGCAGCTGATAACTGCCACATGTAGGGTATTGCCATACCCGGGAGAACCCACATTACAGTTTATGGGGTGTAGGTCTCCGGTCAAAATGCTCACTACACCTCTAGATGAATGCCTTAAGGGTGTAGTTTATAAAACGGGGTCACTTCTTGCGGGTTTCAACTGTACTGGTACCTCAGGGGCTTCTGCATACATGACTTCGCACTAGAAAATCCCCAGTAGGCCAAATGGTGCTCCTTTCCTTCTGAGCCCTCCCATGGACCCAAACGGAAGTTTATCACCACAAATGGGGTATTGCCGCACTCAGGACAAATTGGGCAACAAAATTGAGTATTTTATTTCTTGTGAAAATAAGAATTTTTGAGCTAAAATGACATATTATTGGAAAAAAAATATATTTTTTTAATTCCCAGCCCAATTCAAATAAGTTCCGTGAAAAAACTATGGTGTCAAAATGGTCACAACACCCATAAATGATTTCCTTGAGGGGTGTAGTTTCCAAAATGGGGTCATTTGTGGTTGGTTTCTATTGCTTTGATACCTCTGGGGCTCTGCAAATGCGACATGGCACCCGAAAACCAATCCAGCAAAATCTGGACTCCAAAGAACACACAGCGCTCCTTTCCTTATGAGCGCTCCCATGGGCCCAAACTGCAGTTTATCACCACAAATGGGGTATTGCCGCACTCAGGACAAATTGGGCAACAAAATGGAGTATTTTATTTCTTGTGAAAATAAGAATTTTTGAGCTAAAATGACATAATATTGGAAAAATATATTTTTTTTTAATTCCCAGCCCAATTCAAATAAGTTCTGTGAAGAAACTATGGTGTCTAAATGGTCACATTACCCATAAATTAATTCCTTGAGGGGTGTAGTTTCCAAAATGGGGTCACTTCTGGTGGGTTTCCATTGCTTTGATACCTCTGGGGCTCTGCAAATGCGACATGGCACCCGAAAACCAAACCAGCAAAATCTGTACTTCAAAGAACACACAGCGCTCCTTCCCTTCTGAGGCCTCCCATGGGCCCAAACGGCAGTTTATTGCCACAAATGGGGTATTGCTGCACTCAGGAGAAATTGGGCAACAAAATTGAGTATTTTTTTCCCTGTGAAAATAAGAAATTTTGATAAAAAATTACATCTTATTGGAAAAAATGTCATTTTTTTAATGTCACAGCCCAATTGAAATAGGTGCTGTGAAAAAACTGTGGGGTCAAAATGCTAACAACAACCATAAATGAATTCCTTGAGGGTGTAGTTTCCAAAATGGGGTCACTTTTGGTGGGTTTCCATTGCTTTGATACCTCTGAGGCTCTGCAAATGCGACATGGCACCCGAAAAACAATCCAGCAAAATCTGGACTCCAACAAACATATAGCGCTCCTTTCCTTCTGAGCCCTCCCATGGGCCCAAACGGCAGTTTATCACCACAAATGGGGTATTGCCACACTAAGGACAAATTGGGCAACAAAATGGGGTATTTTGTTCCCTGTGAAAATAAGAAATTTTGATCACAAATGACATTTTATTGGAAAAAATGACATTTTTTTCATTTCACAGCTCAATTCAAATACAAGCTGTGAAAAAACCGTGCGGTCAAAATGGTAACAACAACCATAAATGAATTCCTTGAGGGGTGTAGTTTCCAAAATGGGGTCACTATTGGGGGATTCCTACTGTTTTGGCACCTCAACACCTCTTCAAACCTGGCATGCTGCCTAAAATATATTCTAATAAAAAAAGAGGACTCAAAATGCACTAGGTGCTTCTTTGCTTCTAGGGCTTGTGTTTTAGTCCACGAGCGCACTAGAGACACATGTGGGACATTTCTAAAAACTGCAGAATCTGGACAATACATAGTAGTGTTTCTCTGGTAAAACCTTCTTTGTTACAGAAAAAAATGAATAATATTGAAATTCAGCAAGAAAAATGAAATTTGCAAATTTCACCTCCACTTTGCTTTAATTCCTGTGAAATGCCTGAAGGGTTAAAAAAACTTTCTAAATGCTGTTTTGAATACTTTGTGGGGTCTAGTTTTTAAAATGGGGTGTTTTATCAGGGTTTCTAATACATAGGCCCCACAAAGCCACTTCAGAACTCAAGAGGTACCTTAAAAAAAAGGCTTTTGAAATGTTCTTAAAAATATGAGAAATTGCTGTTTATGTTCTAAGCCTTGTAAAATAAAAGAATGTTCAAAAAATGATGCCAATCTAAAGTAGACATATGGGAAATGTGAACTAGTAACTATTTTGGGTGGTATAACCGTCTGTTTTACAAGCAGATGCATTTAAATTCTGAAAAATGCAATTTTTTCAACATTTTCTCAAAATTTTGCAATTTTTCACCAATAAACACTGAATATATCGACCAAATTTTACCACGAACATGAAGCCCAATGTGTCACGAGAAAACAATCTCAGAATCGCTTGGGTAGGTTTAAGCATTCCGACGTTATTACCACATAAAGTGAAATATGTCAGATTTGAAAAATGGGCTCTGCGCCTTAAGGCCAAAACTAGGCTTCGTCCTTAAGGGGTTAAGGCAAATAGTTAGCTTAAACATATCAACTATATTAGTCAATATCTTAACACTTCCTTAGATGGAGCCAGGGCACGATGTCCATTCACACTCCCGACACTTCGGTAAAGTTTCTGTGAATGACAGCACAGCGTGATCTCACGAGGTCACGCTGTGCTGTGTGAGTAAGTCCCCAAGAAACTTTACTGAAGTGTTGGGAGTGTGAATAGACGTCACGTCCTGGCTGGAGGTAATGTCTATTCATTCTCAAGACACTTCGGTAAAGTTAATGTGGGAGTTTGTGACAGCACAGCATGATCTTTAAAAAAGTAAAAACATGCCCAATCTAAAATTGTGCATAACTTGCTCAAAATTGATTGTTTTTCAAAATAAAAACCACTGTTGTTATCTACATTACAGTGCCGATCACATTATGTAGGAGAAAGGGCACGTATAATCTGGTGACAGAGCCTCTCTAATGGTTAAATAAAAGTTACATCTTAAATTTATTTTGACATGGAGCAAAAGGGGTTTATTTTCCTGTTGGGCAATTAGAAAATATTGCATAAATATATTTACCCCGCATATATCAAAGAAGAAAACTATTTTGTTTTGTTTTTTAATACATGTACATATGTCAAAGATGTACACTGAATGCCTGAGGGTATGTTCACATGCTGAGTCAAAAACGTCTAAAAATACGGATCTGTTTTCAAGGGAAAACAGCTCTTGATTTTCAGACGTTTTTGAAGCCACTCGCGATTTTCGCTGGGTTTTTCGCTGCCTTTTTTACGGCCATTTTTGGAGCTTTTTTCAATAGAGTCGATGAAAAACAGCTCAAAATGTCCCAAGAAGTGCCCTGCACTTCTTTTTCGCGTCCATTTTTCAAAACGGCCGCGTAAATAAACGGCCCATCGGAACAGAATGCAGTTTTCCCATGGATTTCAATGGGTAGATGTTTGGAGACGTTCTGATTCCGATTTTTTTCCAAAAAACGGCCGAAAACACTCTGTGTGAACATACCCTCACTGTGCATGCACAAGCAAATGCACTGCTTAGGGTGTGAAGGCGCATGTTGTGCGTACACTCAATATCCAAACCTATTTATTGCATGTCAGGTGAAATTATACTCAATATCAAATCAACAGCATGTACAGTACCTTGCAATAACCACTAGGTGGCATTAGTCACTGGACGCCACCTATTTTTGCTTTTATATGATTGGGATGTTATCAGGCGTCAACACCAGGGCTCAACCGTCTATGAGGGGAGGTGAGTTCTCGCCTCAGGTGGCGGCCTGCTGCCTCTCTGAAGGGGGTGGCGCCACTGAAATCAACTGCAGCCACCTCCTACTGCACTACAATTGTAACTGCGTCTATAGGACACAGATACAATTAAACGAATCACTAGTGCTGGGGACAAGGAACATTAGTTCGTTGCCCAGCCATTCAGAGCATATTAATGACGCAAGCGGCGCAATGACGTTGTCGCGCCACTTGCTTCATTGAGTGGCGCTGAATGGCAGGTCAAGGAACATTAGTTCCTTGCCTTGCCATTCAGAGTTTTTCAATGATACAAGCAGCAAAATTACGTCATTACAGAGCTTGCATCTTTCAGCTCCAGCACACTTGATTAGAAGAGACCAGGCCTGTGTTGCTTGAGAACGGCACAGGAACAAGATCAGGTGAATATGTAAGGCTGTTGTTTTTTTTTTTCAGTTAAAAGAGTGGTGTAATGATGGGGGTAAGGAAACAGACAAGTGAGCCCTCATCTACCCGCCACTCAGTCCCTGCCTACTTGCAACGACCCGCCCCAGGCGACGGGGTACAACTGGGCGACGGTCCCTATGCTCAATAAGTGCACAACCAGACAAACAGACAAGGGTACACAGAAGCAAGGGAAAAGGGGCAGTTGCCAACGGCAACACTTTGAGCCACAAGAGTGGTGAACGAGCCGAGTCAAACCAGGAGTGTACGAGGTACTAAACGCAGAGCAGGAGAGTAGTGAACAAGCCGAGTCAAACCAGGAGTGTACGAGGTACCAAACGCAGAGCAGGAGAGTAGTCAGTAAGCCAGGGTCAATATGAAGCAGGGTCAAATAGTTCAAGAAGCTGCAGCAGGGCCAGGAAACCAAACGAGAAGAAACACAAGCAAGGAGGAACAGGAAAGGCAGGTATAAATAGACAGAGGGCGGGAGCTAGCTCCGTCTGGCCAGGCTGTGATAGGCTCTCCCACTCCTAAGCCTGCCATCCTGAGTGGTGGAAGATGGAGTCAGTCTCACAGACATAGAAGCAGGTGCAGACTGATTACATATGGGCGTAGATACAGAAGCTGTGCCTGGCAGATCCTTAACAGTACCCCCCCTTTTATGAGGGGCCACCGGACCCTTTCTAGATGGACCTAGTTTATTGGGGAAACGAAGGTGGAACCTCCTGACCAATACCCCAGCGTGAACATCTCGGGCGTGTACCCAAGTCCTCTCCTCAGGCCCGTATCCTCTCCAATGGACCAGGTACTGGAGGGAGCCTTGGACCATCTTGCTGTCCACAATCTTGGCCACCTCGAATTCTACCCCCTCAGGGGTGAGAATGGGGACAGGAGGTTTCCTCGAGGGAACCAAGGACGGGGAGCAGCGTTTAAGGAGGGAGGCATGAAACACGTCGTGTACTCGAAAAGATGGGGGCAACTCCAGTCGGAAGGAGACAGGATTGAGGACTTCAATGACCTTGTACGGCCCTATAAACCGGGGAGCAAACTTCTTGGACGGGACTTTAAGGCGCAAGTTCTTTGACGATAGCCACACCAGATCCCCGACCATAAACAAGGGGTTAGCAGAACATCTTCTATCTGCCTGAGTTTTTTGTATGCTCTGGGACGCCTCTAGGTTCTTCTGAACCTGGGCCCAGACTGTGCACAGTTCCCGATGAACGACCTCGGGATTGTTGGAACTACCAGGTGAAACGGAGGAGAACCGTGTATTAAACCCAAAATTACAGAAAAAGGGGGAGACCCCTGACAAGTTACTGACCCGGTTTTTAAGGGAAAATTCGGCGAGGGGAATGAATGAGACCCAATCATATTGACAGTCAGAGATAAAACACCTTAAATATTGTTCTAGAGACTGATTAGTCCTCTCAGTTTGGCCATTAGTTTTAGGATGGAAGGCAGAGGAGAAGGACAGATCAATCTCCAACTTTTTACAGAAGGCTCTCCAAAACAAAGAAACAAATTGTACCCCTCTGTCAGAAACAATATTGACAGGGACCCCATGGAGACGCAGGATGTGTTTGACAAACAAGGTAGCTAACGTCTTAGCATTGGGTAGTTTTTTGAGGGGCACAAAGTGGCACATCTTACTGAAGCGGTCTACTTCAACCCACACCACCGACTTGCCTTGAGATGGAGGCAAATCGGTGATAAAATCCATGGAGATATGGGTCCAAGGTCTCTGGGGAATGGGCAAAGAACGTAGTAAGCCCGCTGGTCAGGACCTGGGAGTCTTGGACCTAGCACAAACCTCACAAGCGGCGACGTAGGCCTTAACGTCTTTAGGCAACACAGGCCACCAATAGTTTCTGGCAATGAGGTGCTTTGTACCCAGGATGCCTGGATGACCAGACAGTGCGGAGTCATGATTTTCCCTAAGAACTCTTAGCCGGAATTGCAGGGGAACAAACAGCTTGTTCTCAAGCAAGGTTCCCGGGAGCTGAAGCTTGATCAGCAGCAATTTCAGAAACAAAATCAGAATCAATAGAGGAAATGATTATACCTAGAGGCAAAATACAAGCAGGATCTTCCTCTGAAGGAGGGCTGGCCATGAAGCTACGCTTAATATTTTTAGACCCAGCTCTATAGGTAACCAAAAAGTTGAATCTGGTAAAAAATAACGCCCATCGAGCTTGTCTCGGGTTTAGCCTCCGGGCAGATTCTAGGTAAACCAGATTCTTGTGGTCGGTAAGGACCGTTACCTGGTGCCTAGCCCCCTCCAGGAAGTGGCGCCACTCTTCAAATGCCCATTTAATGGCTAAGAGTTCGCGGTTGCCAATATCATAGTTACTCTCAGTGGGCGAAAACTTCCTGGAGAGGTAGGCACAGGGACGTAGATGGGTGAGGGACCTGGTACCCTGGGACAAGACAGCCCCCACTCCCACCTCGGACGCGTCAACCTCCATGATAAATAGCTCCATTTGGTTGCGCTGAACCAACACCGGGGCCGAGATAAAGCACTTCTTAAGGACCTCAAAAGCCTGGACAGCCTCAGGAGGCCAGCGGAGGAGATCAGCACCCTTGCGAGTGAGATCCGTAAGAGGCTTAGCGATGACCGAGAAGTTAGCAATAAATCTCCTGTAATAATTAGCGAACCCCAAGAAGCACTGTAACGCCTTCAGGGAGGCAGGTTGGACCCATTCCGCCACAGCCTGGACCTTGGCGGGGTCCATGCGGAATTCATGAGGAGTGAGGATTTGACCCAAAAATGGTATCTCCTGCACCCCAAACACACATTTTTCGGTCTTCGCAAACAGTTTGTTTTCCCGAAGGACCGGGAGCACCTTCCTGACATGCTCAATGTGGGAAGACCAGTCCTTGGAAAACACAAGTATGTCATCAAGGTACACTACAAGAAATACCCCCAGGTAATCTCTTAAAATCTCATTTATAAAAATTCTGGAAGACCGCGGGAGCATTACACAACCCAAAGGGCATGATGAGGTATTCGAAGTGACCTTCGGGCGTGTTAAACGCAGTCTTCCACTCATCCCCCTCTTTGATGCGGATAAGGTTATACGCTCCCCGTAGATCAAACTTAGAGAACCATTGGGCCCCCTGAACCTGATTAAAGAGATCAGGAATCAAAGGAAGGGGATACTGGTTCCTTACAGTGACCTTATTCAAGTTACGGTAGTCAATGCATGGCCTAAGACCACCATCCTTCTTCCCTACGAAGAAGAAGCCAGCACCTACCGGAGAAGTAGAGGGGCGAATGTAACCCTTGGCCAGGCATTCCTGGATATACTCTCTCATGGCTTCACGTTCGGGACAAGAGAGATTAAATATCCTACCCTTAGGGAGCTTAGCTCCTGGTACCAAATCGATAGCGCAATCGTATTCTCTATGAGGAGGTAACACTTCGGAGGCCTCCTTAGAGAAAACATCAGCAAAGTCCTGAATAAACTCAGGTAGCAAGTTCACCTCCTCAGGGGGAGAAATAGAATTAACAGAAAAACATGACGTCAAGCATTCATTACCCCATTTGGTAAGATCCCCAGTATTCCTGTCAAACATGGGATTATGCAACTGCAACCAGGGAAGGCCTAAAACCAAATCGGACGATAATCCCTGCATCACCAGTACAGAGCACTGCTCCAAATGCATGGAGCCCACAAGGAGTTCAAAAACAGTGGTATGCTGTGTAAAATAACCATTAGCAAGAGGAGTGGAGTTGATACCCACTACCGGGACAGGTTTAGGCAAATCAATCAAAGGCATAGCTAGAGACATAGCAAATTTCACAGACATGATATTAGCAGACGACCCTGAATCCACGAAGGCACTGCCGGTAGCAGACCTACCACCAAAAGAGACCTGAAAGAGAAGCAAGATTTTATTAAGTTTCATATTTACGGGAAATACCTGTGCGCCCAAGTGACCTCCCCGATGATCACTTAGGCGCGGAAATTTTCCGGCTGCTTATTCTTACGCCTAGGACAGGTGTTCATTTTATGCTTGTCATCCCCACAATAGAAGCAGAGACCATTCTTCCTGTGGAACTCTCTATGTTGTTGGGGGGACACGGAGGCCCCGAGTTGCATAGGTACCTCCGAGTCTTCCGTGGAAGAACGAAGCAACGGAACCTCGGGAGGCATCATGGGGGAGTCAGAGGAGAAAACACAAAAACGTTCACGTTGTCGTTCCCTGAGACGTCGGTCAAGTCGTACCGCTAAAGCCATAACCTGGTCTAGGGAGTCAGAAGAGGGATAGCTAACTAGCAGGTCTTTCAGGGCGTTCGACAGACCCAACCTAAACTGGCACCTTAAGGCAGGGTCATTCCACCGAGAAGCTACGCACCACTTCCTAAAGTCAGAGAAATACTCCTCAACAGGTCTCTTACCCTGACGTAAGGTCACCAACTGACTCTCGGCAAAGGCAGTCCTGTCAGTCTCGTCATAAATGAGTCCGAGAGCAGAAAAGAACAACGGAGGAAAGTTCAGGGGCGTCAGGAGCCAAGGAGAAGGCCCATTCTTGGGGCCCTTCCTGGAGCCGGGACATAATTATACCCACCCGCTGGCTCTCAGAACCTGAGGAGTGGGGCTTTAAACAAAAATATAGCCTACAACTCTCCCGAAAGGAGAGAAAAGTCTTCCGGTCCCCTGAGAACCGGTCAGGCAACTTGAGGTGGGGTTCAAGAGGTGAGGTGAGGGGCACTACCATGGTAGCATCAGGCTGGTTGACCCTCTGAGCCAGGGCCTGGACCTTTAGGGAGAGACCCTGCATTTGCTGAACCAGGGTCTCAAGGGGGTCCATAGCAGAGTGAGGGACCAGGGTAGAGTAGGTATATGGGCTTGTGATTATGTAATGAAGGGGGTAAGGAAATAGACAAGTGAGCCCTAATCTACCCGCCATTCAGTCCCTGGCTACTTGCAACAACCCGCCCTAGGCGACGGGGTACATCTGGGTGACGGTCCCTATGCTCAATAAGTGCACAACAGTCAAACAGACAAGGGTACACAGAAGCAAGGGAAAAGGGGCAGTTGCCCACGGCAACACCGTGAGCAACAAGAGTGGTGAACGAGCCGAGTCAAACCAGGAGTGTACGAGGTACCAAACGCAGAGCAGGAGAGTAGTGAACAAGCCGTGTCAAACCAGGAGTGTACGAGGTACCAAACGCAGAGCAGGAGAGTAGTCAGTAAGCCAGGGTCAATATGAAGCAGGGTCAAATGGTTCAAAAGCTGCAGCAGGGCCAGGAAACAAAACGAGAAGAATCACAAACAAGGAGGAACAGGAAAGGCAGGTATAAATAGACAGAGGGCGGGAGCTAGCTCCGTCTGGCCAGGCTGTGATAGGCTCTGCCACTCCTAAGCCTGCCATCCTGAGTGGTGGAAGATGGAGTCAGTCTCACAGACATAGAAGCAGGTGCTTACCTATGGGCGTGGATACAGAAACTGTGCCTGGCAGATCCTTAACATATTGACTTATTATATCTCGTATGAAAGTAATGAAAATTATGTATTGAATGGGTATTTACTAACCTTATCCAGTAGTTTGGAAAGTAGATAAATGTGGCTGAAATTTTTTTTATTTTTGCAAATAATAATAATAATAAAAATAATATTAATTTCCACTTTTGTATATGTAGATGATACATACAAATTTTTCCGTAGGAGAAAGTACTATGCTACTAAAACCAATACAACTGATCTTCTGCAACTATTTAATAAGTTAATTCTGGATAGATGATTTTGAACATAGATGATTTTGTAATAAAAGCTAGAAATTAGGACAAAAAAAATGTGTTGCTGCTTTTTCGCTGTGGTGTTGTAAATTTAATCCAATATATTATTTATGTTAAACCTATAAGGCTGCTAGTGACATTTTGTACATCATGCAGTGAGTGAATGGAAAATATTAGCCTTGTTTATGTTTAAAAGTTTTTTTAAGGCTTCGTTCACATATGCGCTAGACTCCCGTTCCGCCTGAGCTTTCCGTCAGAATGGGACCCTGACTGACACAAACGGAAACCAAAGGTTTCCGTTTCCATCACCATTGATTTCAAAGGCGACAGATCCATTGCCAATGGTTTCCGTTTGTCTCAGTTGTGCAGGGGTTCCGTCGTTTTGATGGAATCAATAGCGGCGTCGACTACGCTATTGAAATTTTCGGTTTCCGTTTGTGTCAGTCAGAATCCCTTTCCGACGGAAAGTTCAGACGGAATGTCAGAATGGGACCCTAGCGCAGATGTGAACGAAGCCTTAACCCCTTTTATGATGCAGCCTGTTTTGGCCTTGTGGCACAGCCGATTTTTTCAAATCTGACATGTATCATTTTATGTGGTAATAACTCCGGAATGCTTTTACCTATCAAAGCGATTCTGAGACTGTTTTCTCGTGACATATTGTACTTTATGATAGTGAAAAAATTTGGTCGATAAATTCAATATTTATTTGTGAAAAACACCAAAATTTTGAGAAAATTTGCAAAAATGTGCATTTTTCTAAATTTAAATGTATCTGCTTGTAAAACTGATAGTAATACCACACAAAATAGTCACTAGTTACCATTTCCCATATGTGTACTTTATATTTGCATCGCTTTTTGAACATCCTTTTATTTTTCTAGGATGCTACAAGGCTTAGAACTTTAGCAGTAATTTCTCACATTTTCAAGAAAATTTCAAGTCTATTTTTACAGGGGCCAGTTCAGTTCTGAAGTGGTTTTGAGGGCCTTATATATATAATACCCCAATAAATTACCCCATTTTAAAAACTGCACCCCTCAAAGTATTCAAAACAGCATTCAGAAAGTATTTTAACCTTTTCACAGGAAATAAAGCAGAGGGGAAATTTACAAATTTCTCCTTTTTTTGCCAAAATTCATTTATAATAAAAAAAAATTGTGTAACACAGAAGGTTTTACCAGAGAAATACAACTCAATATTTATTGCCCAGGTCCTGCAGTTTTTAGGAATATCCCACATGTGGCCCTAGTGTGCTAATGGACTGAAACACCGGCCTCAGAAGCAAAGGAGCACCTAGTGGATTTTGGGGCCTGCTTATTTTTAGAATATATTTTAGGCACCATGTCGAGTTTGAAAAGGTCTTGTGGGGCTAAAATAGTGGAAACTACCCAAAAGTGACCCCATTTTGGAAACTAGACCCCTCAAGGAATTAATCTAGGGGTATAGTTAGCACTTTGACCCCACAGGTATTTTGCTATATTTATTGGAGTTAGTCTGTGAAAATGAAAATCTACTTTTTTTCTGAAATAACATAGACATTTTTAATAATTACAAGGAATAAATACAAAAATTCACCCCAAAATTTGTAAAGCATCTTCTCCCGATTACGGAAATACCCCATATGTGGTATTAAACTGCTGTTTGGACCCACGGCAGCGCTCAGAAGGGAGGGAGCGCCATTTGGATTTTGGAGTACAGATTTTGCTGGATTGGTTTTTAGTGCCATGTCGCGATTGCAACCCCCTGGAGGGAACAAAATAGTGGAAACCCCCCAAAAGTGACCCCATTTTGGAAACTAGACCCCTCAAGGAATTTTTCTAGGGGTTTAGTAAGCATTTATGCCACACAGGTCTTTTGCAGAATTTAGTAGAATTAGGCCGTGAAAATGAATATAAAAATTTTTGTCCACTAAAATGTTGCATTTTTTCATTTTCACAAGAGATAAAGGAGAAAAAGTCACCCTAAATTTGTAGCGCAATTTCTCCCGAGTATGACAAATCCCAATATATGTGGTAATAATTTATTTTTTTAATAGAAATTAATTAACCTTTGCAGGACTGATCCTTTTTTGCTAATCCATTTTAGTTTTTCACTCCCCGCCTTCCAAACGCCATAACTTTTTTATTTTTCCATGAATTGAGCGGTGTGAGGGCTTATTTTTGGCAGCACGAGCTGTAGTTTTTATTGGTACCATTTTTTGGTAGATGCAAATTTTTGATCACTTTTTATTACTTTTAATTAGAGCTTTGGTGGCCAAAAACAGTGATTTTGGCGTTTTAAATTCTTTATTTCCTACGGTGTTCATAATGCGCTATAAATGACAATTGTACTTTATTCTGCAGGTCGGTACGATTACGGCGATACCAGATGTATATAGTTTTTTTTATGTTTTGCAGCGTTTGCACAATAAAATCACTTCTTTATAAAATAATTTATTGTCTGTGTCACCATATTCTGAGAGCCGTAACTTTTTTATTTTTCTGTCAAAAAAGTGGTGTAAGGGCTTGTTTTTTGCGGGACGGGTTGTAGTTTTTATTGGTACTATTTTCGGGTACATGCGACTTTTTGATCACTTTTTATTCTATATTTTGGGAGGGATGGTGACCAAAAAATAGTGATTCTGGCATTGTTTTTAGTTTGTTTTTTTGCGGCGTTCACCGTGCGGTAAAAATAACATTATAGTGTTATAGATTGGGTCGTTACGAACACGGTGATACCAAATATGTGTACTGTTTTTTAACGGTTTCATTTTTTTCCTATAATAAGAGACTTATTATAGGAAAAAAAATCTTTTCTTTTTACACTTTTGTAAAACATTTGTATTAACTTTTTTTTTTCTTTTTTCTTTACTTTTTACACTTTCTTTTTCTACCTGCAGCTCTGATCGCTGCTAGAATACATTACACTACCTAGGTAGTGTAATGTATTCCAACTGTCAGTGTGACGTCACAGTCACTCTGACAGTTAGGCTGGGTTCACACGACCTATTTTCAGACGTAAACGAGGCGTATTATGCCTCGTTTTACTTCTGAAAATAGGGCTACATTACGTCGGCAAACATCTTCCCATTAATTTGAATGGGTTTGCCGACGTCCTGTGCAGACAACCTGTCATTTACGCGTCGTCGTTTGACAGCTGTCAAACGACGACGCGTAAAAATACAGCCTCGTCAAAAGAAGTGCAGGACACTTCTTTCAGACGTAATTTGAGCCGTTCTTCATTGAACTCCATGAAGCACAGCTCAAAATTTACGGCTGTCAGAGAAGCCTCGCAAAATGCGAGGAGGAGCATTTACGTCTGAAACGAGGCAGCTGTTTTCTCCTGAAAACAGTCTGTCTTTTCAGACGTAAAAGCCTGCTACCGTGTGCACATACCCTTAGTCTACGAGGACCAGCCAGAGGCTGATCCTCATAGGCTGACATACATGGCAGACTCGGGGGCTGTTGTCTGGCCCCCGGGTGCCGTCACAAGCATCAGCAGCCCCCACAATTGCATGGGGGCTGCTGATATGCTACAAACCCCCTACATGCGGAGATCGCAATCGAGCCCCGCATGTAACGGGTTAATTGCCGAAATCAGCGGCAATGAGCCGCTGATCGGCAACTAGTGGAGTGTCAGCTGTCAGGGACAGCTGACCTCCCAGTTCCCGATGCACACTGTCGCCGACACTGTCACAGACACTGTCATCGACAGTGTGCATCGCGAACAGCAGTGACGTCCTGTCACTCTGACAGGAAGTCCATCAGGAGTCTAATCCTGATAGGCTTCCGTACATGGCAGACACGGAGGCCATTACTTGGCCTCCGATCGCCATGCTAGGCATCTGCAAACCTCACGATTTCATCGTGAGGTCTGCCGATGAGCTAGAAACCCCTGAATGTGGTGATTGCAATCAATCACCGCAATCAAGGGGTTAATTGCCGATATCAGCGGAAATAAGCCGCTGATCGGCATACAGTGGAGTGTCAGCTGTCAGGGATAGCTGGCCTCCCGGTTCCCGGTGCACACTGTCGCCGACAGTGTGCACCGGGAACTTCACAGTAACTGTACGTCCCTGTGCCTTAAGACACTGGCCGCATGGACGTACAGTTGCGTCCTCGTGCGCCTAGGGGTTAAAGGCACTTTGTACACTTTTTGTTGTTTTCACATAATATAAATAAATAAAATTAAAAAAAAACACCCTGGTGAAACATTCAGGTGAATTATAAATATTCAAACAACATTTTTCTATTACAGTCAAGAATGAAAACTTTCCTATTATTGTCATTTTTAACACTTTCTACTTTATAGTACAAAGCATATACAAAGACAGCTTTTATTTTTTCCTCCTCTTTCCTTTCTGTTTCTCCTTTACTTCATCTTTTCCTTTACCTTTTTTCCTTTTTTTTTTTCTCTTTCCTTTTCTTTCCTTTCCTTTCCTTTCCTTTCTATTCCTTGACTTAGTCCTCCTTTCCCTTCCCATTTCTCTTTGTCAATACTAGGTATATTCTCAGTATAACATGCCTTATGCTAAATTCCAAGACTTTTACCATTTCACCCATAGTCAGCTACATTTCAAGTGGTTCCTAATCGCAATAGATATCATCAATTTCATTCAATAATTAAAGTGTATAAAGACAATTCCCTTATTCCTTGCAGCATTGGGGTCCTGGGTTCAAATCCGACCAAGGACAACATCTACATGGAGTTTGTATGTCTTCCCTGTGTTTGCATTGTTTTCCTCCGGGTACTCCTGGTTTCCTCCCACACTCCAAAAACATACTGATCGGGAATTTGGATTTTTACGTCCCATCTATCAGATCCTAAATTGGCCTTAAGATCTTAAAAGTTTTAAATGGAATTTGGTACAGGTTAATCACGTCCCAATTAAGTTTTGTAGGAGAAAGTTGAAGTTTCTCCAGAAAGTGTCTTAATTCGCAAATAATTAAAAAAAGTCCCTTTGTGGTATATGGAACTTAGAGGATATAAAGGAGAATGGAAGCAATGTATACTTATCATACAACTGCGAAAGACAAGAGATGCCCCCCATTTTCCATTGTTGTGAGTCTAGATTTTCAACTGCACATTCCAAAGTGTCCAATGGAGCAATAGTCTTTAGAGTGGAGTAACGGTTGTTGGAGGAAGAGTGAAATGTAATCCACAATTCAATTGGGTGTTGTTAATTTTTAGGGAGTATCTTGGGAGGTGTGATTTCCTATAGAGAGCTAATAAGAAATGCCTTTAGATTATGTTTAAGAGCTAAATAAATAATAATTACTGTATATATATGAACCCAGTTTTTCCCAGTGTCCATAATCCACCAGGCCTTCAGCATGGATAAATGAGTAGCTTTATATTAATCCTTAATAAAAGGTAACCCCAAAACTCCCTTGCCCTTCCATCTTAACCGAATAGTGCGAGCAACTCTCTATTTTTTATAATGCCATATGAACTTGTTGATCAATGCCTAAGTCATTTTAAATAAGTTATTCGGTAACACTATAGGGAGTGTCTTTAAAACATACAGCTTTGTGTGAAGGGAAATTATTTGGAATGACGCAACTCTACCCACTCAGGAGATATCCTGTTTGGTGTATACCATAAGAACTTGTTCTATTGTATTTATGAGGAGTTCATAGTTATATTTATACAATAAGGAGAAAGGTGTTGTTATAGTGATTCCCAAATATTGAATGCTTTTATCTTGCCAGTCGAATGGGAATTGTGCTTTAAGAGAAGCAAGGGATATAGCTGAGATATGAACAGGGAAAGCTTGAGATTTTTTCTTCTTACATTTTATAAAATGATAGTTTACCATATTGTTAAATAATTCCAAAGTTGTTCTCAGAAAGGTTTCTGGATTAGTCAGTGATAGAATTGTATCATCCGCATACAAGGAGAAAACATGGGATCTGTCTCCCTTTGTGATGCCAGCTATGTCCCCATTACTTCATGGGGTCTGAGATAACGGTTCTATAGATAGTATAAAAATAAAGGGGGAAAGAGGGCACCCCTGTCGAGTGCCATTTTTTATAGTAAAACTATCTGAGGTAACAACATTAGTGTAGACTTTAGCTGAGGGTGAAGAATATAAGTTTGTAATGGCTGTAAATATACTTCCTGTAAACCCATTTTTCCCAGTACCGAAAAGGCATGAAGATATGTGTTTTTGTTCTGCATAATCCACAAGGTTCAGGACCTTTCTGGTATTATCAGAGGAGTGTTTTCCTTGAACGAACCTTACTTAATCCGTCATGACTCATGACCAAGGAGAGAAGGATAGGGGCTAATCTCATTGTTAGTAATTTGGCATATATTTTGATGTCGGAATTCAATAATGAGATCGGATGGAAATTTTGAGGGATATCTGGAGTTTTATCTGCTTTGGGCAACGTAACAATTAACGCAGGAAGCATTTCTGAGGGGAAATGTCTACCAGCCATTGCTATTTTAAAAATAGCTGTAAGGTGGGGAAGTAGTACTGTGTTATATTGTTTGAAGTATTTGTTCGACAGCCCATCTGAGCCTGGAGATTTCCATTTGGAAGAGATTTAATTATATCTGAAATTTCTTGAAAGGTTATAGGTTTATTATGTGTTGGCAACTGATCTTGTGAGAGGGAGGCGAGAGGGATCTTCTTGAAAAATGTGTTCAGCACACCTTAAAACTTGGGGGTTGGGGAGTGTGGTCTTGCATATTATACAAAGGGGCATAGTAATCTTTAAATTGGTTCGCTATTTCTCGAGGATCTATCATTTTGGATGTGTTAGAAGGATCCAGCAACTAAGTGATCATAGATTTGCTATAAGTTTTTGAGCTAGTGATTTTCCAGCCTTATTATTTTGAGATTAATATTTTGCTTTAGTCTTTTCTAGAGCTTACTCGTAATCCAGCAATAGAAGATTTCTCAGTTGATTTCTAATAAATAAAATCTTATCAGAATTAACTGAGGAGGGGTGTAGTTTATTAGTGTTCTCTAATGTCTGTATCGCAGTAAGGGTCTCCGTGATCTTTTTCTCCCGAAGCTTTTTATCTCTATGTCCGAGTTTAATCAAGACAACCCTAATGAAGGCCTTATGTGCATTCCATATTATGAATGGACCCTCTACTGAGGCAGTATTAAAATATTCCTTGAGCTCTCTTTCAATTTCCTTTCTGTATGCAAAATGTCCCAGAATAAAAGGCTTATTTCTCTATATGTAATTATTTCTAACATTAAATCTCTCTTCTATAGATAAAGTTATGGCTGCGTGATCAGACAAGCTCTATAGTGGAATATTTTGTCTGGAAAAAAAGTTGTCTTTACATAAATAAGAGTGGTGTACATTAGAGAAGAATGTAAAGACTCTCTCCATGTTGAGCCCACCATACATCAAATAATTCTTCCTTATGTAGAAAAGCTAAAAGAGTTTTGGAGTGTGGTCTGTTTATGTTTATAGTGATAATTGTTTCGTCCACAATGTTATTACAGTCTCCACATAATAACAATTACCCTGTTTCCCCTTTTTACCAAACAGTTTAGTCGATGTAAAAATGATAGCGATCTGGTATTAGGTGTATGTCACAATAGTATATAAAACATTGTTTAGTGATCATACCAATATCAGACAATAAGAACTTGATATCAGCAATTTTGGAGACCAATCGGGATGCCACAGAGTTTTTAAAAGCGACAACTACCCGTCTCTGTTTTCTGTTATTATGAGCATGATAAATTACAGGGAATAGATCAGGGGTCTCAAACTCAGCCGGGTAAATGAGCTGCACATAGAAAATATATGAAGTTCATGGGCCGCTTAACTTTCAAATTTGATACAATACAAAATTATTGTTAATCAATTAGTTATTTGAGTTTTATAACAATACTAGATTACTATAACAATGCTACTACATTACTATAACCCGTTCCCGCAAATTGATGGGTCTGATACTTCGGCATAACAAGCAGCTTCCCGCAATTCGAAGTACCAGACCCGTCATGAAGATGAAGCGGGCACAGGAGCTGTGCGCGCTTCATCTTAAGCGGGTGTCAGCTGTAATATACATGTAATATCCAGCTGCAATGGCAGCGGTCGCAGTTACCGCCGATCGCCGACGTTTAACCCTTTTTAGCCTAGCAAAGACTTCCTGGTGCCCAAGGCAGGACCTATAGGCTAAACTGTCGGATGAAAAATGACAGTTACAATACATTGCACTACATAAATAGTGCAGTGTATTGTACAGGGGATCAGAAGATCAGATCTTCATGTCCCATAGTAAATGTAAAAAAATAAAATGTAAGAAAGTAAGAAAAATAGATAAATAAAAGCTTTAACCCCTTAAGAACACAGCCTTGTTTTGGCCTTAAGTCTCAGAGCCCATTTTTGAAACATATTTCACTTTATGTGGTAATAACTTCGGAATGCTTAAACCTATCTGAGATTGTTTTCTTGTGAGACATTGGGCTTTATGTTACTTGTAAAATTTGGTCGATTTATTCAGTGTTTATTTGTAAAAAATTGCAAAATTTAGAGAAAATGTAAATGCATCTGCTTGTAAAACAGATGGTTATACCACCCAATATAGTTACTAGTTCACATTTCCCATATGTCTACTTTAGGTTAGCATTGTTTTTTTGAACATTCTTTTATTTTTCTTGGACGTTACAAGGCTTAGAACATAAATAGCAATTTCTCATATTTGTAAGACAATTTCAAAAGCCTTTTTTTTTAAGGTACCTATTCAGTTCTGAAGTGGCTTGGAGGGGCCTATCTATTAGAAACCCCCATAAAACTTTGCATTTTAAAAACTAGACCCCTCAAAGTGTTCAAAACCGCATTTAGAAAGTTTTTTTTAACCCTTTAGGCATTTCACAGGAATTAAAGCAAAGTGGAGGTGAAATTTGCAGATGTAATTTTTCTTGCTGAATTTCAATTATATTCAATTTTTTTTCTGTAACACAAAAGGTTTTACCAGAGAAACACTACTAAATATGTATTGTCCAGGTTCTGTAGTTTTTAGAAATGTCCCAGATGTGGCTCTACTGCGCTCGTAGACTAAAACACAAGCCCCAGAAGCAAACAAGCACCTAGTGCATTTTCGGCCTCTTTTTTATTAGAATATATTTTAGGCAGCATGCCAGGTTTGAAGAGATGTTGCAGTACCAAAACAGTAGGATTCACCCAAAAGTGACCCCATTTGGGAAACTGCACCCCTCAAGGAATTCATTTATGGTTGTTGTTACCATTTTGAACGCACAGTTTTTTCACAGCACGTATTTGCATTGGGCTGTGAAATTTAAAAAAAATGTCATTTTTTCCAATAAGATGTAGTTTTGGCTCAAAATTTCTTATTTTCACAAGGAATAAAATACCCCATTTTGTTGCTCAATTTGTTCTGAGTGCGGCAATATCCCATTTGTGGCGTTAAACTGCAGTTTGGGCCCATGGGAGGGTTCAGAAGGAAAGAAACGCTATGTGTTCTTTGGAGTCCAGATTTTGCTGGATTGGTTTTCGGGTGCCATGTCGCATTTGCAGAGCCCCAGAGGTATCAAAGCAAAGGAAACCCACCAGAAGTGACCCCATCTTGGAAATTACACCCCTCAAGGAGTTTATTTATAAGTATTGTGACCATTTAGACCCCACAGTTGTTCCACAGAACTTATTTGCATTGGGCTGTGAATTAAAAAAAACAAAATATTTTCCAATAATATGTAGTTTTTGCTCAAAATTGCAAATTTTTACAAGAAATAAAATAGCAAAATTTTTTGCCCAATTTATCCTGAGTGCGGAAATACCCCATTTGTGGTGAAAAACTGCCGTTTGGGCCCATGGAAGGGTTCAGAAAGAAAGAAGCGCTATATTTTCTTTGGAGTCCAGATTTTGCTGGATTAGTTTTCGGGTGCCATGTCGCATTTGCAGAGCCCCAGAGGTATCAAAGCAATGGAAACCCACCAGATGTGACCCCATCTTGAAAACTACACCCCTCAAGGAATTTATTTATGGGTGTTGTGACTATTTAGACCCCACAGTTTTTTTCACAGAATTTATTTGAATTTGGATGGGAATTTTAAAAAATGAAATGTTTTCCAATAAGATGCAGTTATGGCTCAAAATGTCTTTTTTTCACAAGAAATAAAATACCCCATTTTGTTGCCCAATTTGTCCTGAGTGTGGCAATACCCCATTTGTGGTGATGAACTGCAGTTTGGGCCCATGGGATGGCTCAGAAGTAAAGGACCACCATTTGGCCTACTGGGGATTTTCTGGTGATAAGTATTGTATGCAGAAGCCCCGGAGATACCAGTACAGTTGAAACCCCCGAGAAGTGACCCCGTTTTAAAAACTACACCCCTGAGGCATTCATCTAAAGGTGTAGTGAGCATTTTGACCCCACAGGTATTGTGTAAAAGATAATGCGCAGCAGATGGTGCAGAGTGAGATTTGCAATTTTCTATACATATATACCAATTCAGTGTCCGATATATTGTGCCCAGCATGTGCCACCATAGACATATACCACGTAAACTGTAATGTGGATTCTCCTGGGTATCGCAATACCCTACATGTGGCTGTTAACAGATGCCTGGGCACACAGCAGGGCTCAAAATGGAAAGATGAGGGGGATAGGCTGTGCGGAGTGCATCAGGGTAAGAAAAACTAGGGTAGATTAAAAATCAGGGGGTGTATGATAAATTTTAAAACACTTTCATACAGAGCCCTAGTATTTCTGGACACGTGTCACATTGATATATTGTGTCATACCTTATCCCCCTCTTATAGCAGACTTTGCACCTCTTTTGACTTTTTCCCTTTCTGCCAGATTGGGGAACTTCTCCTTTAAAGTGTTGCCCTGGTACCATGCGTGTGGCCTCGCTTCCAGAAGTACTGGGTGTCCCCCTTCTTGGTCCCTAAAGATTAGGTTCTTGATGACCACCTCTTGAAATTCCCGGAAAGTTCCCCTCTGGCATGCACATCAACGTAGCACGCATTGTACATTGCCATCTGTATGCCATACCACAGCGCATGGCGCTGTAGGGCTTCAGGACTTGATCTGACAAGTCCAACCCTCCCATGCACCTATTGTAGTCCAGGATGCAGTCTGGTTAGGGGGTCTCTGTACTGGTACCTCGTACAGGTACATGGGTACTGGTGTGGCCATGTATTGTTGTTAATACAAGGACATCTCTCTTGTCCTTGTACTTGACACACAATATATTGCTGCTAGATTGTGCCCTGCTCTCACCCCTTCTGAATGTTTGCCCAAGCAGAGTCTTAGGGAGGCCTTTCAGATTTCTTCTAGCAGTGCCGTATGCCGCAGTACTTCTGGAAGCGAGGCACTTGAAGATTGGGACGCTGGTATAAGAATTATCCAGGTAGAGGTGGTAACCCTGGTCCAGCAGTGGGTGCACCACACAATGTTTGCATTAACTCCCAGTAAGGGGGGGCATTCTGGGGGCTGAATACTTCCCTTCATATATTCTAAATTTGTAGGTATACCCTGATGCACTCTCGCACAGCTTATACATTGTCATGCCATACCTTGCCCTCTTAATCGTCAGGTACTGGCGGAATTGAAGCCTCCCTTTAAAATCTACCAAGGACTCATCAATAGAAATACACTTCTCGGGGGTGTATGCTTGGAAAAACCGGGCACCGGAATGGTCTAATAGGGGTCTCAGTTTATACAAACTGTCAAAACTTAGGTCACATCGGGGTGGGCACTGCTCATTATTAGTATAATGTAAGAAGCAAAGTATTGCCTAATTTTTTATTTTTTTTAAGTTCCAGTTCAGTTCTGAAGTTGCTTTGATGGACCTATATATTAGAAACCCCTATCAAACACCCCATTTTAGAAACTAGACCCCTCAAAGTATTCACAACAGCATTTAGAAAGTTTATTAACCCTTTAGGTGTTTCACAGGAATTTAAAGCAAAGTAGACGTGAAATTGACATATTTCTTTTTTTTGTCAGAAAATCCTTATTATTCAATTTTTTTTCTGTAAGACAGAAGGTTTCACCAGAGAAATGCAACTCAATAACTTATTGTCCAGATTCTTCAGTTTTTAACAATATCCCACATGTGGCCCTAGTGTGGTAATGAACTGAAGCACTGGCCTCAGAATCAATGGAGCACCAAGTGCATTTTGAAGCCTCCTTTTTATTAAGCACCATGTCCGGTTTGAAGAGGTCTTGTGTTGCCAAAACAGTGGAAATCCCCCAAAAGTAATACTGTTTTGGAAACTAGACCCCTTGAGGAATTCATTGTAGTTTTCATGGGGTGTATGCAACTTTTTGAGCTGGTGTTATTCTATTTTTAAGAGGCATGGTGACTAAAAAACAGCAATTCTACTATTGTTTTTTATACTATTATTTTTACAGCATTCACCGTGCGCTATGAATGACATATTCACTTTCTTTTACGGGTCGATACGATTACAGCGATACCTTATGTTTATAGTATTTTTTTATGTCTTATGGCGTTTGCACAATAAAAAAGTTTTTGTAAAAAATAATTTACTTTTTGTGTTGCCATATTCTAAGAGCCATAACGTTTTTATTTTTCCATCAAGAAAGCCGTTTGTGGACTTGTTTTTTGCGTAACCATTTTTAGATACATGCGACTTTTTGATCTCTTTGTATTCCATTTTTTGGGAGGTGAAATGACCAAACAATTGTGATTCTGGCTTGGTTTATTATTGTTTTCTTTTATGGCGTTCACCGCGCAGAATAAATAATGAAATCATTTTTTAGTTCAGGCTGTTATGGACGCGGCGATACCAATTATGTATAGTTTATTTGTTTATTTATTTATTTTTATTAATAATAAAGCACTTATAAGAGCAAAAGTTTTTTTTTACTTTTAACCCGTTAGTGACCGGCCCATCGTGTTTCTATGTCGGTCACTAACGGGCCTTATTCCGATGCCATAGACTTTTTACGTCGCGGCATTGGAATAAGTTTACAGAGCAGGGAGCTGTCAAATCTCCCTGCTCTCAGCTGCTAGAGGCAGCTGAGGGCTGGGAGCGTCCCTGCTCTGCCGTGTGAGATCGATATTAGTATCGATCTCACACGTTTAACCCCTCAGATGCGGTGCCGCATCTGAGTGGTTTTGGAGAGAGGGAGGGAGCTCCCTCTCTCTCCCCCACCGACACCAGGCGATACGATCGCCGAGTGTCTGTGTCTCTAATGGCAGCCGGGGGTCTAATAAAGTCCCCCAGGTCTGCCTGGAGTGAATGCCTGCTGCTAGATCATGCCGCAGGCATGACCTAGCAGATGCCTGTCCGTGTTAAACGGCCAGGCAGTAATACACTGCAATACAAAAGTATTGCAGTGTATTATAAATGCGATCGCAGAATCGCATATTATAGTCCCCTAATGGGACTAGTAAAAAAGTGAAAAAAAAGTTGAATAAAGTTAATTTAAAAAAAAAATTGAAAAAAAGGAAAAACCCAGCTTTTCCCCTTACAAACTGCTATACTATTAAAAAAAACAAATAAAGTTAAAAAGTTACACATATTTGGTATCGCCACGTCCGTAACGACCCCGACTATAAATCTATTACATTATTCTAACCCGCACGGTGAACGGCGTAAAAAAAATTAATAAGAAACTATGGAAAAATTGCTGTTTTCTGTGAATACTGACTTTAACCCCTTCCCGCTCCTTGACGTACTATTACGTCATGGCAGCTCTATCGTTCGCGCTCCATGCCGTAATAGTACGTCTTGCAGTTAGAACAGCGGTGCGCGCGCCCGGCGCGTTCATGCGCTGTGATAGCTGCTGTTTCTGACAGCAGGCTATCACGGCATAATGGGACAGGACCATTTACTATGGTCCCGCCTCGCCGATCGCCGCTATTGGCTAGTCAGTGAGTAACTAGCCAATAGCAGCGATCGGTCTCATTCAGCACAGCAGTGCTCGAGCCCGGCGTTCCTGAGCTGTGATAGCTGCTGTTTCTGACAGCATGCTATCACAGCATAATGGGCCGGGACCATTTACTATGGTCCCGCCTCGCCGATCGCCGCTATTGGCTAGTCAGTGAGTAACTAGCCAATAGCAGCGATCATTCTCGTCACTTCCTCTCTCTGACCTCACATCCTGCTGCAACCGCCCTGAACGCCCTGTTGGAGTTAGCGAGGCGTTGAGATCGGTTGTGAGCAGAGAGTCAGAGAGAAAAGAAGTGAAAAAAAGTGAAAAAAAGTTTCTAAAACAACGTTTTTTTTTGCTTCCCACCACCCCATCCACTACCCACTCCTGTTCCCTTCCTCTTTGAGTTCTACCCACGTTTTTTGGTCAGTGATCTCCTATCACTGACCACTTTTCAGTCTTCAGGACCACATTTCTTGGTCCCTGGGGATTTTTTTTTCATTTTTTTCTATATAAAACATAAAACAAAAAAAAAAATATAAAAAGAAAAAAAAGAAACAAAAAAAAATAGTTAGTTTAGCCAATTTTGAAAATTTAACTGGTTAGTTTAGTATTAGCCCCTTCCCGCTCCTTGACGTACTATTACGTCATGGCAGCTCTATCGTTCGCGCTCCATGCCGTAATAGTACGTCTTGCAGTTAGAACAGCGGTGCGCGCGCCCGGCGCGTTCATGCGCTGTGATAGCTGCTGTTTCTGACAGCAGGCTATCACGGCATAATGGGACGGGACCATTTACTATGGTCCCGCCTCGCCGATCGCCGCTATTGGCTAGTCAGTGAGTAACTAGCCAATAGCAGCGATCGGTCTCATTCAGCACAGCAGTGCTCGAGCCCGGCGTTCCTGAGCTGTGATAGCTGCTGTTTCTGACAGCATGCTATCACAGCATAATGGGCCGGGACCATTTACTATGGTCCCGCCTCGCCGATCGCCGCTATTGGCTAGTCAGTGAGTAACTAGCCAATAGCAGCGATCATTCTCGTCACTTCCTCTCTCTGACCTCACATCCTGCTGCAACCGCCCTGAACGCCCTGTTGGAGTTAGCGAGGCGTTGAGATCGGTTGTGAGCAGAGAGTCAGAGAGAAAAGAAGTGAAAAAAAGTGAAAAAAAGTTTCTAAAACAACGTTTTTTTTGCTTCCCACCACCCCATCCA
Source organism: Rhinoderma darwinii (assembly GCF_050947455.1). NCBI lineage: Eukaryota > Metazoa > Chordata > Amphibia > Anura > Rhinodermatidae > Rhinoderma > Rhinoderma darwinii. The sequence continues at coordinate 103,827,475 of NC_134692.1, read as the reverse complement.
CTACCCACTCCTGTTCCCTTCCTCTTTGAGTTCTACCCACGTTTTTTGGTCAGTGATCTCCTATCACTGACCACTTTTCAGTCTTCAGGACCACATTTCTTGGTCCCTGGGGATTTTTTTTTCATTTTTTTCTATATAAAACATAAAACAAAAAAAAAAATATAAAAAGAAAAAAAAGAAACAAAAAAAAATAGTTAGTTTAGCCAATTTTGAAAATTTAACTGGTTAGTTTAGTATTAGCCCCTTCCCGCTCCTTGACGTACTATTACGTCATGGCAGCTCTATCGTTCGCGCTCCATGCCGTAATAGTACGTCTTGCAGTTAGAACAGCGGTGCGCGCGCCCGGCGCGTTCATGCGCTGTGATAGCTGCTGTTTCTGACAGCAGGCTATCACGGCATAATGGGACGGGACCATTTACTATGGTCCCGCCTCGCCGATCGCCGCTATTGGCTAGTCAGTGAGTAACTAGCCAATAGCAGCGATCGGTCTCATTCAGCACAGCAGTGCTCGAGCCCGGCGTTCCTGAGCTGTGATAGCTGCTGTTTCTGACAGCATGCTATCACAGCATAATGGGCCGGGACCATTTACTATGGTCCCGCCTCGCCGATCGCCGCTATTGGCTAGTCAGTGAGTAACTAGCCAATAGCAGCGATCATTCTCGTCACTTCCTCTCTCTGACCTCACATCCTGCTGCAACCGCCCTGAACGCCCTGTTGGAGTTAGCGAGGCGTTGAGATCGGTTGTGAGCAGAGAGTCAGAGAGAAAAGAAGTGAAAAAAAGTGAAAAAAAGTTTCTAAAACAACGTTTTTTTTGCTTCCCACCACCCCATCCACTACCCACTCCTGTTCCCTTCCTCTTTGAGTTCTACCCACGTTTTTTGGTCAGTGATCTCCTATCACTGACCACTTTTCAGTCTTCAGGACCACATTTCTTGGTCCCTGGGGATTTTTTTTTCATTTTTTTCTATATAAAACATAAAACAAAAAAAAAAATATAAAAAGAAAAAAAAGAAACAAAAAAAAATAGTTAGTTTAGCCAATTTTGAAAATTTAACTGGTTAGTTTAGTATTAGGGTTAGTTAGTGTCAGGGAACCGTCAAAAAGCGTAGTTAGGTATAGTGTCAGGGAATTTAGCGTCAGGAATCGGTCACCGTAGATAGGCTTAGCGTTAGGGATCCATCACCGTAGTTAGGTTTAGCGTCAGGGAAGCTCGGAATAATTAGATAGGTTTAGTGTCAGGCACCCGTCACCGTAGTTAGGTTTAGTGTCAGGGAAGCTTGAAATAATCTAGATAGGTTTAGTGTCAGGGAATCGTCGCCGTAGTTAGGTTTAGCGTTAGGGAAGTCCACATAAAATTTTGTTAGGTTTAGTGTTAGGAACCCTCGCCCTAGTTAGCTTTAGTGTCAGGGAAGTCCACTTGCTCTCTAAAAACAAAACACACATTTGTGCTAGTTGTGCTATCCTATTGCTCCCAGTTAGGGATTTATTTTTTTGCAGTATATAAATTTTGTCTTCGCACAACAAGCATGTCCCAACGGACATTTACTGCTGAAGAGGCGTATGCATTTCTGGCCTCCGACACAGACTCGTCGGATGGCGATACACTATTTTATTTGTCTACCTCCTCATCCAGCGATGAAGAGGAGGGACCCCCTAGGAGACGCCCCAGGACCACCACCATAGTAGAAATCCCTGAGAGAAGTGACCCCACAACAAGTGATACCCCTGAGCGAAGTGACCCCATTTGGACGCCCACACCAGACCATTATGAACCCCAAATCCCTGAGTACACGGGCAGCCCAGGCATCAAATTTAACACGGCAGGGTTCAGTGAGATGGACTTTTTCAAGTTCTTCTTCACTGATAACTTTATAGAGCTAATGGTCACCCAGACTAATTTATATGCCCAACAGTATATCACCAAGAACCCCAACTCATTTTATGCCCAATCCCAGAGGTGGACTCCTGTAAACGCAGCAGAGTTGGGCAAGTTCTGGGGACTGCTCTTGAACATGGGGCTTCTAAAAAAGCCATCCATTAGGACCTACTGGAGCACGGACATCCTATACCACACCCCGATGTACCGTATGGCCATGTCCAGGATGCGTTATGAGGCAATACTTCGCTTCCTACATTATGCCGATAATGAGCAGTGCCCACCCCGAGATGACCCCAGTTTTGACCGTTTATATAAACTGAGACCCCTATTAGACCATTTCAGTGCCCGGTTTGCCCAAGCATACACCCCCGAGAAGTGTATTTCCATTGATGAGTCCCTGGTACATTTTAAAGGGAGGCTTCAATTCCGCCAATACCTGCCAAGTAAGAGGGCAAGGTATGGCGTGAAGTTGTATAAGCTGTGCGAGAGTGCATCAGGGTATACATATAAATTCAGGATATATGAAGGGAAGGACAGCAGTATTCAGCCCCCAGAATGCCCCCCCTTACTGGGAATTAACGCAAAAATTGTGTGGGATTTGGTGCACCCACTGCTGGACCAGGGTTACCACCTCTACCTGGATAATTTTTATACCAGCGTCCCGCTCTTCAAGTGCCTCGCTTCCAGAAGGACTGCGGCATGCGGCACTGCTAGAAAAAATCTTAGAGGCCTCCCTAAAACACTGCTTGGGCAAACACTCAGAAGGGGTGAGAGCAGGGCACATTCTAGTAGCAACATATTGTGTGTCAAGTACAAGGACAAGAGAGATGTCCTTGTATTGACAACAATACATGGCCACACCAGTACCCATGTACCTGTACGAGGTACCAGTACAGAGACCCCCAAACCAGATTGCATCCTGGACTACAATAGGTACATGGGAGGGGTGGACTTGTCAGATCAAGTCCTGAAGCCCTACAGCGCTACGCGGAAATCGAGGGTGTGGTATAAGAAGCTGGCCGTGCACATCATACAGATGGCATTGTACAATGCGTACGTGCTACGTCGATGTGCAGGCCAGAGGGGAACTTTCCTGGAATTTCAAGAGGTGGTTATAAAGAACCTAATTTTTGGCGACCAGGAAGGAGGGGCACCCAGTACTTCTGGAAGCGAGGCCACACGCATCGTACCAGGGCAACACTTTCCAGGAGAAGTTCCCCAAACTGGCAAGAAGGGAAAAAGTCAAAAGAGGTGCAAAGTGTGCTATAAGAGGGGGATAAGGAAGGACACAACATACCAATGCGACACGTGTCCCGAAAAACCAGGGCTCTGTATGAAAGATTGTTTTAAAATTTACCATACATCCCTTGATTTTTAATTTACCCTGATGCACTCCGCACAGCTTATCCCCCTCATCTTTCCCTTTTGAGCCCTGCCATGTGCCCAAGCAGCAAATAACAGCCACATGTAGGGTATTGCCGTACCCGGGAGAACCCACATTACAATTTATGGGGTGTATGTCTCCGGTGGCACATGCTGGGCACAATATATCGGACACTGAAATGGCATATATGTATAGGAAATTGCAAATCTCACTTTGCACCATCTACTGCGCATTACCTTTTACACAATAACTGTTGGGTCAAAATGCTCACTACACTCTAGATGAATGTCTTAAGGGGTGTAGTTTTTAAAATGGGTTCACTTCTCGGGGGTTTCAACTGTACTGGTACCTCAGGGGTTCTGCCTACATGACTTAGCACCAGAAAAGCTCCAGTAGGCTAAATGGTGGTCCTTCCCTTCTGAGCCCTGTCGTGTGCCCAGGCAGCTAATAACAGCCACATGTAGGGTATTGCCGTACCCGGGAGAACCCACATTACAATTTATGGGGTGTATGTCTCCAGTGGCACATGCTGGGCACAATATATCAGACACTGAAATGGCATATATGCATAGGAAATTGCAAATCTCACTTTGCACCATCTGCTGCGCATTACCTTTTACACAATAACTGTGGGGTCAAAATGCTCACTACACCACTAGATGAATGTCTTAAGGGGTGTAGTTTTTAAAATGGGGTCACTTCTCGGGGGTTTCAACTGTACTGGTACCTCAGGGGTTCTGCCTACATGACTTAGCACCAGAAAAGCTCCAGTAGGCTAAATGGTGGTCCTTCCCTTCTGAGCCCTGTCGTGTGCCCAGGCAGCTAATAACAGCCACATGTAGGGTATTGCCGTACCCGGGAGAACCCACATTACAATTTATGGGGTGTATGTCTCCAGTGGCACATGCTGGGCACAATATATCAGACACTGAAATGGCATATATGCATAGGAAATTGCAAATCTCACTTTGCACCATCTGCTGCGCATTACCTTTTACACAATAACTGTGGGGTCAAAATGCTCACTACACCACTAGATGAATGTCTTAAGGGGTGTAGTTTTTAAAATGGGGTCACTTCTCGGGGGTTTCAACTGTACTGGTACCTCAGGGGTTCTGCCTACATGACTTAGCACCAGAAAAGCTCCAGTAGGCTAAATGGTGGTCCTTCCCTTCTGAGCCCTGTCGTGTGCCCAGGCAGCTAATAACAGCCACATGTAGGGTATTGCCGTACCCGGGAGAACCCACATTACAATTTATGGGGTGTATGTCTCCAGTGGCACATGCTGGGCACAATATATCAGACACTGAAATGGCATATATGCATAGGAAATTGCAAATCTCACTTTGCACCATCTGCTGCGCATTACCTTTTACACAATAACTGTGGGGTCAAAATGCTCACTACACCACTAGATGAATGTCTTAAGGGGTGTAGTTTTTAAAATGGGGTCACTTCTCGGGGGTTTCAACTGTACTGGTACCTCAGGGGTTCTGCCTACATGACTTAGCACCAGAAAAGCTCCAGTAGGCTAAATGGTGGTCCTTCCCTTCTGAGCCCTGTCGTGTGCCCAGGCAGCTAATAACAGCCACATGTAGGGTATTGCCGTACCCGGGAGAACCCACATTACAATTTATGGGGTGTATGTCTCCAGTGGCACATGCTGGGCACAATATATCAGACACTGAAATGGCATATATGCATAGGAAATTGCAAATCTCACTTTGCACCATCTGCTGCGCATTACCTTTTACACAATAACTGTGGGGTCAAAATGCTCACTACACCACTAGATGAATGTCTTAAGGGGTGTAGTTTTTAAAATGGGGTCACTTCTCGGGGGTTTTAACTGTACTGGTACCTCAGGGGCTTCTGCCTACATGACTTAGCACAAGAAAAGCTCCAGTAGGCCAAATGGTGGTCCTTTCCTTCTGAGTCCTGCCATGGGCCCAAACATCAGTTTATCACCACAAATGGGGTATTGCCGCACTCAGGACAAATTGGGCAACAAAATGGGGTGTTTTATTCCTTGTGAAAATAAGAAATTTTGAACAAAAATTACATCTTAATGGAAAAAAATATCATTTTTTTAATTCACAGCCCAATTCAAATAGGTGCTGTGAAAAAACGGTGTGGTCAAAATGATAACAACAACCATAAATGAATTCCTTGAGGGGTCTAGTTTCCAAAATGGGGTCACTTCTGGTGGGTTTCCATTGCTTTCATACCTCTGGGGCTCTGCAAATGCGACATGGAACCCGAAAACCAATCCAGCAAAATCTGGACTCCAACAAACACATAGCGCTCCTTTCCTTCTGAGTCCTCCCATGGGCCCAAACGGCAGTTTATCACCACAAATGGGGTATTGCCGCACTAAGGACAAATTGGGCAACAAAATGGGGTGTTTTATTCCTTGTGAAAATAAGAAATTTTGAACAAAAATTACATCTTAATGGAAAAAATATCATTTTTTTAATTTCACAGCCCAATTCAAATAGGTGCTGTGAAAAAACGGTGTGGTCAAAATGATAACAACAACCATAATTGAATTCCTTGAGGGGTCTAGTTTCCAAAATGGGGTCACTTCTGGTGGGTTTCCATTGCTTTCATACCTCAACACCTCTTCAAACCTGGCATGCTGCCTAAAATATATTCTAATAAAAAAGAGGCCTCAAAATGCACTAGGTGCTCCTTTGTTTCTGAGGCTTGTGTTTTATTCCACGAGCGCACTAGAGCCACATGTGGGACATTTCTAAAAACTGCAGAATCTGGACAATACATATTTAGTAGTATTTCTCTGGTAAAATCTTCTGTGTTACAGAAAAAAATGGAATAATATTGAAATTCAGCAAGAAAAATGAAATTTGCAAATTTCACCTCCACATTGCTTTAATTCCTGTGAAATGCCTGAAGGGTTAAAAAACTTTCTAAATGCTGTTTTGAATACTTTGAGGGGTCTAGTTTTTAAAATGGGGTGTTTTATGGGGGTTTCTAATACATAGGCCCCTCAAAGCCACTTCAGAACTCAAGAGGTACCTTAAAAAAAAGGCTTTTGAAATTTTCTTAAAAATATGAGAAATTGCTGTTTATGTTCTAAGCCTTGTAACGTCCAAGAAAAATAAAAGAATGTTAAAAAAACGATGCCAATCTAAAGTAGACATATGGGAAATGTGAACTAGTAACTATTTTGGGTGGTATAACCGTCTGTTTTACAAGCAGATGCATTTAAATTCTGAAAAATGCAATTTTTTCAAAATTTTCTCTAAATTTTGCAATTTTTCACCAATAAACACTGAATATATCGACCAAATTTTACCACGAACATGAAGCCCAAAGTGTCACGAGAAAACAATCTCAGAATCGCTTGGATAGGTTTAAGCATTCCGACGTTATTACCACATAAAGTGAAATATGTCAGATTTGAAAAATGGGCTCTGAGCCTTAAGGCCCAAACTAGGCTGCGTCCTTAAGGGGTTAAAAAAATGTGATAAAAAGTGATCAAAAAGTCGCATCTACTCCAAAATGGTACCAATGAAAACTACAAGTCGTCCCGCAAAAAAAAAGCCCTCATACAACCGCATCGGCGAAAAAATAAAAACGTTACGGCTCTTCAAATATGGAAACAAATCATTTAGAAAAAGAAGCGTTTTTACTGTGTAAAAGTAGTAAAACATACAAAAACTATACAAATTTGGTATCGTTGCAATCGTAACAACCCGCTGAATAAAGGTATTGTGTTATTTATACCACAATGTAAACGGCGTAGATTTAGGACGCAAAAAAGAGTGGCGAAATTTCAGATTTTTTTCTATTCCCCCCCCAAAAAAAAGTTAATAAAAGTTAATCAATAAATAATATGTCCCCCAAAATGGTGCTATTAAAAAATACAACTCGTCCCGCAAAAAACAAGACCTTATACAGCTATGTCGACGCAAAAATAAAAACGTTATAGCTCTTGGAATGCGACGATTGAAAAACGTAAAAAATAGCCTGGTCATTAAGGTCCAAAATAGGCTGGTCATTAAGGGGTTATAACTTTTTTTAACTTTATTACTTTGTCCCTTTAGTGTACTTGAGGGCAGGAGGCCCTGATCACAATTCTAATACACAGCACTACATGCATAGTGCAGTGTATTAGAGGTGTCAGCTACTCGCAAGCATAGTGGGTCCTGACCTAGTCAGTCAGGACCCACTAGGCTTTCGTAGATGGCATAGCCGGATGCCATTATTAGGTGTCTGGTTGCCATAGCAACCATCACAACCCGCTATCGTGTAGCGGGCCGTCGATGGTAGTTTAACCCCTAAGAAGCCGCGATCGCTATTAAACGCGGCTTCTAAGGGGTTAATCAGCGGGGGCACAGCGATCGGTCCCCGCTGAAGGAGCTGCGGCAACTGCTGTACGATATAGCAGCTGTCACAGCTCCTGTATGAAGGGAAGACGGCCGAAATGTACTATTCCGTCACTGAGCACGAACGATGCACTTAGCACAACGGAATAGTACGTCGCTGAGCGTGAAGGGGTTAAGTAATAAAACAATAATCGCCCTGTTTCCCTGATAAAGTCCTTTATAATTAGAAAAAAACAACAAAAAAACCCGATAGATAATAGGCATCGCCGCATTCGGAACAGCCTGAACTATAAAAAATATCATGTTATTTTTACCGCACGGTAAACACTGTAAAAAAATCAAGAGAAAACAATGACAGAATTATTTTTTTTGGTCCCCTTGTCTTAGAAAAACGGTAATAGAAGGTGATCAAAAAGTCGCAAGTACTCCAAAATGGTATAGTAGCGTCGCTACCGCTGTAGTGGACACCGGGCATAAAGACGCCCGTGCCACCCGTCGGGACGGCCCATCCGCCCCCCATGGCTGGGGGCGCTGCTAGCAGCCGCTGCGGCTGCTACAGCGGTAGCAAAGCCACTATAGCAGAGCAGGGAGGTATCTTCCTGCTCTGCTATCTACTAGCGCCACTGTAGCTCCCTGAAGGAGCGGAATCCTCCTGTGCCCAGAGACTCCGCTCTTGGACGGAGCACTTGATAAATGGACAGTGACATCAGGGGCAACTCCTGAAGTGGAATCTCTGTCCACAGCTTTGCCGACTGTGTGACTGGGGATTCCACTCCATGAGATGCCCTTGATGTCGCTGTCCATAAATGGACACAGACGACAGGGGCTTCTCCTAGAGAGAAATCCCCGGACATAGCGTCGGCAACGCTGTGGACGGGGATTCTGCTACAGGAGTTGCCCCTAATGTCACTGACCATATATGGAGGGAGACATCAAGCGGAGTGCTCCAGGAGTGGATTCCCCGGCCACAGGGTGATTCCGCTCCTTCAGGGAGCTACAGTGGCGCTATCTACAGGAAGGGGGTGCAATCTACAAGGGGGCTGGGGCTGTGTGACACTACATACAAGTAGTGCCACACATGCATCGGAGTACGGGCTGTTTCCGGAAATAAATGAAATGTGTACGGACTCAATACAAAGTCTATGTGCCTGTACTCCGATACATTGGTTTTCCGTAAAAAGGCGAACCGAAACGAAGCACCTGAGCGCTCACACGAGTGCTTCAGCTGCTTTGTTCTAGCGATTGTTGGGGGTCTCAGTGCTCGGACCCCCACCAATCCAAACTTCTGAAATGTCACTTTAAGGTGTGTAGTTTCCCAAATGGGGTCACTTTTGGGGGGCTTCTACTGTTTTGGCCCCACAGGGGCTTTTGAAATGTGACAAAACCATTCCAGCTACATTTTGAGGCCTGCAGTGTGTCCAAACAGCCGTTTATGACCACTTATGGGGTATTGCCATAATCAAGAGAAATTGCTTTTCAAATATTGGGGTGCTTTTTCTCCTTTATTCCTTGTAAAATTTAAAATGTCCACGTTTTATCTGAAAAAAAATTAGCTTTTCAATTTCATGGCCTAATTCCACTAAATCCGTCAAAAAACCTGTGGAGTTAAAATGCTTACTATACCCCTCAATAAATTCCTTCAGGGGTGTAGTTTCCCAAATAGGGTCACTTTTGGGGGGTTTCCACTGATTTGCTCCTACAGGGGCTTTGCAAATGGGACATGGCAGGGCAAACCATTCCAGCTCTAAATTTGAGGTTAAAAAGCCAAATGGTGCTCCTTCCCTTCTAAGCTATGCCGTGAGTCAAAAAAGCAGTTTATTGCCACATATGGGGTATTGCTGTGCTCACAAGAGGGTGCTTTACAAATTTTGGGGTGCTTTTTCTCCTTTATTGTGAAAATGGAAAAATATGAGTTAAAACTACATTTTATTAGAAAAAAGTAGAATTTAATTTTCACGACCTAATTCCACTAAAGTCAGTAAAAACCTATGGAGTCAAAATGCTTACTATACCCCTCGATAAATTCCTTGAGGGGTGTAATTTCCCAAATGGGGTCACTTTTAGGGTTTTTCTACTGTTTTGGTCCCACAGGGGCTCTGCAAATGAGAAATGGCTCCCGAAAACCATTGCAGTAAAACTTGAGCTCCAAATGTCAAATGGCGCTCCTTCCCTTCTGAGCTCTACCGTGTGTTTAAACAGCAGTTTATTACCACATATGAGGTATTGCCATAATTGAGAGAAATTGCTTTACAAATGTTGGGGTGTTTTTTGTCCTATATGCCTTGTAAAAATTAAAAATGTCTAAGTTTTATTGGAAAAACTTTATATTTTCATTTTCACGGCCTTATTCCACTAAATTCAGCAAAAAAACTGTGGGATCAAAATGGCAACTACACACCTTGATAAATTCCTTGAGGGTGTAGTTTGCCAAATGGTGTCTTTTTGGGAGTGTTTCCACTGTTTTTGCCCCACAAGACCTCTTCAAACCTGACATGGTGCCTAAAATATGTTCTAATAAAAAGAAGGCTCCAAAATCATCTAGGTGCTGCTTTGCTTCTGAGGCCTGTGTTTCTGTCCACACTAGCACACTAGGGCCACATGTGGGATATTTCTAAAAACTGCAAAATCTGTGCAATAAATATTGAGTTAAGTTTTTCTGGTAGCAGAAAAAAAATAAAAAAATGAATTTCTGCAAAAAAAAACAATGAGATTTGTAAATTTCCCCCCTACTTTGCTTTAATTCTTGTGAGACACCTAAAGGGTTAAGAAACATTCTTAATGTTGTTTTGAATAAATTGAGGGGTGCACTTTTTAAAATGGGGTGATTTATGTTTTTTTTTGTTATTGTATGTGCCCCTCAAAGCCACTTTACAACTGAACTGGTCTCTGAAAAAATAGCCTTTTGAAATTTTCTTGAATATGTGAGAAATTGCTTCAAAAGTTCTAAGCCTTGTAACGTAATATAAAAAGAAAAGAACATTCAAAAAAACTCTGCCAACATAAGGCTATGTTCACACAGAGTATTTTGCCGAGTTTTTTGACGCGGAAACCGCGTCGCAAAGCTCGGCAAAAACGGGCCGAAAACTCCTCCGATTGTTTTTAATGGGAGGCGTCGGCGTCCTTTTCCCGCGAGCAGTAAAACTGCCTCGCGGGAAAAAGAAGTGACATGCCCTATCTTCAGGCGTTTACGCCTCTGACCTCCCATTGACTTCAATGGGAGGCAGAGAAAGCGTATTTCACAGTGTTTTATGCCCGCGGCACTCAATGGCCGCGGGCGAAAAACGGTGCGAAAATCGCCGCGAAAATCGGCATGTAGGGAGAGGAAAATCTGCCTCAAAGTTCCAAACGGAATTTTGAGTCAGATATTCCTCCTGCAAACTACTCCGTGTGAACATAGCCTTAGGTAGACATATGGGATATGTGAAATAGTAGCTATTTTGTGTAGTATTACGATCTGTTTTACAAGCAGATACATTTAAAATGTTGTTGTTTTTCACAAATAAATATTCAATTTATCGCCCAAATTTTTTCACTAACATAAAGTACAATATGTCACGAGAAAACAATCTCAGAATCGTATTCCAAAGTTATTACCACATAAATTGACACATGTCAGATTTGAAAAATCGGCTTAGTCTTTAACCCCTTAACCCCTTAAGGACGCAGCCTAGTTTTGGCCTTAAGGCTCAGAGCCCATTTTTCAAATCTGACATATTTCACTTTATGTGGTAATAACGTCGGAATGCTTAAACTTATCCAAGCGATTCTGAGATTGTTTTCTCGTGACACATTGGGCTTCATGTTCGTGGCAAAATTTGGTCGATATATTCAGTGTTTATTGGTGAAAAATTGCAAAATGTAGAGAAAATTTTGAAAAAATAGAATATTTTCAGAATTTAAATGCATCTGCTTGTAAAACAGATGGTTATACCACCCAAAATAGTTACAAGTTCACATTTCCCATATGTCTACTTTAGGTTAGCATTGTTTTTTTGAATATTATTTTATTTTTCTTGGACGTTACAAGGCTTAGAACATAAACAGCAATTTCTCATATTTTTAAGAAAATTTCAAAAGCTTTTTTTTTAAGGTACCTGTTCAATTCTGAAGTGGCTTTGAGGGGCCTATGTATTAGAAACCCCCATAAAATACCCCATTTTAAAAACTAGACCCCTCAAAGTATTTAAAACAGCATTTAGAAAGTTTTTTAACCCTTCAGGCGTTTCACAGGAATTAAAGCAAAGTGGAGGTGAAATTTGCAAATTTCATTTTTCTTGCTGAATTTCAATATTGTTCCATTTTTTTCTGTAACACAGAAGGTTTTACCAGAGAAATACTACTAAATATGTATTGTCCAGATTTTGCAGTTTCTAGAAATGTCCCAAATGTGGCTCTAGTGTGCTCGTGTACTAAAACACAAGCCCTATAAGCAAAGAAGCACCTAGTGCATTTTGAGGCCTCTTTTATTAGAATATATTTTATGCAGCATGCCAGGTTTGAAGAGGTGTTGAGGTATCAAAGCAATGGAAACCCACCAGAAGTGACCCTATTTTGGAAACTAGACCCCTCAAGGAATTCATTTATGGTTGTTGTTGTTGTTGTCATTTTGACCACACCGTTTTTTCACAGCACCTATTTGAATTGGGCTGTGAAATTAAAAAATTAGATATTTTTTCCATTAAGATGTAATTTTTGATCAAAATTTCTTATTTTCACAAGGAATAAAACACCCCAATTTGTTGCCCAATTTGTCCTTAGTGCAGCAATACCCCATTTGTGGTGATAAACTGCTGTTTGGGCCCATGGGAGGACTCAGAAGGAAAGGAGTGCTATGTGTTTGTTGGAGTCCAGATTTTGCTGGATTGGTTTTCGGGTTCCATGTCGCATTTGCAGAGCCCCAGAGGTATCAAAGCAATGGAAACCCACCAGAAGTGACCCCATTTTGGAAACTAGACCCCTCAATGAATTCATTTATGGTTGTTGTTATCATTTTGACCACACCGTTTTTTCACAGCACCTATTTGAATTGGGCTGTGAAATTAAAAAATATATATTTTTTCCATTAAGATGTAATTTTTGATCAAAATTTCTTATTTTCACAAGGAATAAAACACCCCGTTTTGTTGCCCAATTTGTCCTTAGTGCGGCAATACCCCATTTGTGGTGATAAACTGCTGTTTGGGCCCATGGGAGGACTCAGAAGGAAAGGAGCGCTATGTGTTTGTTGAAGTCCAGATTTTGCTGGATTGGTTTTCGGGTTCCATGTCGCATTTGCAGAGCCCCAGAGGTATTAAAGCAATGGAAACCCACCAGAAGTGACCCCATTTTGGAAACTAGACCACTCAAGGAATTCATTTATGGTTGTTGTTATCATTTTGACCACACTCAGAAGGAAAGGACCACCATTTGGCCTACTGGAGCTTTTCTGGTGCTAAGTCATGTATGCAGAAGCCCCTGAGGTACCAGTACAGTTGAAACCCCCGAGAAGTGACCCCATTTTAAAAACTACACCCCTTAATACATTCATCTAGAGGTGTAGTGAGCATTTTGTCCTCACAGTTACTGTGTAAAAGATAATGCGCAGCAGATGGTGCAGAGTGAGATTTGCAATTTCCTATACATATATGCCATTTCAGTGTCCGATATATTGTGCCCAGCATGTGCCACCGGAGACATACACCCAATAAATTGTAATGTGGGTTCTCCCGGGTATGGCAATACCCCACATGTGGCTGTTATTAGCTGCCTGGGCACACGGCAGGGCTCAGAAGGGAAGGACCACCATTTAACCTACTGGAGCTTTTCTGGTGCTAAGTCATGTAGGCAGAACCTCTGAGGTACCAGTACAGTTGAAACCCCCGAGAAGTGAACCCATTTTAAGAACTACACCCCTTAAGGCATTCATCTAGAGGTGTAGTGAGCATTTTGACCCCACAGTTATTGTGTAAAAGGTAATGCGCAGCAGATGGTGCAAAGTGTGATTTGCAATTTCCTATACATATATGCCATTTCAGTGTCCGATATATTGTGCCCAGCATGTACCACCGGAGACATACACCCCATAAATTGTAATGTGGGTTCTCCCGGGTACGGCAATACCCTACATGTGGCTGTTATTTGCTGCTTGGGCACATGGCAGGGCTCAAAAGGGAAAGATGAGGGGGATAAGCTGAGCGGAGTGCATCAGGGTAAATTACAAATCAAGGGATGTATGGTAAATTTTAAAACAATCTTTTATACAGAGCCCTGGTTTTTCGGGACACGTGTCGCAATGGTATATTGTGTCCTTCCTTATCCCCCTCTTATAGCAGACTCTGCACCTCTTTTGACTCTTTCCCTTTCCACCGGTTTGGGGAACTTCTCCTTTAAAGTGTTGCCCTGGTACGATGCGTGTGGCCTCGCTTCCAGAAGTACTGGGTGCCCCTCCTTCCTGGTCGCAAAAAATTAGGTTCTTTATAACCACCTCTTGAAATTCAAGGAAAGTTCCCCTCTGGCCTGCACATCGACGTAGCACGTACGCATTGTACATTGCCATCTGTATGATGTGCACGGCCAGCTTCTTATACCACACCCTCGATTTCCGCATAGCGCTGTAGGGCTTCAGGACTTGATCTGACTAGTCCACCCCTCCCATGTACCTATTGTAGTCCATGATGCAATCTGGTTTGGGGGTCTCTGTACTGGTACCTCGTACAGGTACATGGGTACTGGTGTGGCCATGTATTGTTGTCAATACAAGGACATCTCTCTTGTCCTTGTACTTGACACACAATATGTTGCTGCTAGAATGTGCCCTGCTCTCACCCCTTCTGAGTGTTTGCCCAAGCAGTGTTTTAGGGAGGCCTCTAAGATTTTTTCTAGCAGTGCCGCATGCCGCAGTCCTTCTGGAAGCGAGGCACTTGAAGAGTGGGACGCTGGTATAAAAATTATCCAGGTAGAGGTGGTAACCCTGGTCCAGCAGTGGGTGCACCAAATCCCACACAATTTTTGCGTTAATTCCCAGTAAGGGGGGGCATTCTGGGGGCTGAATACTGCTGTCCTTCCCTTCATATATCCTGAATTTATATTTATACCCTGATGCAGTTTCGCACAGCTTATACAACTTCACGCCATACCTTGCCCTCTTACTTGGCAGGTACTGGCGGAATTGAAGCCTCCCTTTAAAATGTACCAGGGACTCATCAATGGAAATACACTTCTCGGGGGTGTATGCTTGGGCAAACCGGGCACTGATATGGTCTAATAAGGGTCTCAGTTTATATAAACGGTCAAAACTGGGGTCATCTCGGGGTGGGCACTGCTCATTATCGGCATAATGTAGGAAGCAAAGTATTGCCTCATAACGCATCCTGGACATGGCCATACGGTACATCGGGGTGTGGTATAAGATGTCCGTGCTCCAGTAGGTCCTAATGGGTGGCTTTTTCAGAAGCCCCATGTTCAAGAGCAGTCCCCAGAACTTGCCCAACTCTGCTGCGTCTACAGGAGTCCACCTCTGGGATTGGGCATAAAATGAGTTGGGGTTCTTGGTGATATACTGTTGGGCATATAAATTAGTCTGCGAGACCATTAGCTCTATAAAGTCATCAGTGAAGAAGAACTTGAAAAAGTCCATCTCACTGAACCCTGCCGTGTTAAATTTGATCCCTGGGCTGCCCGTGTACTCAGGGATTTGGGGTTCATAATGGTCTGGTGTGGGCGTCCAAATGGGGTCACTTCGCTCAGGGGTATCACTTGTTGTGGGTTCACTTCTCTCAGGGATTTCTACTATGGTGGTGGTCCTGGGGCGTCTCCTAGGGGGTCCCTCCTCCTCATCGCTGGATGAGGAGGTAGACAAATAAAATAGTGTATCACCATCCGACGAGTCTGTGTCGGAGGCCAGAAATGCATACGCCTCTTCAGCAGTAAATGTCCGTTGGGACATGCTTGTTGTGCTAAGACAAAATTTATATACAGCAAAAAAATAAATCCCTAACTGGGAGCAATAGGATTGCACAACTAGCACAAATGCGTGTTTTGTTTTTAGAGAGCAAGTGGACTTCCCTGACACTAAAGCTAACTAGGGCGAGGGTTCCTAACACTAAACCTAACTAAATTTTATGTGGACTTCCCTAACGCTAAACCTAACTACGGCGACGATTCCCTGACACTAAACCTATCTAGATTATTCCAAGCTTCCCTGACACTAAACCTAACTACGGTGACGGGTCCCTGACGCTAAACCTATCTAGATTATTCCGAGCTTCACTGACGCTAAACCTAACTACGGTGATGGATCCCTAATGCTAAGCCTATCTAGGGTGACCGATTCCTGACGCTAAATTCCCTGACACTATACCTAACTACGCTTTTTGACGGTTCCCTGACACTAACTAACCCTAATACTAAACTAACCAGTTAAATTGTCAAAATTGGCTAAACGAACTATTTTTTTTTGTTTCTTTTTTTCTTTTTATATATTTTTTTTGTTTTATATGTTTTATATAGAAAAAAATGAAAAAAAAATCCCCAGGGACCAAGAAATTTGGTCCTGAAGACTGAAAAGTGGTCAGTGATAGGAGATCACTGACCAAAAAACGCGGGTGGAACTCAAAGAGGAAGGGAACAGGAGTGGGTAGTGGATGGGGTGGTGGGAAGCAAAAAACACGTTGTTTTAGAAACTTTTTTTCACTTTTTTAACTTCTTTTCTCTTCTGACTCTCTGCTCACAACCGCTCTCAACGCCTCGCTAACTTCAACAGGGTGTTCAGGGCGGTTGCAGCAGGATGTGAGGTCAGAGAGAGGAAGTGAAGAGACCAATCACTGCTATTGGCTAGTTACTCACTGACTAGCCAATAGCGGCGATCGGCGATGCGGGACCATAGTAAATGGTCCCGGCCCATTATGCTGTGATAGTGTAGCGCCCATGGCCGCGGGCCGTCGGGTTTACCTCCCGACGCCCGCAGCCATGGATCTGTGAGCGCTGGCCTCTGTCTCCCTCCTAGGAGATGCCAGCGCTCACTTCCGCTCCGTCCGGCTGGGTCCCGTAGGGTGCGCGCACACGCTCGCGCCCGGCCTTAAAGGGCCAGCGCGCGCAATTAGGAAATCGTCATCACTATCAACTGCCACGATCTCCTGGTCTATAAGAAGGCCCCTGGCCTTCTAATCCTTGCCTGAGCGTTGTTAGTCTTTCCCAGTCTGTCTCGCAAATGGTCCCTTAGTGTCTCCCGTTCCAGCTGTTACCCGTGCCCTGTTACCGTTCCTGTATTCCGTATTGCTCCTGTGCCTACCCGCGTTCAAGTGTCTTCTGCCACGTCAAGTGGCATCTGCCACGTCAAGTGCCATCTGCCACGTCAAGTGTCTACCGCTCATCGGATACTGCCCACCACGTCTGGCGCCACTTACCGCACCTGCCTCCACCCGTGCTGAAGCCACAGCCACCGCCCGGACTATTCAGGTACCCAAGCATTACTGTCTGCCATTTTACTTTCGCATAGACTGTGACCTGGTCAGCTGCTTCCCCGCTACGGCGGAGCGGCCTAGTGGGTCCACAAACCCAGTGTCCGTGACAGATAGCCTGCTGTCAGAAACAGCAGCTATCACAGCTCATGAACGCGCCGAGCGCGCTCACCGCTGTGCTCAATGAGACCGATCGCTGATATTGGCTAGTTACTCACTGACTAGCCAATAGCGGCGATCGGCGAGGCGGGACCATAGTAAATGGTCCCGGCCCATTATGCCGTGATAGCCTGCTGTCAGAAACAGCAGCTATCACAGCGCATGAACGCGCCGGGCGCGCGCACCGCTGTTCTAACTGCAGGACGTACTATTAGGTCATGGAGCGCGAACAATACAGCTGCCATGACCTAATAGTACGTCCAGGAGCGGGAAGGGGTTAAGGACGCAGCCTACTTTGGACCTTAAGGCTCAGAGCCCATTTTTGAAATCTGCCATATTTCACTTTATGTGGTAATAACTTCGGAATGCTTTTACCTATCCAAGCAATTCTGAGATTGTTTTCTCGTGACACATTGGGCTTTATGTTAGTGGTAAAATTTGGTTGATACAGTGAGTTTTTATTTATGAAAAATAGCAACATTTTGAGAAAAAATGGAAAATATAGCATATTTTTTAATTTAAATGCATCTGCTTGTAAGGCAGATGGTTATACCACACAAAATCGTTACTAATTAACATTTTCCATGTGTATACTTTATGTTGGCATCATTTTTTGAACATTCTTTTATTTTTCTTGGATTTTACAAGGCTTAGAACATAACCAGCAATTTCTCATATTTTCAAGAAAATGTCAAAAGCCTTTTTTTTTAGGTACCAGTTCAGTTCTGAAGTGGCTTTGAGGGGCCTATGTATTATAAACCCCCAAAATCACCCCAATTTAAAAACTAGAGGAATTTATTTATGGGTGTTGTGACCATTTAGACCCCACAGTTGGTCCACAGAACTAATTTGAATTGGGCTGTGAAATAAAAAACTAAATATTTTCCAATAAT
Source organism: Rhinoderma darwinii (assembly GCF_050947455.1). NCBI lineage: Eukaryota > Metazoa > Chordata > Amphibia > Anura > Rhinodermatidae > Rhinoderma > Rhinoderma darwinii. The sequence continues at coordinate 103,809,374 of NC_134692.1, read as the reverse complement.
ATGTAGTTTTTGCTCATAATTTCTTAGTTTTAAAAGGAATAAAATACGACATTTTGTTGCCCAATTTCTTCTGAGTGCGGCAATGCCCTATTTGTGGTGATAAACTGCAGTTTGGGCCCGTGGAATGGCTCAGAAGGAAAGAAGCGCTATGTGTTCCTTGGAGTCCAGATTTTGCTGGATTGGTTTTCGGGTGCCATGTCACATTTGCAGAGCCCCAGAGGTGTCAAAGCAATTGAAACCCACCAGAAGTGACCCCCATCTTGAAAACTACACCCCTCAATGACCTTATTTATGGGTGTTGTGACCATTTAGACCCCACAGTTGTTCCACAGAACTTATTTGCATTGGGCTGTGAATTAAAAAAAAACTAAATATTTTCCAATAATTTGTAGTTTTTGCTCAAAATGTCTTCTTTTTACAAGAAATAAAATAGCACATTTTGTTACCTATTTTCTCCTGTGTGCGGCAATACTCGATTTTTGGTGATAAACTGCCGTTTGGGCCAGTGGGAGGGCTCAGAAGGGAAGGAGCGCTATGTGTTCTTTGGAGTCCAAATTTTGCTGGATTGGTTTTCGGGTGCAATGTCACATTTGCAGAGCCCCAGAGGTATCAAAGCAATGGAAACCCACCAGAAGTGGCCCAATTTTGGAAACTACAACCCTCCAGGAATTTATTTTTGGGTGTTGTGACCATTTATACCCCACAGTTGTTCCACAGAACTTATTTGAATTGGGCTGTGAATTAAAAAAAAAATATTTTCAAATAATATGTCGTTTTTGCTCGAAATTTCTTATTTTTACAAGAAATAAAATAGCACATTTTGTTGCCCTATTTATCCTGAGTGTGGCAGTACCCCAATTGTGGTGATAAACTGCCGTTTAGGCCTGTGGGAGGGCTCAGAAGGGAAGGAGCGCTGTGTTTTCTTTGGAGTCCAAATTTTGCTGGATTGGTTTTCGGGTGCAATGTCATATTTGCAGAGCCCCAGAGGTATTAAAGCAATGGAAACCCATCAGAAGTGACCCCATTTTGGAAACTACACCCCTCCGGGAATTTATTTTTGGGTGTTGTGACTATTTAGACCCCACAGTTGTCCCACAGAGCTTATTTGAATTGGGCTGTGATTGAAAAAAAATGGAATATTTTCCAATAATATGTAGTTTTTGCTCAAAATTTCTTACTTTTACAAGGAATAAAATATAACATTTTGTTGCCCAATTTCTTCTGAGTGTGGCAATACCCCATTTGTGGTGATATACTGCCGTTTGGGCCCGTGGGGTGGCTCAGAAGGAAAGGAGCGCTATGTGTTCCTTGTAGTCCAGATGTAAAGGATCTGCCAGGCACAGCTTCGGGGTTAACTCCCTTAATTAATCAGTCAGCACCTGAATCTACATCCCTGAGACTGACTCCAGCTTCCACCACTCAGGCTGGCAGGCTTAGGAGTGGGAGAGCCTATCGCAGCCTGGCCAGACTCAGCTAGCTCCCGCCCTCTGTCTATTTATACCTGCATTTCCTGTTCCTCCTTGCTTGTTATTCTTTTTCGTGTGGTTTCCTGGCCCAGCTACAGCTCCTTCTATTTTGTTCCTGCTCCATACAGACCCTGGCTTACTGACTACTCTTCTGCTCTTCGTTTGGTACCTCGCACACTCCTGGCTTGACTCGGCTCGTTCACCACTCTGGTTGCTCACGGTGTTGCCGTGGGCAACTGCCCCTTTCCCTTGCTTGTATTCCCTTGTATGTTTGTCGTGTTTGTCGTGCACTTACTGAGTGCAGGGACCGCCGCCCAGTTGTACCCCGTCGCCTAGGGCGGGTCGTTGCTAGTAGGCAGGGACAGAGTGGCGGGTAGATTAGGGCTCACTTGTCCGTTTCCCTACCCCCCGGTCATTACATAATAACAAGCCCATACCTAGTCTACCCTGGTCCCTGACACCACTATGGACCCCCGTGAGACCCTGGCTCAGCAAATGCAGGGTCTCTCCCTACAGGTCCAGGCCCTGGCTCAGAGTGTCAACCAGCCTGATGCTACCTTGGTAGTTCCCCTCACCGCACCTCTTGAACCCCACCTCAAGTTGCCTGACCGGTTCTCAGGGGACCGGAGGGCTTTTCTCTCCTTTCGGGAGAGTTGTAGGCTTTACTTTCGTTTAAAGCCTCATTCCTCAGGTTCTGAGAGCCAGCGGGTGGGTATAATTATGTCCCGGCTCCAGGAAGGGCCCCAAGAGTGGGCCTTCTCCTTGGCTCCGGACGCCCCTGAACTTTCCTCCGTTGATTGTTTCTTTTCTGCTCTCAGACTTATTTATGACGAGACTGACAGGACTGCCTTTGCCGAGAGTCAGCTGGTGACCTTACGTCAGGGTAAGAGACCTGTTGAGGAGTATTGCTCTGACTTTAGGAAGTGGTGCGTAGCTTCTCGGTGGAATGACCCTGCCTTAAGGTGCCAGTTTAGGTTGGGTCTGTCGAATGCCCTGAAAGACCTGCTAGTTAGCTATCCCTCTTCTGACTCCCTAGACCAGGCTATGGCTTTAGCGGTACGAATTGACCGACGTCTCAGGGAACGACAACATGAACGTTTATGTGTTTTCTCCTCCGACTCCCCCATGATGCCTCCCGAAGTTCCGTTGCTTCGTTCCTCCAGGAAAGACTCAGAGATACCTATGCAACTCGGGGCCTCCGTGTCCCCCCAACAACGTAGAGAATTCCGCAGGAAGAATGGTCTCTGCTTCTACTGTGGGGATGACAAGCATCAAGTGAACAACTGTCCTAAGCGTAAGAATGCAGCCAGAGAACTTCCGCGCCTAAGTGATCATCGGGGAGGTCACTTGGGCGCACAGGTATTTCCAGTAAATAGGAAACGTACTAAGATCTTGCTTCCCTTTCAGGTCTCTTTTGGTGGTAGGTCTGCTACCGGCAGTGCCTTCGTGGATTCAGGGTCCTCTACTAATATTATGTCTGTGGAATTTGCTATGTCTCTTGCTATGCCTCTGATTGATTTGCCTAAACTTGTCCCGGTAGTGGGTATCGACTCCACTCCTCTTGCTAATGGTTATTTTACACAGCATACCCCTGTTTTTGAACTCCTTGTTGGCTCCATGCATTTGGAGCAATGCTCTGTACTGTTGATGCAGCGATTATCGTACGATTTGGTTCTAGGCCTTCCCTGGTTGCAGTTGCATAATCCCACGTTTGACTGAAATCAGCGTTTCTGACCTGGCTGTGTCCATTTGTAAGTATGGCCTTTTTCGGTGTTTTTGCATAAATGTCCTTGTTTTTATCTGTTTTGTCTGTACATCAGGAGCTTTTCGCTCCAGTTAGGGACTCGCAAGTCTGGGGATCCTTGTCGTGGATTGCGAGCTTGCGTCCTTTTGGCCAAAATGATCACTAATACCCCAGGTATTTTTCATTATTACTTATATTCGCTTCTTTTGGACACAGCCAGGTCTTTGATGCTGGGAGAGCATGGTGTGTTGTTGTTTGGCCTAGCAAGCAGGGTAGCCCGCTCTATGAATTATCAAGGCGTCACAAATAGGCTTCTACCTGGCTAGTCACGTTGCGCCTCATAACTTACACACTATCCCTCCATGTTTCACACACTTGCATCCCATTATTCATTTATTTTTTAGGCACTTTACTCATTACTGCCCCCTATATTTCACTTACATTATTACACTTGCACATACACTATTCATTTATTATTTCTTACTACACATCCCCAGGGCCGCCATCAGGAATTTCAGGGCCCCCTACAGCTAAATTTTCTGGGCCCCCCTACCGTGGCACCGCCTGTTAACGGTACTCCATCCAGCACCATATCATGGTACCCAGGGCCGCCATCAGGGGGGGTATTATGGGTACTGATGTGAGAGGCCCGGCCAAACCTAATTGAAAGGGGGGCCCGGCAACTGCCGCGACTTGCCTTTGGTAGAAAAAAAAAACAGGCCCCTGCAATGGGGCTTGTTTTTTTCACCAAAAGAATGTCGTGAGCTGCGGGCCCCCCTTTCAATTAGGTTTGGCCGGGCCTCTCACATCAGTACCCATAATACCCCCCCTGATGGCGGCCCTGGGTAGCATGGGGGTCGTCATGGGGGCCGTCAAACACTGCCGCCCGTGCGACCGATCGCGCGCACCCGCAAACTCCCGCGCATGCGCACCCGCGAACTGTGCACCGAATTTTGAGGCAGATTTTGACCTGCCCAAACTATCTTGCCGCGTTTTTTGCCCGCTGCGATTGAGGACAGCAGACAAAAAACGCAGGGAAAAATGCATTTTCTGCCTCCCATTGATTTTGATGGGAGGTCAGAGGCGGAACCGCGGCAAGAAAGGACGTGCTGCTTTTTCTTTTTTCCGCGACTGGCTCCCATTGATTTCAGATTAAATCAATGGGAGGCGGTTTTGGAAGTTCTTTGGTGCTGATTCTGACGCCGTGTCCGAGTCAATATCAAGGCCCAAAAACTCTGTGAACTGGGCCTTATTGTTAGGGCTTATTCAGACGAACGTGTAATACATCCGTGCAACGTGCGTGATTTTCACACGCCTCGCACGGACCTATGTTACTCTATGGGGCCGTGCCGACTGTAGCAGGTAAGTAAACTGTGCGCCGCTGTCCCTGTGTGGCTGTCCTTCCCCGTAGATCGGACTTGTGTTGCAGGCGCACCGCCTCCCTCTCGGCGGCGCGCCTGGTCGTGGGCACGGTCATGCGCGCGCGGGTGTGAGCTTGCGGTCGTTCGCGCGCGCAAGCGGTGTTTCGCGGCGGTGATGAGAGGGGGGCCCGCAGCTCACGGCGGTGTTTGACGAGAGGGGGGCCCGCAGCTCACGACATTGTTTTGGTGAAAAGAACAGGCCCCATTGCAGGGGCCTGTTTTTTTCTACCAAAGGCAAGTCGCGGCAGTTGCCTGGCCCCCCTTTCAATTAAGTTTGGCCGTGCCCCCTACACTAGTACCCCTAATACCCCCCTGATGGCGGCCCTGTGTAGCGCGAATCACGCGCGTCACCCGGAAGTGCTTCCGTGTGCCGTGCACGATTTGCACGCACCCAATGACTTCAATGGGTGTGTGCTGCGCGAAACACGGGCAAGTATATGACATGTCGTGAGTTTTACACAGCGCACACACGCTGCGTGAAATTCACTGACAGTCTGAACGGCCCCATTCACTAACATAAGTCCGTGCGACGTAATAAGTATCACGGACGTATAACCCGTTCGTGTGAATAAGGGCTTATATTGTCATTTGTAGTGAATTTTCAGTGCACAATCCGCACCAAAAATAGGAGGCAAGTAAGTGGCTTATTCAGATGTCCATGTTCGGTCTGTGATATACGGAGCGTGTATCGGCCATATTTCCCGGACCGATCACAGTTCAGGGAGACGGGTTTCTAGCATCACAGTTATCTATGATCATAGTCCCTCCCTTCCCGTGGGAATACTGTCCCCGGTCCCGTACTGAAAGCATCATTACAGTATGGGACAGTATTCCCTCAGAGAGGCAGGGACTCCCAGAAACACTGATAACTATGATGCTAGGAGTCCGGCACCATGAATTGTGGTCAGCCTGTGAGATACAGCCGATACACGCTCCATATGTCACGGACCGAATGCGGCCGTCTGAATAAGGCCTTAGTCTAGTTACACAGTGCGGTGAAATCCCATTTTTTTTGCCACAATTTTTGCAAAAAAACGTGACTTGACCGCACTGTGAGAATATAGTCTAACAGCACTTTTCATGTTTTGTATCTTTTTTTTATGCAATTTTCGTAATTGCGGCACAAATCACGCGGTTTTGGCGCGATTTTTATATAATCGCGGCAAAACTGCGCCATTTTTTGCCGCGATTACGAAAATCGCGGCAAAAAAGCGCTAGGAAAACGAAAAAATACCAAAAAACTTTTTAACCAACTTTATACAATCTACAAATGGGGTCAGGGGGATGGGAATCAGGATGGATAGGGGAAAACACTCACCAGCCTGCAGGTCCGGTCAGCAGTGTAGAGGAGCTGGGGGGCGGGATCTCCACACGCAGCTTCAGCACATGCTGCATCTTCCCCTCCAGTGAAGCTACAACAGGTATGCAGGGGCTGCCGCGAGTGTTGCTAGGGGAGTGTCGCTAGGGGGGTGTCGCTAGGGGGGGTGCCGCGGGCGTTGTGAGGGGGGGCCCGTGAGCGTTGCGAGGGGGGGCCCGTGAGCGTTGCGAGGGGGGGGGGGCAACAGTCCGAGGGGGGGGCGACGGCAGCCCGGCGGGCCCCTTTTACTTCATCCATGTGGCCGGGCCCCTGACGGGAGTACCAGTAATACCCCCCTGATGGCGGCCCTGCACATCCGATGCACCACATACCACTTCCCTCAAGACTAGTGGGAGTGGCTATTATTATTTAAAGCACCTGCTCACTCGCCTTCATCAGCGTTTCTGACCTGGCTGTGTCCATTTGTAAGTATGGCCTTTTTCGGTGTTTTTGCATAAATGTCCTTGTTTTTATCTGTTTTGTCAATACTGGGGAGCTAACCAAATGGGGTAATGAATGTTGAACGTCATGTTTTTCTGTTAATTCTATTTCTCCCCATGAGGAGGCGAATACGCTACCCGAGTTTGTTCAGGACATCGCTGATGTTTTCTCTAGGGAGGCCTCCGAAGTGTTACCTCCTCATAGAGAATATGATTGCGCTATCGAATTGGTACCAGGAGCTAAGCTTCCTAAGGGTAGGATATTTAATCTTTCTTGTCCCGAACGTGAAGCCATGAGAGAGTATATCCAGGAATCCCTGGCCAAGGGTTACATTCGTCCCTCTTCTTCTCCGGTAGGTGCTGGCTTCTTCTTCGTGGGGAAGAAGGATGGTGGTCTTAGGCCATGCATTGACTACCGTAGCCTGAATAAGGTCACGGTAAGGAACCAGTATCCCCTTCCTTTGATTCCTGATCTCTTTAATCAGGTTCAGGGGGCCCAATGGTTCTCTAAATTGGATCTACGGGGGGCGTATAACCTTATTCGCATCAAAGAGGGGGATGAGTGGAAGACTGCGTTTAACACGCCCGAAGGCCATTTCGAATACCTCGTCATGCCCTTTGGGTTGTGTAATGCCCCTGCGGTCTTCCAGAATTTCATAAATGAGATTTTGAGAAATTACCTGGGGATATTTCTTGTAGTGTACCTTGATGACATACTGGTGTTTTCCAAGGACTGGTCCTCCCACATTGAGCATGTCAGGAAGGTGCTCCAGGTCCTTCGGGAAAACAAACTGTTTGCCAAAACCGAAAAATGTGTGTTTGGGGTACAGGAGATACCATTTTTGGGTCAAATCCTCACTCCTCATGAATTCCGCATGGACCCCGCCAAGGTTCAGGCTGTGGCGGAATGGGTCCAACCTGCCTCCCTGAAGGCGTTACAGTGTTTTTTGGGGTTCGCTAATAATTACAGGAGATTTATTGCTAACTTCTCGGTCATCGCTAAGCCTCTTACGGACCTCACTCGCAAAGGTGCTGATCTCCTCCACTGGGCTCCTGAGGCTGTCCAGGCTTTTGAGGTCCTTAAGAAGTGCTTTATCTCGGCCCCGGTGCTGGTTCAGCCCAACCAAATGGAGCCATTTATCGTGGAAGTTGACGCATCTGAGGTGGGAGTGGGGGCTGTCTTGTCCCAGGGTACCAGGTCCCTCACCCATCTCCGCCCCTGTGCCTACTTCTCCAGGAAGTTTTCGCCAACTGAGAGTAACTATGATATTGGCAACCGCGAACTCTTAGCCATTAAATGGGCATTTGAAGAGTGGCGCCACTTCCTGGAGGGGGCTAGACACCAGGTAACGGTCCTTACCGACCACAAGAATCTGGTTTTCCTAGAATCTGCCCGGAGGCTAAACCCGAGACAAGCTCGATGGGCGTTATTTTTTACCAGATTCAATTTTTGGGTTACCTATAGGGCTGGGTCTAAAAATATTAAGGCTGATGCACTGTCGCGTAGCTTCATGGCCAGCCCTCCTTCGGAGGAAGATCCTGCTTGTATTTTGCCTCCAGGTATAATCATTTCCTCGATCGATTCTGATTTAGTCTCTGAAATTGCTGCTGCTCAAGGTTCAGCTCCCGGGAACCTTCCTGAGAACAAGCTGTTTGTTCCCCTGCAATTCCGGCTAAGGGTACTTAGGGAAAATCATGACTCCGCACTATCTGGTCATCCAGGCATCCTGGGTACCAAACACCTCATTACCAGAAATTATTGGTGGCCTGGGTTGCCTAAAGACGTTAAGGCCTACGTCGCCGCTTGTGAGGTTTGTGCTAGGTCCAAGACTCCCAGGTACCGACCAGCGGGCTTACTGCGTTCGTTGCCCATTCCCCAGAGACCTTGGACACATATCTCCATGGATTTTATCACCGATTTGCCTCCATCCCAAGGCAAGTCGGTGGTGTGGGTGGTGGTAGACCGCTTCAGTAAGATGTGCCACTTTGTGCCCCTCAAGAAACTACCCAACGCCAAGACGTTGGCTACCTTGTTTGTCAAACACATCCTGCGTCTCCATGGGGTCCCTGTCAATATTGTTTCGGACAGAGGGGTACAATTTGTTTCATGGTTTTGGAGAGCCTTCTGTATGAAGTTGGGGATTGATCTGTCCTTCTCCTCTGCCTTCCATCCTGAAACCAATGGTCAAACAGAGAGGACTAATCAATCTCTAGAACAATACTTAAGGTGTTTTGTCTCTGACTGTCAATATGATTGGGTCTCATTCATTCCCCTCGCCGAATTTTCCCTTAATAACCGGGTCAGTAACTCGTCAGGGGTCTCTCCCTTTTTCTGTAATTTTGGGTTTAATCCACGGTTCTCCTCCGTTTCACCTGGTAGTTCCAACAATCCCGAGGTAGAGGTCGTTCATCGGGAACTGTGCACAGTCTGGGCCCAGGTTCAGAAGAACCTAGAGGCGTCCCAGAGCGTACAAAAAACTCAGGCTGATAGAAAACGTTCTGCTAACCCCCTGTTTATGGTCGGGGATCTGGTGTGGTTGTCGTCTAGGAACTTGCGTCTCAAGGTTCCGTCCAAGAAGTTTGCTCCCCGGTTTATTGGGCCGTATAAGGCATTGAGGTCCTCAATCCTGTCTCCTTCCGGCTGGAGTTACCCCCGTCTTTTCGTATACACGACGTGTTTCATGCCTCCCTCCTTAAATGCTGCTCCCCGTCCTTGGCTCCCTCGAGGAGACCTCCTGTTCCCGTCCTCACCCCTGAGGGAGTGGAATTCGAGGTGGCCAGGATTGTGGACAGCAAGATGGTCCAAGGCTCCCTCCAGTACCTGGTCCATTGGAGAGGTTACGGGCCCGAGGAGAGGACTTGGGTACCCGCCCGGGATGTTCACGCTGGGGTATTGGTCAGGAGGTTCCACCTGCGTTTCCCCAGTAAGCCAGGTCCACTTAGAAAGGGTCCGGTGGCCCCTCATAAAAGGGGGGGTACTGTAAAGGATCTGCCAGGCACAGCTTCGGGGTTAACTCCCTTAATTAATCAGTCAGCACCTGAATCTACATCCCTGAGACTGACTCCAGCTTCCACCACTCAGGCTGGCAGGCTTAGGAGTGGGAGTGCCTATCGCAGCCTGGCCAGACTCAGCTAGCTCCCGCCCTCTGTCTATTTATACCTGCATTTCCTGTTCCTCCTTGCTTGTTATTCTTTTTCGTGTGGTTTCCTGGCCCAGCTACAGCTCCTTCTATTTTGTTCCTGCTCCATACAGACCCTGGCTTACTGACTACTCTTCTGCTCTTCGTTTGGTACCTCGCACACTCCTGGCTTGACTCGGCTCGTTCACCACTCTGGTTGCTCACGGTGTTGCCGTGGGCAACTGCCCCTTTCCCTTGCTTGTATTCCCTTGTATGTTTGTCGTGTTTGTCGTGCACTTACTGAGTGCAGGGACCGCCGCCCAGTTGTACCCCGTCGCCTAGGGCGGGTCGTTGCAAGTAGGCAGGGACAGAGTGACGGGTAGATTAGGGCTCACTTGTCCGTTTCCCTACCCCCCGGTCATTACACCAGATTTTTCTGGATTGGTTTTCGGGTGCCATGTCACATTTGCAAAGCCCCAGAGGTATCAAAGCAATTGAAACCTACCAGAAGTGACCCCATCTTGGAAACTACACCCCTCCAGGAATTTTTTTTAGACATCACAGTTGTTCCACAGAACTTATTTGAATTGGGCTGTGAATTAAAAAAACGAAATATTTTCCAATTATATGTAGTTTTTGCTCAAAATTTCTTATTTTTACAATGAATAAAATATGACATTTTGTTGCCCAATTTCATCTGAGTGCGGCAATACCACATTTGTGGTGATAAACTGCCATTTGGGCCCGTGTGAGGTCTCAGAATGGAAGGAGCGCTATGTGTTCTTTGGAGTCCAGATTTTGCCTGATTTGTTTTCGGGTGCCATGTCGCATTTGCAGAGACCCTAGAGGTACCAGTACAGTTGAAACACCCAATAAGTGACCCCATTTTAAAATCTACACCCCTTAAGACATTCATCTAGAGGTATAGTTAGCATTTTGACCTAACAGGTACTGTGTAAAAGATAATGCGCAGCAGATGGTGCAGAGTGAGATTTTCAATTTTATATATATATAAATATATATATATATATATATATATATGCCATTTCAGTGTCCGATATATCGTGCCCAGCATGTGCCAGCGGAGATATACACCCCATAAACTGTAATGTGGGTTCTCCCGGGTACAGCAATATCCTACATATGGCTGTTATTAGCTGCCTGGGCACACGGCGTGGCTCAGAAGGAAAGGAACACCATTTGGCCTACTGGAGCTTTTCTGGTGCTGAGTCATGTATGGGGAAGCCCCTGAGGCACCAGTACAGTTGAAACCCCCTGAGAAGTGACCCCATTTTAAAAACCATACCCCTTAAGACATTCACCTAGAGGTGTAGTTAGCATTTTGACCCCACAGGTACTGTGTAAAAGATAATGCGCAGCAGATGGTGCATAGTGAGATTTGCAATTTTCTATATATATATATATATATGCCATTTCAGTGTCCGATATTGTGCCTAGCATGTGCCAGCCGAGATATACACCCCATAAACTGTAATGTGGATTCTCCTGAGTATGGCAATACCCTACATGTGGCTGTTATCTGCTGCCTGTGCACACGGCAGGGCTCAGAAGGGAAAGAAGAGGGGGAAAAGCTGTGCGGAGTGCATCAGGGTAAATTAAAAATCAAGGGAAGTATGATAAATTCTTAAACAATCTTTCATACAGAGCCCTGGTTTTTCGGGACACATGTCACATTGGTATATTGTGTCCATCCTTATCCCCCTCTTTGAGCAGACTCTGCACCTCTTTTGACTTTTTCCCTTCTCGCCAGTTTGGGGAACTTCTCCTGGAAAATGTTGCCCCGGTACTATGCATGTGGCCTCGCTTCCAGAAGTACTGGGTGCCCCCCTTTAGGTTCTTTATAACCACCTCTTGAAATTCCAGGAAAGTTCCCCTCTGGCCTGTACATCGACGTAGCACGTACGCATTCTACAATGTCATCTGTATGATGTGCACGGCCAGCTTCTTATACCACACCCTCGATTTCCGCATGGCGCTGTAGGGCTTCATGACTTGAGTCGTACTTGACACACAATATATTGCTGCTAGATTGTGCCCTGCTCTCACCCCTTCTGAGTGTTTGCCCAAGCAGAGTCTTAGGGAGGCCTCTCAGATTTATTTATTTTTAAATTTGTTTATTCAAAATTTTTGTACATACAAAGTATCTTGGCAATAGGATAATGCATGACAGTATAAGTAATGACAGTACATAAGCGGTGTGTGAGATATCAACAGTAATATACAGTCACATGTATAGCTATGACAGAGTGTCCATTTGCTAATCATATAGTAAAGTACAGGAATAATCCCAGTTATTTCGCAGATGCTAACCTAAAACAAGTAAACAAACAAAACAAGTCGCCTATGTCGCATTATAAGGTCACTAATATTAGTACATCATACCTCATCAGAGGACAAGGAAGCTGAGTTACCCTACAGTGGGAAGATGGCTAACATCAGGAACAGCCATGACGGCCAACCACTGACCCCACACTCCCTGAAATTTGTCTGGACATCCTCTGTGGGAATATACCAGCTGTTCATAAGTAACAATCAGCGATTTCCATGAGGCTATCGATGGAGCTGTATCTGCCATCCAATACATGGCTATAGTTTTCCTAGCCAGAAATAAAGATTCCTTTATAAAAATACAAGTGTGGTGTGCCCATTGTTCCTCATCTATGAGACCCAATAAGGCTATTTTCGGGGAGAACAACAAAGGACTAGGTAGTAATGGAATAATAACATCATAAACTTTTGTCCAAAATATCGTAATGAATGAACTTTCCCAAATGAGATGCCAAAAATCCGCCTCTGGCTGACCACACCTATGGCAGGCTGATGTGGGTAATCTGCCCATATGGTGTAATTTCACCGGGGTGAGGTAAGCTTGATGTATAATGTATAGCTGAATAAGTTTATTATTTATAGCCGGGGATACTGTTAAGTGTGAGTTTAGAATGTTAGCCAGATCCTCAGAGGAGAGGTCTGGTATCTACAACTTCCATTTAGTCAACACCGGAAGCGGAGCAGAATTAATTTTAGCCAAAATCAGATGGGTATACAGAGCTGAAATTAGACCTTTAGGACCTTGAGATTTTAGTATGCCAATCAGAGGGTAGGCTGATATGATAGATGAGTGAGGTGGGAACTGAGTTTGTATAGCATGACGTAATTGCAAATATTGAAACCATTGTAAGTCTGGAGTCTGATGTGTCTCTTTAACCTGTAGGAAGGTAAGAAGCAAGCCACTATCATACATATCTCCCAATCGGGTAACACCCATATCCTGCCACATCTGTGCATCAGTCAACGACTGAATGTGAGGTAATGTAGGGTTATGCCATAAAGGAAGCTCTGGAACCGTATCAGTGTATGCAAGTAGCTTTTTGGACGCACGCCAAACCGCTAGTGCCAGGCCATGCATAGGGAGTAAGTCAGTACGGGGAGTAAACTTAGGGTATTCTAGGAAGCTAAGCAGGCTACGTCCTGCAACTAGGGAGGCTAAATAATAGTCTGTGTCAGACAGAGGTGAATCTTGTATCCAGTCCCTGATATTGCGAAGTTGACCTGCCTGGTAGTATAAATAAAAATCCGACAAGGCCATCCCTCCTTCAAGTTTTGGCCGTTGCAATGTGGCTAAACTGAGTTTAGACCTAGAAGAGCCCCATATAAATTGTATTATTAAGGAATTAAGGGATCTAAAGAAGGATATGGGAACTACAACAGGCATATTTTGTAAAACATAGTTACATTGAGGCTGAGCCACCATCTTAATCAGATTGATACGACCAGCCACAGATAACGGTAGCTTGGACCATGTCTTAAATTTTTCCCCAACCTTTGTTAACAATGGAGCTTAAGACGTAGCACGAGTCTGGTCATGATCCAAAACTATAGTTATACCAAGGTATTTAAATCTAGAGACGGTTTCGAGGCCATATTGCAACATTAACGGGTCAGGAGTCGGATGTCTAGCTGTATACATAATGGCCGACTATTGCCAGTTAACTTTCAATCCGGAATATTGCGAAAAGATATCAAGTAACCTAGCAGCAACATGAAACTAGGAATTTGGGTTATCTAAAAAAAGGACCATATCGTCTGCGTACAGGCCTACCACAGATGTTCTACCCTTCCAGCTTATCCCAGTGAGGTCCGAGGAGGCTCGAAGTCTGATCGCCAGTGCTTCTATGGCAATAGCAAACAGGGCGGGTGATAAGGGACATCCCTGTCCGGTACCTCTAAAGAGAGAAAAGTGGAGAGAAGGGACATTATTAACCACTATATTGACTTTAGGGGACTCATAGATTAACCTGATCCATTGACAAAATTGAGGACCAAAACCAAAACGCTCCAGACAGGCACATAAAAACGACCATTCTACAGAATCGAAAGCCTTCATGGTGTCCAAAGAAGCAATCGCCCATTGCATATCATGTGCCCTGCCCAATTGCGTAATGGCCTGCACCTTTCTAATATTGATACTAGTGGATTTCCCCGGCATAAAGCCTGTCTGATCTGCATGTATAATGGAGAGGATAACCTCATTCAATCTTTTGACTAATAATTTTGTCAATATTTTATAATCTACGTTGACCAGCGATATAGGTCGATATGATCCACAATCAAGGGGGTCTTTACCAGGCTTTAGCAGGACTATAATGGTAGCATCATAAAACGTAGGAGGGAGAGCGTGCGATTGAGAAGCCTTACTAAGGGTATCTAGAAGAAATGGGGCTATGTTATCCATGTATCTGTTATAGATTTCAATCGGGAGGCCATCCGGGCCAGGGGACTTATTAAGAGCCATATCACGGATGGCGTCCTGCACTTCCTCGAGCGTTAAAGGGGCATCTAACATAGATTGTTGTTCAGGTGACAAAGTTGGAAATGTGAGATCATGTAAATACTCTGAACTATCAGCCACAGAGTGAGGAGTTGAGGAACTGTATAGCCCAGTATAGTACTCTTTAAATCGAGATGTAATACGCCCCGCTTCTGTAACAACGGACCCGTTAGAGTTTCTAATTCCTAACACTGAGTTGGTACCATTTGCTTGTTTAACAAGATGGGCTAGTAACTGACTGGATTGGTTTCCCATTTAGAAATAATATTGCCTAGTAAAAAATAATTTGCGTTTAGATTTGAGATGAAGCTGTCTTTTATATAATTGAGTCAGGCTTAACCAGGCCGTTTTGTATCAGTGGGGTCCGCAACATACTGTGTCTCTGCTGCTAAGACCTGTTCCTCCAACTCCTTTTCCACTTGAGCCGAGGCTCTCTTAACATAAGATATGGTCGATCTCAAACAACCTCGGAGATATGCCTTAAACGAGTCCCATCGCAAGGTATGCGATAGTGACGAGTCATTGATTTGTAAAAATTTATCTATTTGATCCGGTTTGCGATCAGACGAACTGATTAGTTTTAACCAGAAGGGGTGGAATTTCCAGTTGGCCAACACGCCCCCACCGGGGAAGGTCAAGTGGAGCAATATTGGGCTATGATCAGATATACCCCTGCGATCATGTGTAACCAAGGAAACATAAATAGCTACATTAGGGGACCCAAAACAATAATCAATCCTAGATAATGTGTGTCGCCCCGTCGAGTGACACGTGTATTCCACCTCTCCCTGGTGATGAGTCCGCCAAAGGTCGATCGACCCCACACTATCCATCAGCCGACATAAGGGTGTAGGATTAGAGGCGGGTTGGGATGATGAGGCTCCAAATCTATCTAGAGAAGAGTGCATAACCTGGTTGAAATCCCCCATACACACTATAAAGGAGGTCGGAAATTGATGTGCAAAGGTAATAGCTGCCTGAATTACATACATACTAGCCTGTGGGGGATTGTAAAGACATAAAAGCACATAAGGTTTGGTATCTCTCTCCGCATACACAAAGACAAACCGTCCTTCGGGGTCCCTACGGGTTTGAATATGATTCCATCGTATAGATCTATGTATAAGAATAGACACCCCCCTAGAGTATGAGGTATGGTATGAATGGCAGGACCATTGAATCCAGGGTTTCTGTAAATAATCTGATTTGTCAGAAGTAAGGTGGGTCTCTTGTAAACCAATGATATGGGGATTGGATCGCCTCAAATGAGAAAACAATGATGCACGTTTATGGGGGGTACCCAAACCACGTACATTCCACGATATACATTTAAAAGTTAGAGCCATAAAGAGCAACAAACGCAGTAAGTGCATATATAAAAGGCATGTAAAGGACTACAATAGGCATTAAAAGGACTTGCGACATAGGCTAAAAACATAAGAACTTGATACCATATCAGGGTATTACTGAAGAACAAAAACAAAATAACCCCAAGGAGATGTAACATCAGGGCTGTGTATAATATAAATGGGGAATGTCCGACCAGAATATTGTCAGACATGTGACAGAGCATACTTGGTGTAGGTAACCATTAGACCATAGCACAAGGGTGAAGTGCCGGTTCAACATTTACATCTCTAGTATGTTGGTTTTTGTGTAGGTAGCTCACTTCTATATGTATAAAAGCACGTCCCCCATATTCTCACCCCCAGATCAATGAAGATAAAATCAATACAGAATGGATAGTGAGATATACATCCCGGTGTCACCCTCAAATATGCAGTACATAACCCAGCATCCAAATCAAGGTTGAGGTGGATGCATATGTAGCCATTCAGTCGCCTCTCCCGGAGTATGCAGGTAGACCACCTTGCCGTCAGTCATAATTCGGAGGCGAGCTGGATAAGACATTGAATAAGAAATGCCACGATCCCGAAACTTCTTCTTTACTTCAATAAAGGTGGCACGTTGTTTCTGCAAATCAGCCGAAAAATCAGGAAATATGGATATGACGGAGTTATTGTGCTTGAGTGGTCCCTTCAGGCGAGCAAGACGGAGAGCGGTATCCCGGTCCCTATAATTCAGCAGTCTAGCCAAAAATGGTCGAGGATGGGCAGCTGGAGGGGGAGGTTTGGCTGGGACTCTGTGTGCTCTTTCCACAATAAAGAAGGATGAGAAGGAAGTTTCTCCCAAAGTAGCTTTAAGCCACGTTTCAACAAAGGATTCCGGGGCCTGACCTTCAGTTTTCTCAGGGAGACCAGTAACTCTCAGATTTTTATAGCAGTGCCGCATGCCACAGTATTTCTGGAAGCGAGGCACTTGAAGAGTGGGACGCAGGTATAAAAATTATCCAGGTAGAGGTGGTAACCCTGGTTCAGCAGTGGGTGCACCAAATCCCACACAATTTTTGCGTTAATTCCCAGTAAGGGGGGCATTCTGGGGGCTGAATACTGCTGTCCTTCCCTTCATATATTCTAAATTTGTACGTATACCCTGATGCACTCTCGCACAGCTTATACATTTTCACATTTTAAATTTTTTGGTTTCATAGAACGATTCCCTGACACTAACAAACCCTAATACTAGCTGAGATGCTGCAGATAACCAAGTATCTAAACTTCTTATATATATATATATATATATATATATATATATATATATATATATATATATATATATACTTATATATATATTTTTATATTTTATTTTATTTTTTGTTTTAATAGAACGAGTGGACTTCCCTGACGCTAAACCTAACTAGGGCAAGGGTTCCTAACACTAAACCTAACTAGATTTTATGTGAACTTCCCTGATACAAACCTAACTACGACGACTATTCCCTGACACTAAACCTAACTAGATTATTCTGAGCTTTCCTGACGCTAAACCTAACTACGGTGACGGGTGTCTGACACTAAACCTATCTAGATTATTCCGAGCTTTCTTGATGCTAACAACTGATTTTATGTGAACTTCCCTGTCGCTACACCTAACTACAGTGATGGAACTCTAATGCTAAACCTAACTTCGATGACGAATTCCTGACGCTAAACCTAACTAACTGTGACTGATTCCTCTCTCAAACTCCAACAAAGAGCGGGTGCGGCAGGATCATAGGTCAGAGCAGGAAATTAAGTATACGATCGCTGCTATTGGTCCGTCGTCACTAACTAACCAATAGCAGCGATCGCGGAGGCGGGACCACTACGATTGGTCCCTGCACACTGACGTGTGATAGCCTGCTGTTGGATACAGCAGGCAATACAACTCGATAAAACGTTGGGGGAAAATGGTGATGCATTTTCCCCTGGACGTACTACTCTGGCGCTGAGCGCGAACGATGCACTTAGCGCTCAGTTGGCAGTGTTTGGCAGACACAAGAATATCAAGATTGGTCAGCCCCTATTTAGATAGTGCCACAGTGCCCTCTGTAGATAATGCCACAGTGCCCTCTGTAGATAGTCACACACACACACACACACACACACACACACATGCACACACACACACACACACACACACACACACGCACACACACACACACACACTACCCCCTTTGTAGATAGCTCCATTGGGGCTCCCTCTAGGAGTGGAATCCCCAACCAGAGCATTGCTGAAGCTTAGGCCAGGTATTCCTCTGCTGGGAAACCACCTGACGTAACTGTCCATAGACAGTGACTTCAAGGGATCCTCCTGGACCAGAATGTGATGTCAGTGGCAACCCCAGAACCAGAGTCCCAGAGCAGAGCACTAGTATAGGCTCTGCTACAGAACTCTGGGGTAGCGCCTGACATCACTGTCCATATATGGATAGTGATGTCAGGGGCAAGCCCAGAGCCGGAGTCCCAGGCATTAGTATTGCAGTATATAGTGCAAGTGATCTGACGATCGCTGGTTGAAGTCCCCTAGGGGGACTAATAAAAAAATAAAAAATAAGTAAAAAAAAAATTAAAAGTTAAAAGTTAAAAAAAATCCCCTTTTGCTATTTTCCCCCTATAAGCATAGCAAAAAAAATAAATAAACATAATTGGTATCGCCGCATCAGTAAAACTCTGAACTATTACAATATATCATTATTTAACCCGAACGGTGAACGCCGTAAAAAAAGAAAACCATTGTAAACACCAGAATCTCTATTTTTGGTCACCTCATCTCCCACAAAAAAATTAACTAAAAAGTGATCAAAACGTCGCATGTACCCCAAAATGGTATCATTAAAAACTACAGCTTATCCTGCAAAAAATAAGCCCTCATACCACTTAATCGACGGACAAATAAAAAAGTAATGGCAATCAGAATTTGGCGACACAAAATAAATTTTGTTTTCTACACTTAGGGTATGTGCACACAATAACGACAATTACGGCTGAAATTACAGAGCTGTTTTCAGGAGAAAATAGCTCCTGCATTTCAGAGGTAATTGTTCGTACTCGCGTTTTGTGAGGCGTCAATTACGGCCGTAATTTGGAGCTGTTCTTCATTGAAGTCAATGAAAAACGGCTTAAATTACTGAAGTCCTGCACTTCTTTGACGACGCTATTATTTTATGCGCCGTCTTTTGACAGCGAGCGTAAAATTACAGGTCGTCGGCACAGTACGTCGGCAAACCCATTGAAATGAATGGGCAGATGTTTGCCGACATATTTGAGCCGTGTTTTCAGGCGTAATTCGAGGCATAACACGCCTCGTTTATGCCTGAAAATAGGTCGTGTGAACCCAGCCTTAGATTTTTACTTGTAAAAGTAGTAAAATATAGAAAAAACTATATATATTTGGTATCGCCATAATCGCATTGACCCAAAGAAAAAAGTTAACATGTTGTTTTAATTGCACAGTGAATTCCGTAAAAAACGAAGCTCAAAAAACAATGGAGGAATCAGTTTTTTTCATTTTCTACCCTACAAATAATTGTTTTACCGTTTCCTAGTACATTATATGGCACAATAAATGGTGCTACAAAAAACTACAACTCGTCCAGCAAAAATCAAGCCCTCATAGAACTATATCTACAGAAAAAAAAAAGGTGAATAGCAGGAATAGCAGAGCCAGGAAACCAGACAATCACAGGCAAGGAGCATGCTGCAAGTGAGGGTATAAATAGACCAAGGGCGGGAGCTAGAACTGTCAGGACAGGCTGTGATAGGTTCTCCCTCTCCTCAGCCTTCAAGCCTGAGTGGTAAAAGATTGCGTCACTCTAGCAGACCTTGGAGCTGATGAGGGCTGATTAACCCCGGGCGTCGACACAGAACCTGTGTCTGGCAAACCCTTTACAGTACCCTCCCCTTTTATGACGGGCCACTGGACCCTTCCTAGGTGGGCCTGGCTTGTTGGGGAACAGAAGATTAAATTTCCTGAGCAACATACCGGCGTGAGAATCCCGGGCCGGTACCCAAATCCTCTCCTCAGGCCCGTATCCTCTCCAATGGACCACGTACTGGAGAGAGTCTTGGAACATCCTGCTGTCCACAATCTTGGCTACCTCAAATTCTACCCCATCTGGAGTAAGAACAGGGACCGGAGGTTTCCTCGATGAAGCCAAGGATGGGGAGCAGCTTTTCAAGAGGGAGGCATGGAACACGTTGTGTATCTGAAAAGACGGGGGTAACTCCAGACGGAAGGAGACAGGGTTGAGGACCTCCATGATTGTGTACGGCCCTATATACCAGGGAGAAAATTTATTGGACGGAACTTTAAGGCGCAACTTTTTAGAAGACAGCCACACCAGATCCCCGACCACAAATAAGGGGTTAGTTGAACGTCTTTTATCTGCCTGAGTCTTTTGGATGTTCTGGGATGCCTCAAGGTTCTTCTGAACCTGGGCCCAGACTGTGCACAGTTCCCGATGAACGACCTCTACCTCGGGATTGTTGGAACCACCAGGTGAAACGGAGGAGAACAGTGGATTAAACGCAAAATTACAGAAGAAGGGGGAGACCCCTGACGAGTTACTGACCCGATTATTAAGGGGAAATTCGGCGAGGGGAATGAAGAAGACCCAATCATTTTGACAGTCTGAGATAAAAACACCTTAAGTATTGTTATAGAGACTGATTAGTCCTCTCAGTTTGGCCATTAGTTTCAGGATGGAAGGCCGAGGAAAAGGACAGATCAATCTCCAGCTTCTTACAGAAAGCTCTCCAAAATAATGAAACAACTTGTACCCCTCTGTCACAAACAATATTGACCGGGACCCCATGGAGACGCAGGATGTGTTTGACAAACAAGGTAGCTAACGTCTTGGCATTGGGTAGTTTCTTGAGGGGTACAAAGTGGCACATCTTACTGAAGCAGTCTACTACAACCCACACCACCGACTTGCCTTGGGATGGAGGTAGATCGGTGATAAAATCCATGGAGATATGGGTCCAAGGTCTCTGGGGAATGGGCATAGAACATAGTAAGCCCGCAGGTCGGGACCTGGGAGTCTTAGACCTAGCACAAATCTCACAACGACATCGACGTAGGCCTTAACGTCTTTAAGCAACCCAGGCCACCAATAGGTTCTAGAAATGAGGTGATTGGTACCCAGGATGACGGGATGGCCAGCTAGTGCGGAGTCATGATTCTCCCTGAGCAATCTTAGCCGGAATTGCAGGGGAACAAACAGCTTGTTCTCAGGAAGGTTCTCGGGAGCAGAACCTTGATCAGCCGCAATTTCGGAGACTAAGTCTGAATCCACGGAGGATATGATTATACCTGGGGGCAAAATACAAGCAGGGTCCTCCACAGGAGGAGGGCTTACCATTAAGCTACGCGACAGAGCATCAGCTTTAATATTTTTTAACCCAGCCCTATAGGTAACCACAAAGTTGAACCTCGTAAAAAACAACGCCCATTGAGCTTGTCTCGGGTTTAGCTTCCGGGCAGATTCTAGGAACACCAGATTCTTGTGGTCAGTAAGAACCGTTACCTGGTGCCTAGCCCCCTCCGGGAAGTGGCACCACTCTTCAAATGCCCATTTAATGGCTAAGAGTTCGCGGTTGCCAACGTCATAGTTTCTGTCAGTGGAGGAGAACTTCCTGGAGAAGTAGACACAGGGACGGAGATGGGTGTGAGACCTAGTACCCTGGGACAAGACAGCACCCACTCCCACCTCGGAGGCGTCAACCTCCACAATGAATGGCTCCATATGGTTAGGCTGAATCAGCACTGGGGCAGAGACAAAGCACCTCTTAAGGATCTCAAAAGCCTGGACCGCCTCCGGAGGCCAGTGGAGAAGATCAGCACCTTTACGAGTGTGATCCGTAAGAGGCTTAGCGATGACCGAGAAGTTAGCAATAAATCTCCTGTAATAATTAGCAAACCCCAGGAAACACTGTAAGGCCTTCAGGGAGGCAGGGCGGACCCATTCTGCCACAGCCTGAACCTTGGCAGGGTCCATGCGGAACTCGTTAGGAGTGAGGATTTGACCCAAAAATGGTATCTCCTGCACACCAAACACACAGTTTTCGGTTTTTGCAAAGAGTTTGTTTTTCCGAAGGGCCTGGAGCACCTTTCTAACATGCTCAATGTGGGAGGACCAGTCTTTGGAAAACACAAGTATATCATCAATGTACACTACAAGAAATACCCCCAGATAGTCTATTAAAATCTCATTTATGAAATTCTGGAAGACCGCGGGAGCATTACACAACCCAAAGGGCATGACGAGATATTCGAAATGACCTTCGGGTGTATTAAACGCAGCCTTCCACTCATCCCCCTCTCTGATACAGATAAGGTTATAAGCCCCCCAAAGATCGAACTTAGAGAACCATTGGGCCCCCTGAACCTGATTGAAGAGATCAGGAATCAAAGGAAGGGTATATTGGTTCCTTACAGTGAACTAATTTAAATTTCGGTAATCGATGCACGGCCTAAGACCACCATCCTTCTTCCCCACGAAGAAGAAGCCAGCACCTACCGGAGAAGTAGAGGGGCGAATGTAACCCTTGGCCAGGCTTTCCTGGATATAACCTCTCATGGCTTCACGTTCAGGACAAGAGAGATTAAATATCCTACCTTTAGGGAGGCTTGCTCCTGGTACCAAATCGATTGCGCAATCGTACTCTCTATGAGGTGGTAACTCTTTTTAGAAAAGACATCAGCGAAGTCCTGAATAAACTCAGGTAGAGTGATCACCTCCTCAACGAGAGAAACCAAATTAATAGAAAAACATGACGTCATGCATTCAGGTTTAGGCAAATCAATTAGTGGCATAGCTAGAGACATAGCAAATTTCACAGACATAATATTAGCAGCAGACTCTGAATCCACGAAGGCACTCCCAGTGGCAGACCTACCATCAAAAAAACCCTGAAAGGGAAGCAAGATTTTATTAGGCTTCATGTTTACGGGAAATACCTGTGCACCCAATCGACCTCCCCGATTGTCACTTAGGCACGGAAGTTTTCCGGCTGCTAATTCTTGCACCTGGAACAGGAGTTCAATTGATGCTTGTCATCCCCACAGTAGAAGCAGAGACCATTCCTCCTGCGGAAATCTCTACGTTGTTGGGGAGACACGGAGGCCCCGAGTTGCATCTGTTCATCCGAGTTCTCCGTGGAAGAACGAAGCAACGGAACTTCTGGAGCCATCATAGGGGAGCCAAAGGTGAAGGCACCAGAACGTTTAAGTCATCGTTCCCTGAGACATCGGTCAAGACGTACCGCTAAAGCCATAGCCTGATCTAGAGATTCTGAGGAGGGGTAGCTAACTAACAGTTCCTTCAGGGCGTTCGACAGACCCAATCTAAACTGGCACCTCAAGGCAGGGTCATTCCACCGAGAAGCAACACACCACTTCCTAATGTCAGAACAGTACTCCTCAATGGGTCTCTTACCCTGACGTAAGGTCACCAGCTGACTCTCGGCCAAGGTAGTCTTGTCAGTCTCGTCATAGATGAGCCCGAGAGCAGAAAAAAAAAGGTCAACAGAAGAAAGTTCAGGGGCGTCAGGAGCCAAGGAGAAGACCCATTCCTGGGGGCCGTCCTGGAGCCGGGACCTAATTATACCCACTCGCTGGGAAAAAGGTCCTCCGGTCCCCTGAGAACCGGTCAGGCAACTTGAGGTGGGGTTCAAGAGGTGAGGTGAAGTGCACTACCTGGGTAGCATCACGCTGGTTGAACCTCTGAGCGAGGTCTTGAACCTGTAGGGAGAGACCCTGAATTTGCTGAGCCAGGGCCTCAAGGGGGTCCATAGTAGAGTCAGGGACCAGGGTAAGAAAAGGTATGCGGCCTGTGATTATGTAATAAATCTGGGTAGGGAGACGGACAGGTGAGCCCTATTCTACCCGCAACTCGGTCCCTGCCTACTTGTACGGCCCGTCCCTACGCTCAGTAAGTGCAAGACAGACAACACAAAACAAGGCCACACAGAAGCATGGGGGGGGGGTTGGGGCAGTTGCCCACGGTGACACCGTGAGCAACAGGCAATGGTGAACGAGCCGAATTAAACCAGGGGAGTACGTAGTAGCAAATCAGAGCAGGAGAATAGTCAGGCAAGTCAGGGTCAACAAGTAACAGCGGTCAATCGGGTGAATAGCAGGAATAGCCAGGAAACCAGACAATCACAGGCAAGGAGCATGCTGCAAGTGAGGGTATAAAAAGGCGGGAGCTAGAACTGTCAGGCCAGGCTGTGATAGGTTCTCCCTCTCCTCAGCCTGCAAGCCTGAGTGGTAACAGATCGGGTCACTCTAGCAGACCTTGGAGCTGATGAGGGCTGATTAACCCCGGGTGTCGACGCAGAACCTGTGTCTGGCAAACCCTTTACAGATAATTCTTCAATATTTGATTCGTCCACTCCACTTGACCATTGGAATGTGGGTGATAGGTGGAAGAGAGGTCCATCTTAACATTTAGCAGGTTGCACAGGGCTCTCCAGAACTTGGACATAAACTGTACACTCCGATACGAGACAATATGCAGAGGAAATCCGTGCAGACGGAATATGTGTAGAATAAATAGATTTGTCAGGCGAGGAGCAGACGGATGACCAGTCAACAGAATAAAATGTGCCATTTTAGAGTAACGATCCACTACTATGCAGAATGTATTACATCCAGCAGAGGAGGGAAGGTCTGTGTCCATAGCGATATGCTGCCAAGGAGCATCAGGGACAGGCAGGGGTAGGAGCAGACCAGCAGGTTTGGAGCGGGTAGACATGTTCGAGGCACAGTTCATACATGAAGAGACATAGTCCGCAACATCTCTAGGCAGCGTGAGCCACCAGTAATGATGAGCTATCAAGTCCTGAGTCTTACGAACACCAGAGTGCCCCACCGGTTTGGAACTATGTCCCCAGCAAAGAACTCTCTTCCTGTCTGCAAGTTTTTCCTGGAGGAAGGTCTCGAATTTGCAGAGGGTTAACGCCAATAATTTTAGAAGGAGCTATAATATATTAAGGAATTGTCAGCATGATGAAAGTGGAGCAAGAATTGAAATCGCCCGAAGAACAGCGACCATCTGGCTTGGCAGAATTTAGTAGTTGTGCAGACTGAAGGTATTAAAATTCTACTGAATGGTGAGTGCCGTGTATTTTTTTCTACAATTTACTATTATACCTGTGCTTGTCTAATCACACCACTAAGCACCACCTGTTGTAGATTAAATAGAACCCGTTTAGACCTATGTGGTCGTCTGATTATTGAGACTTGTAGTGCTCCATGAGCCAAAGCAGTGCCAATATTTTTCTCACTTTAATCATTTGCTCAGACTGTAGGTATGTGAAGTTCTTTGTGATCCGTATAAATGATAATAGGATGAATCGTGCCCTCCAGCAAGTGTCTCCACACCTCTAATGCCAACTTGACGGCCAGCAACTCCCGATTCCCGATGGAATAGTTGCTTTCTGCCGGAGAGAATAATTTTGAACATAAGCCACAAGCCACCATCTTGCCTTTAGAGTTCTTTTGGCATAATAGTTCTCCAGCACCAACGTAGCACCTCCAGAAAGAACTGCCGAGATGCATCAGGGTGATGGAGAATGAAGGCTGACGTGAAAGCACTCTTGAGGTTAGTAAATGCCTCCGGAAGCCAAACCTTGGCGTTTACCCCCTTCTTGGTGGGGGCCAAGATTGGAGCGAAGACGAGAAGTTCGGGATAAATTGCCGATAGAAGTCTGCGAATCCTAGAAATCGTTGTATGGACTGAAGACCCTGTGGACGTGGTCACTCTAAGACAGATTTCTCCTTCTCTGAGTCCATCTTGAGTACACAGTCAGATACGATGTAGCCAAGGTAGGACACAAAGTTCCTCTCGAACACACGTCTCGAGTTTAGCAAATAGGCGATTCCCCCTTAACTGTAACAAAACTTGGCGAACATGCTTTCAAATCATCATCAAATTAGGTGAGTAGATCACAGACATACAGCAGGTCCCGGAAGATGTAATTTACAAACTCCTGGAATACAGCTGGAGGGTTACACAGTCCAAAAGGCATCACGAGATATTCGTAGTGGCCATCTCACGTGTTAAATGTGGTTTTCCACTTGTGACCTTTGCGGATATGGATTGTCACGGTTTGTGGGTATGTGGACCCACTAGGCCGCACCACCGTAGTAGGGAGGAAGCTGGCAAAATGACAGGAATCCCAGAAATACAAAGTCCCGCACAAGGGTACCCAGATAGTCCAGACAGTGGTCGCAGCTTTGGCACGGATGGAGATGGGTGCAGCAGGTAACGCCAGACGTGGCGGATGACAGCAGGTGCCGCAGGTTGCGCCAGACGTGGCAAATCCCTCAAGACGTGGCAGATGACACAGGTGTTGCAGGTTGCGCCAAACGTGGCAAATTCCTCTGGACGTGGCAGATAACACTGGTGCTGCAGGTTGCGCCAGACATGGTGAATCCCTTGGACGTGGCAGATGACACAGGACGTGGCAAATCAACATCAGGTGCAGTAGACACGACTCCAACTAGTAGGCACAGGAACAAGAACACAGCACGGGATACAGGAACAGGTAACAGGGTATGGGTAACAACTGGAACGGGAAACACTTAGTGACCATTTGCAAGACAGACTTGGGAATAACTAACAATGCTCAGGCAAGGATCAGAAGGGCTGGGGCCTTCTTATAGACCAGGAAATCATGTGGTTGATAATGATGATTGCTTTACAGGCGCACGCGCTGGCCCTTTAAGAGCGGGTACGAGCGTTTGCGTGCACCCTACAGGACACAGCAGACCGGAGCGGAAGTGAGCGCTGGTGCTGCGGGCATCGGGTGGTGAGTAAACCCGACGGCCCGTGTCCATGGACACTACAGTATCCCCCCTCTTACGCCAGAGCGAGAGAGGAATTTCTTAATGAGAGCAGGAGCACTGAGGTTCACTTCCAGCTCCCGGGACCTCTCCTCAGAAACCAAACCCTCTCCAGTCCACCAAATAGAAAGTCATTTCTCCTACCCTTTTGCAGTCCAGGATCTCCCTCACCTCGAACAGATCAGAACATCCGCTGGGAGCAACTGTGAAACTAGAAGTCTTGCTGTAGCGGTTCAGGATCACAGGTTTCAGGAGGGACACATGAAAGGAGTTGGGGATTCTGAGGGTAGGAATATAGGAGACAGGGTTTATAGGAGAGAGATGATGAAGGCGATCCTGATGTCATCCAAAGAGAAGGACCTGGCATGAAGTCTGAACTGGATCAGGCACTGATTCAAAAATCCCCTGCAGGACCTCGGGTCTCCGTCATAGCGTGGAGGTAGCGGCAAGAAGCACAGGGGGTTGGCACTGGTACAGACAGGAAGTGTAGCAAGAGGAACAGCAGGAATAGGTACTGTAGGTACTGTGATGACTGTGGTTGGAGCAAGCAACCGATGGGCAATGGCGTTCACAGACAGGAGGAGTTGGTCTTGCCGTGACTGGAGATCCTCCATCTCGGCCAGCATGGCTTGTGTCATCAAGGTCTCAGGTTGACCAGCGGGGTCCATGGCCTGAGCGTACTGTCACGGTTTGTGGGTAGGTGGACCCACTAGGCCACACTGTCGTAGCAGAGAGGCAGCTGGCCAAACAACAGGAACCCCAGAAATACAAAGCCCAGCACAAGAGTACCTGGATAGTCCAGACAGGGGCTGCAGCTCTGGCACGGATGGAGGTGGGTGCAGCAGGTAACACCAGACGTGGCAGATGACAGCAGGTACCGCAGGTTGCGCCAGATGTGACGAATCCCTCAGGACGTGTCAGATAACACAGGTGCTGCAGGTTGCGCCAGACGTGGTGAATCCCTCTGGACGTGGCAGATGGCACAGGTACTGCAGTTTGCGCCAGACGTGGCGAATCCTTCTGGACGTGGCAGATGACACAGGTGCTACAGGTTGTGCCAGACGTGGCGAATCCCTCTGGACATGGCAGATGACACAGGACATGGTAAAGCAACAGCAGGTGCAGTAGACACGACTCCAACTATTAGGCACAGGAACCAGAACAAAGCACGTGATACAGGAACAGGTAACAGGGCACAGGTAACAACTGGAGCGGGAAACACTAAGGAACCATTTGCAAGACAGACTTGGGAATAACTAACTCAGGCAAGGATCAGAAGGGTTGGGGCCTTCTTATAGACAAGGAAATCATGTGGTTGATAATGATGATTATCAACCACATCAGACCGGACACAGCAGACCGGAGCAGAAGTGAGCGCTGGCGTCTCCTAGGAAGGAGATGGGAACCAGCGCTCACGGATACATGGCTGCGGGCGTCGGGAGGTGAGTAAACCCGACGGCCCGTGGCCATGGACGATACACGGATCAAGTTATGAGCTCCGTGTAGATCTAGCTTTGTTAACACATTGACCCCACAAATTCTATTGAAAAGTTCTGAGATGAGCGTCAGGGGATACTTATTCTTGACCGTGATTTGGTTCAGACCCCGGTAGTCGAGTCGATACATGGACGAAGAGATCCGTCCCTCTTCTTCATGAAGAAGAATCTGGCTCCGGCCGGGCAGGAAGACTCCCGGATAAACCCTCTCTCAAGGTTCTCATTAATGTAGGCGGTCATGGCAAGGGTCTCTGGCAGGGAGAGAGGATAAAGTCGCCCACGAGGGGGTGAGGCGTCAGGAACTAACTCAACAGAGAAATCGTAGATGCGAACAGGAGGAAGAGTCTCTGCTACATTCTTGCTGAAGACGTCGGTAAAACTAGCATAATGTAAGGCAGTGGAGGCAAAACAGGATGAACCTGTGGCAGGCAGTGGGGAAGGCATTTGGACCCCCATTGGAGGACTTCTCCGGAACTCCAGTCGAGGAAGGTGATCTGTTCTGAGTGAAGAACTCAGATTTGTAGTGTCAGTGGTTTAGTGACAGAAACAATAGGATTGGGCAATGGTAGTCCATTCACAGAGGCAACAGGTAGAGGTCTCTCCAGGGGAACTGTGGGTAGATGAAGGCGATCGACTAGCTCCTGCTGGATAAAATTTTCAGTTGCTCTGGAATCCAGATAGGCAGAGGAGGAGTGTGATGTCTCTCCAGAGATGATGGTCACAGGAATAGATAACTTGGGAGAGGCTTTGGCGTTTGGCGTCGTCCCACCTAGGGTTGTCTCTCCAACTAACCCTAGGTGCTGGCGTTTCCCGGAGTTTGTGGCATTGGCGCACAAAATGCCCTTTGAGGCTACAATATAGACACAGACCTGAAGAGCCTCTGCGCTGTCTCTGGAACGAAGGTGCCAGTCTGTGGAAATGTCTCTCGCGCCGAACCTCCTGAGCAAATTCCTGGATCCTCATGTTGACCCGGGCAGCCAACAGGATAAGAGCATCCACGGTGGAGGGAAGATCATGGGCTGCTAGCTCATCTTTGATGTGCGTGGACAGTCCCTGCCAAAAAGTCACCACCAAAACCTCATTGTTCCATGCCAACTTTGCTGCCAGTTTACGGAAGGAGATAGCATACTCTCCTACCATCGATGATCCTGGCTTGAGAGTTAGCTGGAGAGGATGTTCGACCCGGCTCCTCGAACACAGTATGAAAAGTCTCTTAGAATAATTCTAGGTCCAAGAATTTAGGACCCTCTCGTTTCAAGATAGGGTTCGCCCATGCCATGGCCTAGCCAGTGAGAAGGGAAATGATGAATGCTACCTTGGCCTCATCAGAGGGGAAGAGATGAGCATGCAGTTTTAAATGGATGGTACATTGGTTAATGAAACCTCTACAAGCTCTTGGATCACCGTCATAGCGAGGTAGTAGAGGTAGCGAAACTGTGGATCTGGAACAGACAGGAGGAGTAATGGGCAGTGGAACGGCAGCAGCATCCAGAGGAGGGGCAGGAGGATGATCCAGACGGGTGATAATAGAATTTACTGCCACGAAGAGTTGATCCTGGCATGCACGCAGGTCACGCAGGTCATGCATGTCCGTTTGCATCACCTAAAACACCATATTAGGCTGGCCAGCAGGTTCCATAGCCTGAGCGTAGTGACACGATCTAGGGGTATGTGGACCCACTAGGCCACTCCACGGTAGCGGAGAGGCAGCTGGCCAAACAACAGTCTCTATGGTCTATGCAAAATTCCTTAGCACGAGAGTACCTGTAAGAGTCCAGACAGTAGCAGAGACTTAGGCATGGTTAGAACTTAACATAGCAGATGACAGCAGACGTGGCAGATGACACCAGGTGTGGCAGATGACAGCAGATGTGGCACATGACCGCAGACGTGGCAGATGACACCAAGCGGCAGATGACAGCGGACATGGCAGATGATGCTCTCGACTCCAACTAAAGGCTAAGGTACAGGAGACAATACAGCGACAGGATACAGGATACTGGAACACTGGGAGCATGATACAACTAAGGGAGCATTTGCAATACGAACATGGGTAGACAACAACAATGCTCAGGCAAGGACTTTATATAGTCCAGGGTGATCTAGGGATAGATTGGGGAAACTTTAGTAAGTGCGCAGGACTGGAAGGCAGCGCGAGCTGGCGTCTCCGATGAGGGAGAAGCTGGCAGGTGTCCAGGAGGTTACGGACTCAGCCGTCCGAGGAAGGGGTGTGGCGGCGGTCCGCGGCCGCAGTCGTTACAACATGGGGATTTAAGTGTCTAGAAACTGAACATTTTGCTACCCTAAATCTATTACAGTTAATGCGTAAAAGTCAAATTAACGTGAATACTTAGTTAACCCATTGACCTACCAGGACGTGCCGGTCCACTGGGGTTGAAGTATGGAGCAAGCTCACAGGCTAAGAGCGCTCCATACACTGTGGGTTTCAGCTGCATATTACAGCTGACACCACGCACTTGCATAAAGGCTGGTTGAGAACAGAGGTTAGGAAGGATGCTGCCGGTGCCGTAATCCCTAGAACGTCAGGTGCCAACCTCGCCGGGGAGTAAGTGCAGGTAGATAAAAATAATGGGAACCTGGTGGGATCCACTGTGAAACAGCGACACCATCCAGGCGCAAAACTTCCACAAGTCGAACACGTTGTTTGGAAAAAATATAATTTATTGTCTAAAACAATAGATCATGATAAAATGTACATAAAAAAGGAGAGAGGGTGGGTCTCTTGAGATACGTTGCGTTTCGGGGAAAAAGAACCCCTTTATCAAGTAAACATGAGACAATGAAGTGTATGGTGTAGTTGACTTGTGTGTTTAAATAAGCCTTTGAAATTGACGCCAGGGCCTCCCTGGGGGCATGGTTAAGTTTGTGTGGCTTGATAATTTATGCACGAAAAGGGAGAGATAAGGAGGGCGGGGACGGGTGTAATGAGCGCTATAGCGTTTCTTATGTGAGAAACTCGGACGATGATCAGTGGTATAAGCTTTGGTTTTAAGAGGGGTGGGTGTTTATTTGGGGGATCCCCTGTCCCTGTGGACAGTTAGGACATGCCGCTCGGTGGTAATGGTAGTGGAGCAGGTGGGGAGGTCAGCTCTTTGGTGCTGAACCTCCTCCCGGTGAGTCAGCGCTGTTTGCCCGGTTGTTAGGCAACAAGCTAACGCTTGGGGGCTGCCCGATGTCGACTTCGGCCGCGTTACAGTTTTGCTAGGTGACCGGCCGACGCCAGAATGCAGGAAGGCAGGGCGCATGTGCGCGGTGGCCGCGTTAGTTATTAGGATAACTTGTGTATATGCAAGGGGGAGTTGGTGGGTAGGGAAAAGGGTATGGGGATGGCAGGGATGGAAAGTCAGGATGGGGTTGGTAGGGGCTAGGTATATTGGAAGAGATAAATATATACATTGTGAGGTTGTCTTTTAGATATTAAAAAAGGAGTAGTAGAAAGTAGGAAAGGGAGGAGGAATAGGAGGAGAGGGGGTATGTGTCTTTGGGTGGGGGAGATGGGATGAGAGCATGCATTTATTTTCTCTAAAAGGAGTGGAAGCAGTAAACTTAATAAAAAATGAGGCTTACAGAAATAATTAAAGGACATATGGAGGCAGAAAAAATGGCTGCATGGGGGTATGGATCTAATTTAAAGAGGCTCTGTCACCAGATTTTGCAACCCCTATCTGCTATTGCAGCAGATAGGCGCTGCAATGTAGATTACAGTAACGTTTTTATTTTTAAAAAACGAGCATTTTTGGCCAAGTTATGACCATTTTTGTAGTTATGCAAATGAGGCTTGCAAAAGTCCAAGTGGGTGTATTTAAAAGTAAAAGTCCAAGTGGGCGTGTATTATGTGCGTACATCGGGGCGTTTTTAATACTTTTACTAGCTGGGCGTTCTGATGAGAAGTATCATCCACTTCTCTTCAGAACGCCCAGCTTCTGCCAGATCACGCTGTGACGTCACTCACAGGTCCTGCATCGTGTCAGACGAGCGAGGACACATCGGCACCAGAGGCTTCAGTTGATTCTGCAGCAGCATCGGCGTTAGCAGGTAAGTCGATGTAGCTACTTACCTGCAAACGCTGATGCTGCTGCAGAATCAACTGTAGCCTCTGGTGCCGATGTGTCCTAGCTCGTCTGACACGATGCAGCGCCTATCTGCTGCAATAGCAGATAGGGGTTGCAAAATCTGGTGACAGAGCCTCTTTAAATGTATATTGGTGTTGCTAGGCTAAGGTGGGCTAACTTAGAAGTTCCATTCAAGGCTTTTGTTCAGTCCGAATAGCATCAGACTGTTGATTTAAAAGATCCAAAACATCTCACGTTTGCATAACAGTTGGAAACGGTCTGTTGAGGAGAGTGGGATTTGTTCGATCGGTGTTACTGAGAAGTGGTTGAAGTCACAGTTGTGTGTTTGGAGGGCGTGTCTTCAGACGCTATGTTTAGTGTACCCATTGGTGACACTCCATCGATGCTTGTTGATTCTCTCCCGTAATGTTTGGATTGTACGTCCTATGTACTGAAGTACACAGTTGCATTCTAAAAGATAGATAACATGACGTCTTTTGACTTCTATTCATAGTAACCCGGATATTAAGGGCATCTCCATTGGGCGTGCTTAATATCAATGTTTAGCATTTGCAGATGATCTATTACTCTACATTACCCAACCTCAAATATCCTTGCCATCACTAATGGCGGAACTTGACCATTTTGGTTTGAGTTCAAACTTTAAAGTTAATGCAGTCAAATCGGAGGCACTTAATGTCTCACTTCCCAAGGAACAACAAACCCTACGCCAGGAAAATTATCCTTTTACCTGCCCATCCACGGGTATTCGTTATTTGGGAATGTGAATACATAGTGATTTAAATAAATTGTTTTAGGTTAACTTCCGCCCGCTTGTACGTCAGATCAGCAAGGACTTTAGTCCTGGACTGTAGGTGATTTCTCTTGCTTTGGTCGCATTAACATTCTAAAAATGAATGTACTTCCTAGACTGCTGTACAATGTCCAGACCATACCAATACGTATTCCTGCCCCATTTTGGCTATCCCTGCGCCGTCTCTTCCGAGACTTTGTGTGGTCTGCTAAACATTTACATCTGCGATGGGATGTTCTCAGTAGGTCCAAATTTAGGGGGGGGGGGTCTAGGCCTTCCCGACTGTTAGAAATATTATCTCACTTCTGTCCACTCCCGTATACTAGATTTCTTCCATCGACACAAATCCTGGTACAGGATTCCGGCTTTGTTGCATTGCTGGTATCCTAATGTCCCTGACACCTCCTGGATGTGCAAAACAGGAGAGGGGACGATGACACACATTTGGTGGGATTTCCCCACAATAAAAAACTTCTGGTCTAGGGTCCTTATGTTACTCACCAAAATAACTGGTATCTCTATACCAAAAACGTCAGAGGCCCTCCTTTTTATGATACCTACAGCTTTCTCAAATACAAAAGGTCCTTGGCAGGTTTCCAACTGCAAGCGGCAACAAATCTAATTCCAAGGCGATGGAAGGGCCTGGAACCTCCTACAATGGAGGACTGGTACACAGAGGTTTCACACCTTTATAGAATGGAAGACCTTATAGCACACACTTCCGAACTAAGGGAAAAGTTTGTTCATACTTGGGAGGCTTGGCTTGAGTTCCAACACTTAGAAGCTTTTAGGGACTTGACACTTCCTGTTTGATTTGGGTGGGGCCTTCTAGCAAGGTCGCACATAACCACGATCTTTTCTCCGGGAATCAACTCCTTTCTCGATTGCCCCATGATATGAATTTCCAGCTTTCACCGCCACCTGTTTGGTATGTACCTTTAGACTTTGATTGAATAGTCCTTCAGAAATAATGTGAAATGCAATGCTATGTAGCCTTTCTTTCTTCCCTATCTCCTGCCCCCCTCCATTTCCTACTTTACCCTACACCCTCCCATACCATGCTAATTGTTTAAAGATCTATTATACTGCTGTCATATATAATGTTATGTCAGTTGATTCTCACCTGATTGTCTGTTATATCCTTATTCTGATAAAATCAATAAAACCTTGAATTTGACAAAAAAAATTATAGATAACGTAAGAAGGCGAGCAGGAAACAAATGATTTGATCACAAATTCTTCATCAGTATTGTTGCTGTTGAATGTGTATTTTCAGTTGGTAATGGAGTTGGAGCATTTGCATTTTTTCAGGTTACATCTGTAGCTGCCTTCAAGATCGGGAAGAAAGAGTGCCCAAAATTCCTGGTTTGGTTTTCTGACGAAGTTTGCTTTGTGCTAGTATATTTTTCAAGGTCCGGCATCTTCGATAGGTCACTTGTGGTCTGATTGGTAGGTCATTTTTTAGAAAGGGGTCTCCTTTCAGGATCAGCCAGTGTTTCTTTAGGATGTTCTGGATGACTCTGTGGTTAGTATAAAATGTGGTTATGAAATTAGTATTAAATTTCTGGCTTATTGTCCCCTTTGCATGTGTGACATCGCTTTTGGGTATTAAACAGTTGTCCTGTGTGATGGACCTTGCTTGTTGATAGGCTGCTTCAATGATTTTGTTTGGATATCCTTTAGCCTTGAATCTGGCTTTCAAAGTCTTGCTTTGGTCTCTGTAGTCACATATTCTTGTACAGTTACATTTCAGTCTTTTAAACTGACTGAAAGGAATATTTGTCTTTCATTTTTTTGTGATGGGAACTATGGAAGTCCAAATAGCTATTGCTGTCCACTTTTTGAAAATAAGTCTTAGTTATGATTGTGTCATTGGCGTCCAATAGAATAAGATCTAATGCTGGTGTGTGAGTGAGTTTCGGTAAATTTCAGGCCCCAATTGTTGTTTTTCAGGGACTCCATAAATCCTAAGGCATTATCTATGCCTCCGTCCCAAATTAGGATAAGGTCATCTATATACCTCTTGCTTAGAAAAAAAAAAATGTCTTTCCACATTTGGTTGTTGTGAATAAAGGTTTCTTCAAAATGTCCCATGTAAAGGTTTGCGAAACTGGGTGAAAAACGTGTCCCATTGCAGTTCCACGTGTTTGTTTATACAATTTACCTTCAAATTGGAAGATATTCTGTGTTAAAATATAATGGATACTTTGTAGTAGGAATTCGTTCTATGCTTCAGGTATTAGTTGGTCCATTCAAAGATAATGATGTACTGAGTTTATGCCTTTATCATGCGGGATGTTGGAGTAGATCACTGTCACTTCTGGAGTGAGCCATATGTACGTATCTTTCCAGCTTATTTCCTGTACAATTTTAATGAGGCTTGCAGAGTCTTTGAGGCATGACTCCAGTTTCATCACATGTTTCTGTAAAAGGACATCAATATAGTGTGATAGATTGCACCTGAGTGAGGCTATTCCTGAGATAATTTGTCTACCTGGTGGTATTTTAATGCTTTTGTGTACTTTCGGGAGATGGTAAATAATTGGCATAGGGGATTCTTCATCCAAATATATGCTTTATCTTTTTTAGTAATGATGTGGGATGATTCAGCCTTATCGAGAAGAATTTTGAGTTCCAGTATGTACATGGAGGTGTTTTTTTTTTAGACAATGTGACATAATATTCTTTGTCTGATATGATTTTTAATGCTTCATCTATGTATTCTTCGCGGTTTTGGATAACTATATCGCCTCCTTTGTCTGCGGTTCTGATGATTATCTCCTGATTTCTTGTGAGGTCTGTCAGAGTTCTCCTCTCTGATGTTGTAAGTTTCTTGGGGGTGGCATTTCCATGGTTGATTGATCTAAAGTCTTTGGCCACCATAGCAAAAAATGTTTTAATGTGGTTTCCCCTATGGTGGATGGAATTGAAACATTTTTTGGTTTGAGGTCTGTAGAAATAGCAGGTGGAGATAGTGTAAGGTGGCTTGTTTAAGGTATGATAGGTTCAACAGTCTTCTGGATGTTCTTGACCAGGGTGAAGTGCCTTTTGAGCGTGATTTTTCTAATGAAGGCATTTAGATCCACAAATAGGTTGAATTCATTGAATTTTATCAAAGGGCAGAAGTACAGGCCTTTTGTTAGTAATTGTACTTCCTGTTCTGCTAGGTCGTATGTGGAGAGGTTGAAGATTTTGACTTTATAATCTTGTTCCTTTTCGATAGGGTGGTTTGTTGTAGTTCTTTTGGGGATATGGTTTTGTCTCCCTCCTCTGCAGTTTCTGGTGCGTTTTTCTTTTTCGGCTTAAAGGGTGAAAGAAGTTTGTTATTTTTGTAGTGTTTGGACTGATTTAGCATTTCGGCTGATGCCTTCGTCCAGTGGGATCAGCCAAAACGCGCGTCGGGTCTGGTATCATTCCCTATGCAGGAGTTCCAACATGGGTATGTGTCAATTTGTGTTCATTTTCATGGTCTCTTACCTCCATCCTTGTGTGTGCACATGGCCATGTTAAATCATGATCCACGTTCTATTTGCCTTACTGCCATGCTGAATAGTGTGCCTACAATTTGATCACATTTGTCATAAATTTTTCTGGGGGCAGCTATTTGGCTTCTTCCTGGCTGTTACTATATTTGTACATTCATATTCATGCTTGTGGACATGGTTTTTACATATGCTCGACCTGTATCACATCATTTCACTGTTGGTCCTGACAGCTTGTTTGTAATTGCTAGCTGGGATTTGTTCCAACACGAGTTTTATCAGATATTGTATTTGCACACACACCTTTTTGCTTAAGGTCTAGTTGCAATATTTCCATCTTTTGCATATATATACCAGTAAACTATATGTCATTTTTCACATATCTTTTGACTCCAATACATACTCCTGGCAAAGACTGACACCATCATTTGCATTGTACGACTCATTTTTAATCGTTTTTGTATACATGCCTTCAATAAAGTATAAACGTTTTTTCATTATATTAGGATCATTGTGCAATTATTCATCCTCTCCATTTGTAGGTTTTTTCTCTATGTCTTTTTGGGTCAATGCACCAAGTTACGCTTGGTATACCTTTCTTAAATGCCCTAGAAATCATGGATATATGTGAATTATTTCTAATTTACAACCGATTTTGGTTGGTTACACATCTTTGTGGAATTTTTTTCTTCCTGAATGTACAGATAGGCTTTGTGGTTATTGATGGTACGGAGGGAACAGGAAAATGTATACGCTGGGTGAGGGGGGGTAAAGAAAAGTGGATTTGTGGAAGCCGGAGGCGTATCGGAAGACCTAGGTTCATCAGATGGTAAAAGGGAATGGGAATGTTGGTGGGATTTTTTTCTTCATGGGGACTTGATGATTCTTGGATGCTATAGTGTTGTAAGGATGGGGGGAGAAGGTGTCGACTGCTGGAGGAGTGCTGGGGTTTGGTTAGTATTCTTTCTCGACTTTCGTCTGCTGTTGACGAAAATGGAACCCTTGTTGGTGGGTTTAAGGTGGGAATTGTTTTATAGTATTTGTTTCTCAGATGAGGGGAAGGGTGGTGGGTAAGTTCATTGGCCCTGGTCCTGGTTTTGATTAGGGGGTGGTGGGGATCATCTGGCTCTGTGGGAGCACTGCAGGCGTTGGTGTATCTAGTATTGTTTAGCCAGAATCTGACATTCCCAGTTGAGAAATCATGGCGGTCTCGGGTTATTTTTTTTATTTTTTTGTCGAGAGTGTCTTTTTTACATGTAAGGAAACTCGCTGTGATTATGCTATCAAATTTTGTGAAGTTTGGGTGTGCTTTTGTTCACGCAATGAGGTGTAACATTCAATGATTTTTGCATTCAGTACATTTCATAAGTCTTCTCTTTTACTACACAATCTAACTAACATTCCAAATGTACAAGTTAACATATAATTATGACAATCATCAGAGAAAATAATGTCATTTTTAAAAGAGATTTAAAAACGTAGCCTTAGGCCTCTGGGTACAATTGTTTCTTGTAGATAAAGTCTCAAAAAAACTGCATCAAGGAGATGCTGTATTTCTTCCTTTATTAGGCTTTCATGTTTGTGAAAAAGGTCTAGAAGCGACCTTGTGTCAATTTCTTTATTTGTTACTGTATTATGATCATCCGTATCTGGATTTTCTGGTGGGAGGACCGTTGATGTGCTTTGTGCCACCAGCTTCTCTCGTTGTTGAATGCGATGAGGACAATAATCCATGTTTCGAGATTGTCAGTAGTAAAATAAGTATCCAAGTTGCAGCCATTCTCGGGAACCTATAAATGGTCCCACTGAAGGGAAAACAACAAACCCCATAATCGAAAAGGAACAAGATTATAGAGTCAAAATCTTCAACCTCTTTACAGAACAGGAAGTACAATTACTAATCAAAGGCCTGTCCTTCTGCCCTTCGACAAAATGTAATGAATTCGACCTATATGTGGATCTAAATCAGGGGCGTAACTAGGAAAGACTGGGCCCCATAGCAAACTTTTGACTGCGGTTCCCCCTCCCCTGGGTATCACACAACCCCGCCTTATAGATAGTGCCTCCCTGTAGATTCCCCCACACAGCGCCACCCTATAGATAGCCCATACAGCCCCCTGTAGATAGCGCCCTACACAGCCCCTGTAGATAACGCCTTACAGCCCCCTGTACATAACGCCATACAGCCCTCACCCTGTAGATAACGCCATACAGCCCCTGTAGATAACGCCATACAGCTCCCCTGTAGATAACGCCATACAGCCCCGCCTGTAGATAACACCATGCAGCCCTCCCCTGTAGATAACGCCATACAGCCCTCCCCTGTAGATAACACCATACAGCCCCCTGTAGATAACGCCATACAGCCACCCTGTAGATTACGCCATACAGCCCCCCTGTAGATAACGCCATACAGACCCCCTGCAGATAACGCCATACAGCCCCCCTGCAGATAACGCCATACAGCCCCAAACCCCACTGTAGATAACGCCATACAGCCCCCTGTAGATAACGCCATACAGCCCTCCCCTGTAGATAACGCCATACAGCCCTCCCCTGTAGATAACGCCATACAGCCCCTCTGTAGATAACGCCATACAGCCACCCTGTAGATTACGCCATACAGCCCCCTGTAGATAACGCCATACAGCCCCCCTGCAGATAACACCATACAGACCCCCTGCAGACAACGCCATACAGCCCCCCTGCAGATAACGCCATACAGCCCCAAACCCCACTGTAGATAACGCCATACAGCCCCCTGTAGATAACGCCATACAGCCCTCCCCTGTAGATAACGCCATACAGCCCTCCCCTGTAGATAACGCCATACAGCCCCTCTGTAGATAACGCCATACAGCCACCCTGTAGATTACGCCATACAGCCCCCCTGTAGATAACGCCATACAGCCCCCCTGCAGATAACGCCATACAGCCCCCCTGCAGATAACGCCATACAGCCCCAAACCACACTGTAGATAATACCATACAGCCCCCCTGTAGATAACGGCATACAGCCCCCAACCCCCCCCCCAAAAAAAGAAAATGGCCTATAGTTTGTCCTACAAAAGAGATGTATCCCCTATGCAGAGGATAGGGGATACATGTGTGATCGCTGGCAGCAATAAGGAGAAAGGGGTACCAAAAGTTCCCCGAAGTTCTCCATGATGAACCTCGGACTTCCAGGGTCTGCGCAATTCAACAAAAATTAAAGGAGGGCTGGTCACGCGCACAGGCGCGACCGGTGCACAATTCATTTTTATGGAGCTGCAAATAGACCCCAGAAGACCGGGGTTTGTCATGGAGAGCTTCGGGGGACTTTCGGTCCCCCGTTCTCCTTATCGCTGGGCGTCCCAGCGATCCCACATGTATCCCTTATCCTGTGTATAGGGGATGCATGTCATTTGTAGGAACAACCCCTTCAGTGGCATCGCGCTGTAGGAGCCATAGCGCCTGCTAGCAGATCCCCGGCCATGGCACGGGCTCCCTCATGCTGTGGGCCCGATAGCAGCCGCTACGGCTGCTACAGTGGTAGTTACGCCACTGATCTAAATGCCTTCATTAGAAAAATCATGCTCAAAAGGCACTTCGCCCTGGTTAAGAATAACCGGAAGACGTTGAACCTATCATACCTTCAACAAGCCACCTCGCACCATCTCCACCTGCTATTTCTACAAACCTCAAACCAAAATCATTTTTTAATCCCAACCACCATAGGGGAAACCACATGGAAATTTTTTTTGCTATGGTGGCCAAAGACTTTAGATCAATCGATCATGGCACTGCTACCCCCAAGACCCTTACAACATCAGAGAGGAGAGCTCTGAAAGACCTCTTGAGATATCAGGAGATAATCATCAGAAGCGTAGACAAAGGAGCCGGTATAGTTATCCAAAACCGCGAAGAATACATAGATGAAGCATTAAGAATCCTAAGAAATCCTTGAGAAAACCCCACCTCCATGTACATACTGGAACTCAAAAATCTTCTTGATAAGGCCAGAGCAGCCCGCATCATTACTAAAAAAGAGAAATAATATATTATTGGAATAAAGAATCCTGCTGTGCCAATTTTTTACCATCTCCCAAAAGTACACAAAAGCATTACAAAACCGCAAGGCAGACCAATTATCTCAGGAATAGCCTCACTCTATCAATCTATCTCACTATATTGATATCCTTTTACAGAAACATGTGACAAAACTGGAGTCATACCTCAAAGACTCTGCAAGCCTCATTAAAATTGTACAGGACATAAGCTGGAAAGATATGTACATATGGCTCACTCTAGATGTGACAGCGATCTACTCCAACATCCCGCATGATAAAGGCATAAACTCAGCACAAAATTACCTTTTCATGGACCAACTAATGCCTAATGCACAGATCGAATTCCTACTACAAAGTATCCATTATATTTTAACACAGAATATCTTCCAATTTGAAGGTAATGGGACTACAATGGGACACGTTTTTCACCCAGTTTTGCAAGAAAACTTTATTCACATCAACCAAATGTGGAACGAAAAAAATATTCTATGCAAGAGGTATATAGTTGACCTTATCCTAATTTGGGACAAAAGCATAGATAGTGCCTTAGGATTTGTGGAGTCCCTGAACAACAACAATTGGGGCCTGAAATTTACCAAAACTCACTCACACACCAGCATTGAATACTTAGATCTTATTCTATTGGGAGCCAATGACACAATAATAACTAAGACTTATTTAAAAAAAAAGTGGATAGCAAACATGAAAGGCAAATATTCCTTTCATTCAGTTTAAAAGACTGAAACGCAAAAATATATGACTACACAGACCAAAGCAAGACGTTGAAAGACAGATTCAAGGCTAAAGATTATCGAAACAGAATCATTGAAGCTGCCTATGGATGAGCAAGGCCCATCACACAGGGCAAATGTTTAATACCCAAAAGCAATTGTCATGTTGGCTGCATGGACCCACTGGGCCATAACGCCTTAATGGTATGGCAGCTGGCCAACAGGACACAAATCAAAGTCTATAGTTCAAATAGGTGTACCTGTGGTATCTTCAGACAGTTGCAAGACAGGCTCGGATGGGACTTAGGCAGCAGGCAGACTCCAAGCGTGGTGTAACAGGACAGGTGTAGTACTCAGCGCAGCATGACTCCAAATCTATACGGCACTTGGTTCTGGATAGCACGGGACACAGGATACAGGCAGCAGGAGCGGAAACACTGGGAACTAGGAAACACTAAGGGACCATTTGCAGAGACAAACATAGGTATACGACATCAACGCTCAGGCAATGCAGGAAGGTGCAGGGCCCTTCCTATAGTCCAGGGTGCTCACGGGACACGGCCAAGTGAAGTGGAAGTCAGTGCTGGCATCTCCTGAGGAGGAGATGCGGGCCAGCGTTCACTGATCCATGGCTGCGGCCGTCAGGAGGTGAGTAATGCCCGCGGCCATGGGTATTACAGCAATGTCACTCCCGCAAAGGGGACAATTAGCCAGAAATATAATACTAATTTCATAACCACATTTAATACTAACCACAGAGTCATCCAAAACCTCCTACAGAAACACTGGCCGATCCTGAAACGAGACCCCTTTCTAAAAAATTACCTACCAATCAGACCACAAATAACCTATCGAAGATACCAGACCTTGAAAAATATACTCGCACTAAACAAACTTTGTCAGAAAACCAAACCAGGAATTTTGGCCACCTCTTTTTCCCGATCTTAAAGGCAGCTACAGATGTAACATGAAAATATACAAATGCTGCAACTCTATTACCAACTGAAAATACACTTTCAAAAGCAACAATACTGATGAAGAATTTGGAATCAATTCATTTGTTTCCCGCTCGTCTTCTTACGTTATCTGTCTTTAAGAATTTAACTGTGGACTTCAGTACATAGGCCGCACAATCCGAACATTACGGGAGAGAATCAACAAGCTTTGATGGAATGTCACCCACAGCTACCCTAAACATAGTGTCTCAAGACATGCACTCCAAATACACAACTGTGACGACTTCACAACCAGTTGTATGTAATACCGATCGAGCAAATCCCACTCTCCTCAACAGACCATTTCCAACTATTACCCAAAGGTAAGATGTTTTGGATCTTTAAAATGCACTGTATAATGCCATTCAGACTAAACAAAAGCCTTGAAAGTAACTTCTAAATAAGCCCACCTTAGCCTATCAACACCAATATACAGTACATTTAAATTTAAATGTATCTGCTTGTAAAACAGATAGTAATACACAAAATAATTACTGTTTCACATAGCCCACATGTCTGCTTTATATTTGCATCGTTTTTATGAATGTTCTTTTCTTTTTCTAGGACTTTACAAGGCTTAGAACTTTAGCAGCAATTTCTCACATATTCAAGACATTTTCAAAAGGCTATTTTTTCAGGGACCAGTTCAGTTGTGAAGTGGCTTTGAGGGGCCCATACAATAAACCCCCCATAAATCCCCCCATTTTAAAAAGTGCACCCCTCAAAGTATTCAAAACAGCATTAAGAAAGTTTCTTAACCCTTTAGGCGTTTCACAAGAATTAAAGCAAAGTAGGGGGGAGGGATATACAAATTTCATATTTTTTTTCAGAATTTTTTTTTTTTTTCTGTATCACAGTGGGTTATTCCAGAGAAATGCAACTCAATATTTATTGTCCAGATTCTGCAGTTTTTAGAAATATCCCACATGTGGCCCTAGTGTGCTAATGGACTAAAACACAGGCCTCAGAGTCAAAGGAGCACCTAGAGGATTTTGGAGGATTTTGGGGCCTTATTTTTATTAGACTATATTTTAGGCACCATGTCAGGTTTGAAGTAGTCTTGTGCGGAAAAAACAGTGGAAACACTCCCAAAAATAAACCATTTGGCAAACTACACCCCTCAAGTAATTTATCAAGGGGTACAGTGGCCATTTTGACTGCACAGTTTTTTTGCTGAATTTAGTGGAATGAGGCTAGGAAAATGAAAATCAAAAGTTTTTTCCAATAAAATGTAGAAATTTTACATTGTTACAATGCATAAAGGACAAAAAACACCTCAATATTTGAAAATAAATGTCTCCCGATTACGGCAATGCCCCATATGTGGTAATAAACTGCTGTTTGGACACACGGCAGATCTTAGAAGGGAAGGAGCGCCATTTGGCTTTTGGAGCTCAAGTTTTGCTGCAATGGTTTTAAGGTGTCATGTCACACTTGCAAAGCCCCTGTGGGACCAAAACAGTTGAAAACCCCCAAAAGTTACCCCATTTGGGAAACTACACCCCTCAAGGTATTTATCGAGGGGTATAGTAAGCATTTTGGCCCTATAGGAATTAGGTCGTGAAAATTAAAATCCACTTTTTTTCTAATAAAATGTCGTTTTAGCTCAGGTTTTTCCATTTTCACAATAAACAAAGGACAAAAAGCACCTCAAAATTTGTAAAGAAACCTCTTCTGAGCACAGCAATACCCCATATGTGGCAATAAACTGCTGTTTGGACCCACGGCATGGCTTAGAAGGGAACGAGAACCATTTGGAGCTCAAAGTTTGCTGGAATGGTTTGCAGCACCATGTCACATTTGTAAAGCCCCTGCGGAAACCCCCAAAAGTGACCCCCATTTAGGAAACTATACCCATGAAGGAATTTAGCGAAGGATATAGTGAGCATTTTAACCCCACAGGTTTTTTGCCAAATTTAGTGCAATTAGGCCATGAAATTAAAATGCTACATTTTTTCCGATAAAACGTGGACATTTTAAAATTTTACAAGGAGAAAAAGCACCCCAATATTTGAAAAGCAATTTCTCCCGATTAACCCCTTAAGGACGCAGCCTAGTTTGGGCCTTAAGGCTCAGAGCCCATTTTTCAAATCTGACATATTTCACTTTATGTGGTAATAACGTCGGAATGCTTAAACCTATCCAAGCGATTCTGAGATTGTTTTCTCGTGACACTTTGGGCTTCAT
This sequence comes from Rhinoderma darwinii, assembly GCF_050947455.1. Taxonomy (NCBI): domain Eukaryota; kingdom Metazoa; phylum Chordata; class Amphibia; order Anura; family Rhinodermatidae; genus Rhinoderma; species Rhinoderma darwinii. The sequence goes on along the minus strand of NC_134692.1, from coordinate 103,764,917 downwards.
GTTCGTGGTAAAATTTGGTCGATATATTCAGTCTTTATTTGTGAAAAATTGCAAAATTTAGAGAAAATTTACAAAAAATAGCATTTTTCAGAATTTAAATGCATCTGCTTGAAAAACAGACGGTTATACCACCCAAAATAGTTACTAGTTCACATTTCCCATATGTCTACTTTTGATTGGCATCGTTTTTTGAACATTCTTTTATTTTTCTTGGACGTTACAAGGCTTAGAACATAAACAGCAATTTCTCATATTCTTAAGAAAATTTCAAAAGCCTTTTTTTGAAGGTGCCAGTTCAGTTCTGAAGTGGATTTGAGGGGACTATGTGTTAGAAACCCCCATAAAACACCCCATTTTAAAAACTAGACCCCTCAAAGTATTCAAAACAGCATATAGAAAGTTTTTTAACCCTTCAGGCATTTCACAGGAATTAAAGCAAAGTGGAAATTAAATTTGCAAATTTCATTTTTTCTGCTGAATTTCAATTTTATTCAATTTTTTTTTAGTAACAGAGAAGGTTTTACCAGAGAAACACTACTAAATATGTATTGTCCAGATTCTGCAGTTTTTAGAAATGTCCCACATGTGGCCCTACTGCGCTCGTGGACTAAAACACAAGCCCTAGAAGCAAAGAAGCACCTAGTGCATTTTGAGGCCTCTTTTTTATTAGAATATATTTTAGGCAGCATGCCAGGTTTGAAGAGGCGTTGAGGTATCAAAACAATGGAAACCCACCAGAAGTGACCCCATTTTGGAAATTACACCCCTCAAGGAATTCATTTATGGTTTTTGTTATCATTTTGACCGCACAGTTTTTTCACAGCACCTATTTGAATTGGGCTGTGAAATGAAAAAAATGATATTTTTTCCAATAAAATGTCATTTTTGATCAAATTTTCTTATTTTCACAGGGAACAACATACCCCATTTTGTTGCCCAATTTGTCCTTAGTGCGGCAATACCCCATTTGTGGTGATAAACTGCCGTTTGGGCCCATGGGAGGGCTCAGAAGGAAAGGAGCGCTATGTGTTTGTTGGAGTCCAGATTTTGCTGGATTGGTTTTCGGGTGCCATGTCGCATTTGCAGAGCCCCAGAGGTATCAAAGCAATGGAAACCCACCAGAAGTGACCCCATTTTGGAAACTACACCCCTCAAGGAATTCATTTATGGTTTTTGTTATCATTTTGACCGCACAGGTTTTTCACAGCACCTATTTGAATTGGGCTGTGAAATGAAAAAAATTATATTTTTTCCAATAAGATGTCATTTTTGATCAAAATTTCTTATTTTCACAGGGAACAACATACCCCATTTTGTTGCCCAATTTGTCCTTAGTGCGGCAATACCCCATTTGTGGTGATAAACTGCCGTTTGGGCCCATGGGAGGGCTCAGACGGAAAGGAGCGCTATGTGTTTGTTGGAGTCCAGATTTTGCTGGATTGGTTTTCGGGTGCCATGTTGCATTTGCAGAGCCCCAGAGGTATCAAAGCAATGGAAACCCACCAGAAGTGACCCCATTTTGGAAACTACACCCCTCAAGGAATTCATTTATGGTTTTTGTTATCATTTTGACCGCACAGTTTTTTCACAGCACCTATTTGAATTGGGCTGTGAAATGAAAAAAATGATATTTTTTCCAATAAGATGTCATTTTTGATCAAAATTTCTTATTTTCACAAGGAACAACATACCCCATTTTGTTGCCCAATTTGTCCTTAGTGCGGCAATACCCCATTTGTGGTGATAAACTGCCCTTTGGGCCCATGGGAGGGCTCAGAAGGAAAGGACCACCATTTGGCCTACTGGAGCTTTTCTGGTGCTAAGTCATGTGTGCAGAAGCCCCTGAGGTACCAGTACAGTTGAAACCCCCGAGAAGTGACCCCATTTTAAAAACTACACCCCTTAAGACATTCATCTAGAGGTGTAGTGAGCATTTTGACCCCACAGGTACTGTGTAAAAGATAATGCGCAGCAGATGGTGCAGTGTGAGATTTGCAATTTTATATATGTATATGCCATTTCAGTGTCCAATATAGTGTGCCCAGCATGCGCCACCGGAGATATACACCCCTTAAATTGTAATGTGGGTTCTCCTGGGTACGACAATACCCTACATGTGGCTGTTATCAGCTGCCTGGGCATACGGCAGGGCTCAGAAGGGAAAGATGAGGGGGGTAAGCTGTGCGGAGTGCATCAGGGTAAATTGAAAATCAAGGGATGTATGATACATTTTAAAACAATCTTTTATACAGAGCCCTGGTTTTTCGGGACACGTGTCACATTGGTATATTGTGTTCTTCCTTATCCCCCTCTTATAGCAGACTCTGCACCTCTTTTGACTCTTTCCCTTTCCACCGGTTTGGGGACCTTCTCCTGGAAAGTGTTGCCCTGGTACGATGCGCCCCCCCTTCCTGGTCCCTAAAGATTAGATCTTGAAATTCCAGGAAAGTTCCCCTCTGGCCTGCACATCGACGTAGCACATACGCATTGTACAAAGCCATCTGTATGATGTGCCCGGCCAGCTTCTTATACCTCACCGCATGGCGCTGTAGGGCTTCAGGACTTGATTTGACAAGTCCATCCCTCCCATGTACCTATTGTAGTCCAGGATGCAGTCTGGTTTGGGGGTGGCCTTTCCTTCATATATCCTAAATCTGTAGGTATACCCTGATGCACTCTCGCAGCTTATACATCTTCACGCCATACCTTGCCCTCTTACCTGGCAGGTACTGGCGGAATTGAACCCTCCCTTTAAAATGTACCAGGGACTCTTCAATAGAAAAACACTTCTCGGGGGTGTATGCTTGGGAAAACCGGGCACTGGAACGGTCTAATAGGGGTCTCCGTTTATACAAACGGTCAAAACTGGGGTCATCTCGGAGTGGGCACGGCTCATTATCAGTATAATGTAAGAAGCGAAGTATTGCCTCATTTATTTATTTTTTTAGGTTCCAGTTAATTTCTGAAGTTGCTTTGAGGGGCCCATATATTAGAAACCCCTATCAAACACCCCATTTTAGAAACTAGACCCCTCAAAGTATTCACAACAGCATTTAGAAAGTTTATGAACCCTTTAGGTGTTTCACAGAAATTTAGAGCAAAGTAGAGGTGACATTTACTCTTTTTATACCATTTTTTTTATAACACAAAAGGATTTATCAGAGAAACGCAACTCAATACTTATTGCCCAGATTCTGCAGTTTAGAGAAATATCCCACATGTGGCCCTCGGGCGGTAATGGACTGAAGCACCGGCCTCCGAAGCAAAGGAGCACCTAGCGGATTTTGAGCCCTCTTTTTTATTAGGCACCATGTCCGGTTTGAAGAGGTCTTGTGGTGCCAAAACATTGGAAACCCCCCAAAAGTGACCCCAATTTGGAAACTAGACCCCTTGAGGAATCCATTGTAGTTTTCATGGGGTGCATGCGGCTTTTTGATCAGTTTTTATTCCATTTTTAGGTGGCGTGGTGACTAATAAACAGCAATTCTACTATTGTTTTTGTATACTTTTTTTTTTACAGCGTTCACCGTGCGCTATAAATGATATATTAACTTTATTCTGCGGGGCGATACGATCACGGCGATACCAGATGTTTATAGTTTTTTTTTATGTCTTATGGCGTTTGCACAATAAAATACGTTTTGTAAACAATCATTCACTTTTTGTGTTACCTTATTCTAAGAGCCATAACGTTTTTATTTTTCAATCAATAAAGCCGTGCGAGGACTTATTTTTTGCGTAACGAACTGTATTTTCCATCAGTACCATTTTTAGGTACATGCGACTTTTTGATCTCTTTTTATTCCATTTTTTGGGAGGTGAAGTGACCAAACAATTGTGATTGTGGTACGGTTTATTACTATTTTTTTTTACGGCGTTCACCGTGCGGGATAAATAACAAAATAATTTTGTAGTTCAGGCCGTTACGGACGCGGCGATACCAATTATGTATAGTTTATTTGTTTGTTTATATATTTTTATTAATAATAAAGGCCTGATAAGGGAAAAAGTGGGACTTTTACTTTTATTACTTTTAAAACTTTTATTTTCTTATTTTTACACATCTTTTTTTAACTTTTTTTTTACTTTATTACTTTGTCCCACTAGGGGACATGAGGGCAGGAGGCCCTGATCGCTATTCTAATACACTGCACTACATGCGTAGTGCAGTGTATTAGAACTGTCAGCTACTCACTGACAGCAAGCATAGTGGGTCCTAACGTTGTCAGGACCCACTAGGCTTCCGTCTATGGCATAGCCGGACGCCATTGTTTGGTGTCCGGTTGCCATAGTCACCATCGCCGGCCGCTATCGCGTAGCAGGCCGGCGATGGCAGCTTAACCCCTAAAAAGCCGCGATCTCTATAGAACGCGGCTTTTAAGGGGTTAATCAGCGGGGACACAGCGATCGGTCCCCGCTGTAGGAGCTGTGACAGCTGCTGAACAAGACAGCAGCGTCACAGCTCCTGTATGTGTCGGGAGGACGGCCGAAACGGCCGTTACTCCCGAGACGTACTATTACGGCATGGAGCGCGAACGATACAGCTGCCATGACGTAATAGTACGTCAAGGAGCGGGAAGGGGTTAATAAAATACCCCATAAGCGGTCATAAACTGCTGTTTAGACACACTGCAGGCCTCAAAAGGGAAGGAGCACCATTTGGAGCTCAAATTTAGCTGGAATGGTTTTCGGGTGACATGTCACATTTCAAAAGCCCCTGCGGAGCTAAAACAGTAGAACTCTTTCAAAAAGTGACCTGATTTGGCAAACTACACACCTTAAGGAATGTATCTAGTGGTATAGTGAGCATTTAGACCACACAGGTCTTATGCAGAATTTATTGGAAATTAATATCAAATTTTTTGCCACTAAAAAGTTGCATTTTTTCATTTTCACAAGGGATAAAAGAGAAAAAGCTATTTGGACACACAGCAAGGCTTTAAAGGGAAGGAGCGCAATTTGGTTTTTGGAGTGGAGATTTTACAAAACTAGTTTTCTGACACCATGTTGCATAGAGCTAGGGTACCAGTATATTGGAGTGCCCTGAAAAATTACCCCATTTTGGAAACTACATCCCTGAAGGAATTCATGTAGAGGTTGTGTGAGCATTTTAATCCCACAAGTGTTTTGCAGAAATTAGTGCACAGTGGATGTTGCAGATTGAAAACTCCCATTTTTCCACTAATATGCCATTTCAGTAACCAATATGTTGTGCCCAGCTTGTCCATTGGAGACACATACCCCATACATTTTTAAGCGGGTTCTCCAGAATACAGTAATACCCCATTTTGTGACCATAAACTTCTATTTGGGCACAGTGTCAGGCTCAGAAGGACCACCATTTGGCTTTTGGAGTGCAGAATTTGCTTGGTAGTAGTTTTGTTTGGAGTTTTACTGGTATTTCAGCTTATAATTTGGGGGCATATGTAAGATGGACTGAGTACATCAGGGTATATGTAAACTGTGCGGATTATATCAGGGTATATGTAAGCAGTGAGGAGTACATCAGGGTATATGTAAACTGTGCGGAGTACATCAGGGTATATGTAATTTGTGCGGAGTACATCAAGGTATATGTAAGCTGTGCGGTGTACATCAGGGTATATGCAAACTGTACAGAGTACATCAGGATATATGTAAACTGTGAAGAGTACATCAGGGTATATGTAAGCTGTGCGGAGTACATCAGGGTATATGTAAGCTGCAAGGAGTGCATAAGGGTATACAGTATGTAATCTGTGCTGAGGATATCAGGGTATATGTAAACTGTGCGGATTATATCAGGGTATATGTAAGCAGTGAGGAGTACATCAGGGTATATGTAAACTGTGCGGAGTACATCAGGGTATATGTAATCTGTGCGGAGCACATCAAGGTATATGTAAGCTGTGCGGTGTACATCAGGGTATATGCAAACTGTGCGGAGTACATCAGGGTATATGTAAGCTGTGAGGAGTACATCAGGGTATATGTAAGCTGTGAGGAGTGCATAAGGGTATACAGTATGTAATCTGTGCTG